>NW_006263303.1:22205424-22208729 GCF_000493195.1 Citrus x clementina | reverse complement strand
GAAGACACACACACTACGACGACTACTACTACGACTACTACCACAACTACCACCACCACTTTCACCACCACCACTACTACCACTACTACTACTACCATTACTACTACTACTACTACTACCACCACTACTACTACCACTACTACAACCACTACTACTACGACCACTGCTACTACTACCACTACGACCACTACGACTATGACTACTACTACTACCACTACTACTACCACCACTACTACTACTACCACCATTGCACGAAATTCGTCAAGACGTGACCCGTGAGAGCTTCCACATATTAATACATAATCCATAGAAATTAATACTTTTGTCAGAAAATCATAATTAAAATCAACTTACTTTATTACTATCAACGTCAAACAACAATTCCCTAATTTTAGCATCATCGCCCATGTTATTTTCTTTAAAAGCTGTATCCAGTTCATCTAATGTGATATAACTGCACTTTCAGAAAATAACTTCAGCATCCTTTTCCGATAATAATTAAAAGAAAAGCATAACAATATCGGGTCTTTCTGAATTCTGAGGCTATAGATATTAAAATTGCCAAATGGTCATCATTTTTTTAATTTTTTCACATTAATTTAATTTAGAGTGAGAAACTTACCCACTATTATCCTTATCAAAATATTGAAAGGCTTTGCTAAGATACTCAGATCTTTCTAGCTTTTGCCTTTGAATCGTAGCGGCTGTAAACTCAGTGTAGTCAATAGCCTCATTTCCATCCATATCAGCCTGCAAAAAAGCATATATATGGCAAACAATATCACTTGAGTGTAATGATGCCAATTGATAGACGGTATATAGAATAAACTCAAGAGTTGATGAATTCTTTACAGCTTCCATTAAGTGCTTGACATCAAATTCTGTAAGCATCGATCCAACTTTAGTTAATCCTGCCCTCAGTTCATCGTAACTAAGAGTGCCATTTTTGTCAGTGTCCATCTCTATGAACTTTTCCTTTAGCGCTTGTGTTTCTTCGTCGGGAAGATATTCCACAATGACCTAATAAAGAACCACTCAGTTCATCAGAAGGGATGCACAATATAATTTACAAATTAATTCATTGGACCTGCACATATAGTTTATAAGATACTATGATCAGAACTCAAGAATAAATTAATCGTTGTTGATATCAAAAACAAATAATAGATTTTCATACCTGAGTTCGAATCTTCTACCAATATGGGTTACCTAAATTTTTAAGGGTTATATATATTGTTAGTTAGACTAATTAAATTAAATGACCTTTATTGTGAGTTTCTTTAGTTTGTTCATTCGCCTAAACTGCTTCATCCTTAAAATAACTGAAGTGTCGTCTGATGCTTCTCCACTTTCTCTAAGCCAAGGATGCTCTGCATATCATGCATTCAATTCTCAATTAAGTGGACCAAGTAAATTTTGAACTTATATATAGACTATAAAGCTAAACAGATAGCAAGCTTCAGGATTATCTAGTGCTGTCTACCTAGAACTTGAGCAGCAGTAATCCGCCTTTTGGGATCCTTTGTCAGCATCCTGCGTACCAAGTCCTTGGCAGTGCTGGAAATACTTGGCCACGGATCAGTGTCAAAGTCAATTTCTCCTTGCAATATAGCGTCGTAAGTGCCCTTCTTCGTTTCTGCAGGGTACATATACACATCATCACAAGTACAGAGTGACTATACTTACACTTGCAATACTTAGTTATTTAAGGTAATGGAAATAAACATGTATAGGCTGCAAACCAAACGAATATTTTCACCTGCCCAAAATGGAGGTACACCAGATAGTAAAATATACAGGATAACGCCTGCGCTCCAAATGTCTATCTCCTTCCCATATCTGCGCCGTAATACCTCAGGAGCAATATAAAAACCGCTCCCTACTATATCTCTATATACCTGTCCTGGAAGTGTACCATTAGATCATCGGTCAAGATTTAAAATTAATGTTAATATTTTAGATAAGATCAGAATTCATCTATATAATTTAGTTTGATGCGAGATAATACAATTCACTAGCTAGCCTGAGACACTGGGGATGTAGCTTAGGATCTAGAATTAATGGGTTGGCAAGTTCAAGTAAAAATCTTGAGTTTCACAAGGACTAATTCAAAAAAAATTAAAAAATCACTGAGAACATTTTTTAAAAATTCCAACACCCATAATGACTTTTTAATATTGTACACGAAAAAGTTTCTACCCCATCTTGCCATATAAATGCTCGATCGCTCTGCCCATGCGACAGACTACAATTATTAAAATTGTTAACTTCATATAAAAGTAAGTCACACCACAATTGATTTCAGCCATTGGTGCAACGGAAGACTAAAATTGTAAAAATTATCTTTCCAGCGGATAAAATCAAGAGTCTCATAACCCTCAAATTTAAGGGTTTTTGTGTGCGTGTGTGTGGATGTTATAGGCTAATGCAACTGTGTCAACGACGTTAAGGGACCAAATGACAATTCAAAAGAGAGAGGATTTAGATATGGTTCTTTGAACTTAAATTCTTAACCTAAACTTAGTGCTTAAATTCGAGATGTATTAAAATTTCAATGCTGTGGATTTAAAGCCAAAAGGTGGCATATGTATCATCATTCATCTACCATGGGATTGAATATATTTAATGAAAAAAAATTATGTCATTATTTTAAGTTAAAAAAATTTAAATTACCCACGCTTTAGCCATTAATAAGTTGATTAATTTGAAAACTTTTTTCCTTTGATTTATTTATTTATAAATTGACAAGAATAATAAAACTGCTTTTATGCCTGCTTTTTTGGTGATTGACTTGGCGTATGATTAAGGGTGGTGGAACTTGACTCTATGTTGATTGTGCTCTTTTTCTTAAAACGAACTCTTAGGCCTCCCCGGCAACTTCGAAATCATTGGGTTTATTGTCGTAAGAAAGTTTCTACTATGAGTTCCACCATAAGTTCCACCACCGTTTTCTATTTTAATACATTTCCTTGCTTCATCAAGGCTTTTCACAAAATAAAATATAATAGAATAAAATGATTTGATATTTAATCCATCTTAAAAAATAAATTGTATCTTAAGATTACGGTGTTGGTTGATTTTATTTTTTTATTAGTAATATGATAATATTGCGTCAGATTTCATATTAATAAAACGATTTCTTTTTTTTCGTTTTTTTTAAATATCTTCTCACCATCTAAGCTTAACTCTTGAAAACAGTTAAAAAAAAAAGGGGTTCAGGAAAGGAAACGATCAATTTGCATATTATAAAAAATTGTAGCTAATTAATTAATCAAGGACTCTGTTTTAGTGCACCAGCGACAACT
>NW_006263303.1:22126838-22204240 GCF_000493195.1 Citrus x clementina | reverse complement strand
TGTGCATAACGCCCATGGAGTGGCAGACATTCACGGCATTCACAATAGCCCTGAGTACAGTGGCTGCATCTCTCTCACTATTATAACCCTTGGCAATAATCCTATCAAACAGATCACCACCTTCACATAATTCCATAACCACATGCACAGCAGTCTCATCCTCATAAGTACTCTTAAACTCGACAACGTTAGGCTGCCCGCTCAAGTACAGCCTTATCTGAATCTCTCTTCTGATCATATCATTTTCTGCTAGTCTCATCTTAGGCTTCTTAGCAATAGACTTGCAAGCATATGGCCTGTTGGTTGAATTCTCAGTACATAAATAACTCACGCCAAATTGACCCCTACCCAACATTCTACCGAAAAAGTAATGTAACATAACATCTTCATAAGCTTTACCAAGAATTGGATCGCGTTGGTTTTTGCTTACACTACACCCCATTGATTCTGCTAGAGATTGCTCAAGTACTGATCTTTAAAAATTAAAATTAAACTAGAAACCCGCAAGAGGATTAAGGTAAGTGAAGGAATAAAACCGGGATAATGATTTTCTAAGAGTATGCAGGACGTGAGATGAAAATCCTACGCGGTTTTGGCTTTCAAATGTAGTTTGCTGGAAAGAAATTAAAGTCGCCAAAAATAAAGTCATCGGCAGAACGGGTAGTGTGAACTAATCATGTCTTGCAAGTAAACTTCTATTATATATAATTATTTGAAATTAATCAACGATAACGAAAGAAAAAAAAATTAAATTATCACACTTTATCAAATGGACCAGTCCAAAGGAAGACAAAGAACAAGAAGAAAGCTAGGTCACCATTTAGTATCATATATTAATTTAAAAAATACATATGCTAGATATATATTTTATTTTATTTTATTTTCATGTTTTGTTAAGTATACATTAACAATTTTTTTATACTAATCAAATAATTTTTTTATAACTTGTCATGTTTTAACTAATAAAATATAAGTATTGTCAATATTTTTGAGATTATTTATGTCAAAACATTATATTTTAAATTATTTATTTTTAAAAAACAAACAACTTAACGTATGTATTAAAAAAATATATGTTAATTAGATATATATATATAGAGAGAGAGAGAGAGAGAGAGAGTTCAGCCAAATGCAGACTCATCTAAATTTCAGAAAAAAAAAATGCTATGTTAGTTATAGGACAAAGAGAAACTAACCAGAATTTTGGCCTGAACTCCATTTCAATTGGAAAAATAAACAATCACCCAGTAGCCAATAATATTATTTTTGTAATATTATATAGAATCAAATCGCTCCATTAATATATTCCAAAACTAAGACGTAAAGTATATAATCAAAGTCCGCCAAGTTTAACATAAGAAATTGTTTCTAGAATCGCTAGGAAAATTCAAATCGTTCAATTTAAAGTGAGGAAAGGGGAGACGGACTAACCAAAGAGTTATTGTCAGTGCCCATAAACCCACATAAGACCCAAAAAAAAAACAAATTTATTGAAATGAAGCTGTCAAAAGATGTATATTTTATATATCGTTCACTATTAAATATTAACATAAGAAATTGTATCTATGAATCATGATTGCGGGGAATATGTACAAATTCAATGTGGTACAGCTGGGTCATTGGTGATATGGAGCTGTACCATATATTTTTTTTTATCTTTTCAAATAATGTATTTAAAAATACATGTCTTCATTTATGGGTGAAAGTTGGTGGTATGTTCAGTAAAAATGTAAAATGATTATCAGGAGCTAAATTAAAAATTTTAGGAGTTTATGAATTTATAGATATCATTTTAATAAATTTAAAAAGAATTAAATTAAAAAATACTAAAATTATTCATATGGGTTATTTATTGGTCATGAGCTGAATATCTCCCCAGACCAAAAGTCGTATATAATTAAAAAGGAGGTATTGAGTTCGTAGTCAACAATTTCCAAAAGTCATGTCCACATTCATTTTCTTTTTTTTTTTTTGTGGGAAAGAATGTCACATTAACTGTGGATGTAAATTTGTGTAAATCTTTGTTATATAATTGATATCGCACTAAATTATAAATTTAATTATAAATTTATTATATATATTTGTATTAGAGTTGATGTCTATAAATAAGTAGAAAAACACACATATTAATACGACAACCTTATTTTGAATAAAATAAACATATTTAACAAAAGATAAGTCTCTAAATCCAATTAATTAAAATATTATCTAGAATGTGTCAGTTTCGTAAACGTGTGTACTACAAGCATCGTGTTCACAATTGAAATGTTTTTGTCTCATTTTCTAGTTCTTTGCTCTTTTTTTTTTATGTTTTGATTTTTTAAAAAAATAAATCTAATAAAAAAACTTAATTCACGATGTTGAGTATGATTCAATAGTCTGAAGGGGGGATGTATTTGACAAGTTAATAAAGTTTCAAGTCTCACTTCGTAAATTCTGATGAGGGTGTCATTTGCCTTCCCCAATTTTAGCGGGGAAATGCTGCAAAAAGATGCTGACGTGGCTAACAGATTTGGTTGACTATGTTACCAAACTGGGTTTATAAGCTGTACAATATCTCATTTGAATGCTTGAGGACTAATTAAGTAGTGAATTTAGGCTTGTTTTGAAGCTTGTAATATTCTCTGTAAATTTGAGTTAAAAATTCTCTCTAATAAGGGAAGAGCATGAAGCTCTTTTCTTCTTCATGTAATTTTGTTGCTTCTGATGTGTTCTGTTTTGTGTGTTATGTGTAATTGATCGTTTTGATATGTTTAATCATGTTTCTTGCGTTCGATCTTGATTGATTGTGTTAACTCTTGATCAAAGGGGATTTGATCGATCATGCGGCCCAAGCAGATTCAATAGCATTTGAAAACCATCTCACACGAAGCCTCAAAAATGCTAGTGTCATTGATACGAGTGTAATGGAAGTGATTGCAAAGCTACAAGTGGCTCAATCACAAAACAAGATAACAAATAATAATGAGCATCGTTGTTATTCTGTGTAACAAATTTGCAATTAAAAAGTGTTCCTCACGAAGCGTACAATGAATGCAAACGGATTGACTTCAGTTTGATCAAATATGATCATAAAGAAAGGAGCAAAGACATAAAACACGAAGGGCAAAAAGCAACCAATCACACAAACCACAATAGCCAGGGCCAAATTGCTTGACAACACTACGTACAAACCTGTCACAAATGCTAGTGTCATGGATATGAGTGCAATCCAAGTGAAGCCAATGGCCAACGGAAGTGCGTCCATAAAAGATTCACTTTTGCCTTTCCAAAATGACCAAAATACGGTAACAGCTGCAGTCATGGCTGAAGTCATGGCTATGGCATCCGTGATGACAAATGCTTGGAAACTTGCTCTTCCAAGCAGAGTTGCCATGCCTGCATCAGGATCATCACTTTTGAAACCCCCTGGAATTGTGAAGGCTGCTGTGAACGTGAATGTGGCAATAAGTGTCGCCATCACTGAGAGTGTTTGAGCCATTTCTTTGCCTTTCTCACCTTCATCTTTGTAGAACCGCCTATTCTCACGAATGTCTTCTGGATATAGAGCTCGTTTTGCATAGGCCGCCCTCAGTGCCTTTATGGTTAAGTGCTGCATATCAGAGCATGTCAAATAGTGTCTTAAAGGATTAGCAAGTAATTAATTTGCTCAAAGATACAGCAATTTTGGCTAAGGACTCTTCCAGTTTCTGAAATGTATCGGAGGTAATGCTCCAGTGATAGCTACACCAACCTGTCCGGTAGTTTTCAAACTAGATGAACACGTGGCATTGTTGTGCCAAAGACATAGTAAACAGATGTGGAATTCTAATTAAATGAACATCTAGCAAGCCAAGCATAAATGATTTACATATGGCGTCGAATCATCTAAGAACATAATCCATGATTTTTTTCTATGTCCTTGTTTGTGTGGTAGATCATACAAATCTAGCATAAATGATTTCTTTTGGATTCTCAAGAAACACAATCCTCTCGGTTTGTATAAGCCGACCAAACAAGTATCAACAAGCACAAACCTCAGTAATTGCAGTAATTAAGAAAGTGATTGTACCTTTTGGATATCCCTTCCCTCAGCTTTAGATGACTCAACAATTGCTAGAGCAGTATTTCTATTCTCGCTGTGGTTCTTTGCCCTGATGTTCACACTCTTGTGTTTGCAGAGAATGTGAACCACGTCACTATGGAAGTTCATTGCAGCCAGATGCAAAGGAGTATTCCCATCTTCATCAGCCGAGTTGATCAAATCTTCCATCTCAGGTGATTTCAGAATAAATGAGACTATATTCATATTTCCATTTTCAGCTGCAAGGTGGAGGATACTGCGATCTTTTTTGTTGAGGATCTCAATGGCATCTGGGTAACCATCGATAAGTTCTTTCAAAACATTTAGCTTGCCATTCTCCGCAGCCAAGTGAAGAGGTGTCTCAAAATAGCGGTCGCGTTTATAAGCAAGTTCATTGTTTTCTTCTAACAAGCGCTTTGCCATTCTAACATTACCTAAGGCTGCAGCATAATGAAGAGGATTTCTCTGGTGCCAGTCAGGCAAATTGATGAGTCCTTTATTTTTGTCAAGTATCTTCACCATGATCTCTAAATTGCAAGAAATTCAGAAGAATTGCTTTCAGATTAAATCTCAAACTATACTGAGATATTTATTTAATGAAATGAAAATCATGGGCTCACCATAATTTTGCCTCATGACAGCACTATGGAGAAGTGTCAGTTCTTCGGGCAATCTGTGGTCAAGAGAATCTGGTCTTTGATCGATGATGAAACATGCAATGTCAGTCAAACTTGAATCGATGGCGATTGCGAGTGGGGTCTGCTCAGCCTTATTAATATAGCCAAGAGGAATCCTATCTTTTTTCACCAGCATCCGAACAACATTCTCATGTTTGTTTCTTACAGCATTATGCAGAGGAGTGTTACCTTCATCGTCTGTTATCCTCAAAAGGCTTTCTGGTTCTGATTCTGTTCCATTTGTAATAGCCGGCACATAATTCAAGATTGTACTAACGATAGCGGGGTCACCAACCCTGGCAGCTATATGCAATGGAGTCTCACCCTTCAAGTTGTGCTTACGGAGAAGTGAATCCTGTTGCCTGAGAATCTCCGGTATCACTTTATGGTTTCGAAATCTGATAGCCATATGAAGCACTGTGTTGCCTCGGGGACTCGTTGTGCTGAAAATATTTTGCATTCGACCTGCAATTGGCCTGATTTGATGTTCATCCCCTCGCCTTAATACATTAAGTAGTTCGTGGTCCATGGTTGCTGGTAATTCTTGATCCATTGTCGGTTCTTTGTAATCTGTACCAAATTCAGTCATCTCAAAACTCCTCCGTATCATATTAAGTATTCATTCAATCAGATAAATTAAAAAATCACTTAAACTTCAACAAATCATAACCAGACATTATGGAATTAACATTAGACTTTTATTTTGGTCAGATTGAGCCAACTCTATATTGACTTAAGTGACTGAGATCAAATTATATGATCGAAGCTTGTTATTAGTTATTACAAATTAAAACTAAAACAGAACCTTATCAAAAATAAAAAAATAAAATAACCATCAATGATCAATGATTATGAATTCAACCTCTCCCAATTTTGTGGCAAAAATATTGAAGGCAGGACCTGTGTATATCTTATTTGTATTTTGGCTCCTGTTAAATGTCATTCACCACAAAATGACCCCTCCATATCATACAAAGGTGTCCTCTATAAGTAGTCTTTAACATACTGTAACCTCTGTTAGTTATTATTTATAACAAAATAACCCTCAAATCAAAGATCTTGATTTCGCCACTGGTTGCAGACGGTGAAGAGACAGCATATAGAAACATTGGAGAACTTCAAATTCCTCATTGATAACAATTATTTGTTATTTCTAAACAACTGAGTTAACAAAGCTTATTATAAGATAGAAGATGATTCCAAGTCCAAACTAAAAATGCAAACTAACTATAGGAAAAAAAAAAAAGTAAAATGAAAACATACCTTTGAAAGGAAAACAGGGTGCCGAGAGAGAAGAAGATCAGGCGGAGTTGGCTTGGCCTCTGCCTGGAGAATCTCAATCTTCCTTGAGTATAAAGGAAATAAAATTGACTGTGTTGACTCACGCGCTCGATAAATTAGCCAGTTGCCTTGTCCAGTTGTCTTGTCCGGGCCTCCACCTCGCTTCAAAAGGGTCCAAAAATAATATTAATTTGAGTCTATTTTCAGTTATCGCATCACACCCTTGTTTTTTAGCCAAATACCCCATTAGGCCCCTTATTTTTCAACAATACTTCAACACGCCTCGTTTTTCCAGTTTCCACAAAGCCCTGCACCACACGCAGCTTTACTTTCATAAATACTAATTAATTTATAAACCAAACAGGTGCTTCAAATTTCACGTACCCAATTGTTGGGTAATAGGTAAAAAGAAAATTTCAATGTCTTCTATTGAAGGTTCATGCAGTCACTTGAGAGTTGAGAGTTCTGACAACTACTCTATACTATCTACTCTTTCAAATTTTATCATTCAATTACTATTCTGTTAACACAATTATACGGGGCCAAATGTTAATTTGCGCAATGCAAATCAAAGCCATTTGGGATTGAATAAAATCTGTAAAAGCACATATAAATCAAATAAATTTAAAAACTGATATGTAGAGGATTGGATTGTAATTCTGATAAATTCTTCTTATTTGTCTGCTTTGCTTCGTGCTTTCTTCGTTAATCTCTCTAAAAATTTTAAAATTCTAGCAGCATAGGTATAAAAAAGATTTTGTTCATATTTATTCTTCTCCTCTCTTTACAAACATAATAATAAGTCAGGTAAACACTCGATACCGTACAACTTTCAAGTTGCATAATTTATTCACAGCTCAAATTATTCACGAAAAAAAGAATGATGATACATCGATATCTTTGAAATAATCGTGAAGTAGGCTCAATCCGTACTGTACAATTAGATCCAAGATTTCAAGAACTTGATGCTATACTTATCTAAACTAAACAAGACATCATGCATGGCACCACTGGACTCAGGTGAATTGCTGCACTCACCATAGGAAGGGTAGCAATTTGAGCCACATGGGGACTCGATTCAAATTTGAAGACAACAATTCACCACAGGGCTAGCGGCACTGTGATGCCTTGTTCAGTTTAGACAAGTATAACATCATGTACTTGGAAAACCATTGAACGGCACGTACTGTTTATCTACTTTATAGTGTCTCATGGTAACAACATGAGCCAGAGATCTAGAAGCGAATCCTCACCGTTGTGTTCCCCTTTTCATCATTGCGCAAAATTCATCATAGCTTATCCTGCCGTCCTGTAAACACAAAAGATGTGAGAACCAGGCTTATAACAATAACAATGCGGACAAATTAAACGTGTTGAAAAGTAACAATCAACTTACTTTGTCTCTATCATCTAGGGAGCAAAATGAATATTTTCACCTGCCCAAAATGGAGTCTCGCCACATAGTAAAATATACAGTATAACTCCTGCGCTCCAGATATCTGCTTCCTTCCCATATTTGCGCTGTAACACTTCAGGAGCGACATAGAAAACACTCCCACATGAATCCCTGAATTCCTTTCCTGGAGAGTGCACCATGGTATCATCAGATAAGGATAAGTTAATAGGTAGATTAAACATGCCTTTCATGGTGATCCTAAGAGTTTCACATTACTTTCTGATGATTTCATCTAAATTAATACATGAAGCCTCACTGCGTACTAGATGTCTAATTCACTATTGAAGTTAAATTGAAATGCCATTCATTTATCAGATATAATTGAACATCGAAACTTGGCTTCACGTGAACGTATGTAAATATAAGATTTCAAAGACAAGCATGTATATGGTGACCGTAATGGAAACGATAAGTATTAAGTAATAGATAGCGAAGAAATTTACCCTCTTCAATGAACACTGATAATCCAAAATCAGTGACCTTCAAAACAGCATTCTCATCCTTGCTGGTGAACAAGAAATTCCCAGGTTTGAGATCCCTGTGCATAACACCCTTCGAGTGGCAAACATTCACAATATCCATAATTGCCCTGAATACAGAAGCTGCATCTCTCTCACTATAATGGCCCCTAGCTATAATTCGATCAAATAGCTCACCACCAGCACATAATTCCATAACAATATGCACACATTGGTCATCCTCATAAGTAGCCTTGATTTGAACTATATTAGGCTGCCCACTCAAATGTTGCATTATCTCAACCTCTCTTCTTACATCATCCTCTTCATGCGCCGCTATGATATTTTTCTTAGAAATACACTTGCAAGCAAATTGCAAACCGGTTGAATTCTCAGTACAAAGATAAACAATAGCAGATCTTCCACTGCCCAGTTCTTTCCCAATGGTGTAATGTAACTTGACATCCTCGTACGGTTTACCAAGAATTGCATCTCGGAGTTCAAGTGGTTGTTGCCGGGTTTGAGAAGCCTAGGATTTTCCTCAAACAGCCACCCATTTCTGCAAAGAGACTCTGCTCAAGCTCAACTGCTGGATGTCTTGATCTTTACAAAAGTAAACTGGAACAAATCCAGTTGAGATCAAAGATAAATTATGGGGAATCAAATTAGATTTTGAGGAAGAGTGAAATAAAACGTAAAGAATAATTCCAGCTTGCCCCCTTGGGAGATATCAACTGTATATTTGTATATGTATATATTTTAACCAGACTGACTGTAGATATGAAATTTATTGGCTTTTTTTTTTTTACTTTTTCTGGTAAGAAATTTGTTGGCTCTAAAAGCGCAATTTGTTAGAAATGGCCTGCGAAAAGAAACGCGCGGGATAAGGATTTTGTATACATGTATTCTAAATGAGGATCTAGCTACCTTGCAAAGGTTGCAAGATACACAACTTTTGTCTTTTTGTGACTTCAGCTCTTCAGCGTTCGATTTAATGGAAAAGCAGTCTCAACGGTAAAGATGTGTCTCTTTGGTAATTAACATTATAGTCTTTATTTTTTAGAAAATAAAAACAAATTTAAACAGTTAAAAATTTCAACATATAAGTCCGATGTTTCAAATTTGTAAATAATTAAAAAATTAAAATTAGGAGAAATTTCATTTATATAATCATTATTAAAAATACAAAATAAAGAAAAAAGTAAGTAAATTAATTTTTTTAATCAAATTAAAATTGAAAATAATAAAGACTAATTAAAAAAATCGTCCCCAATTTCTTCATCTCATCCATCTCATTTACCATGAAGGCGTGAACTGGAACTAGAAGTAATCCCAAAAAAAAAATCATAGAATCAAATAATAGATATTGTTAGTTGAAGTTAGAAAAGTATTAACCAACTACTCTTTCACTAGTCTAAGCCATTGATTTGGTTTAGTACTTGGAGGCTGGAGTTTCAATGTAAAATAATAGAAAAAATGCAATTCGAGATTACTAATTAAAGTTTCAACCCAAATTGTGGTGAAATTTCCCAATGACTACTACTTTTTATGATGGTAATGTTTACCATATTAACATCTACAAAAGAATAGAAGAATAAAATTCACAATTACGATACTTTGATTCTAATTAAATTATATTGATATTAATTAATTCAATGAGCCAATACACTCAAATAAGTTAAATATTAAGAGTTTTACTATTCATAAGTAATACATAGTATATTATTATAATTTTGTTATTTAACGTAACATTCTCAAATAGCTAATTAAAACTCTTTTGCCAATTAGGTTTGTCAGAAAAAACCGAATTCCAATCGGAATTCAAATCCCGTACCAAACGGTACATGATGTCGTGTACGATTTGAAAAATGATAAATAAAAAAATAGATAGGGATTTGAGACTAAACTTATTCTTATTAAAACTCAAGATTGGTGGAGACTTCAATCGGGATCCTGACAGAATCCTAATTGTACCAAATTGTTTTAGTTTTCTAATTTAATTAAAATTTTAAAAAATAAAGCTTTTCAAAATTTGGTTAAAGTCCTAACCCAATGCTTGCTTTTATACTCCTACAACCTAATCATTAATAGCTTATGGTTTATATTTTTTTAATTCATTATCTTATTTTAATTAAAATAACAACTAAGCAATAACAACAACAACAACAACAATAATAATAATTATTATTATTATTAGAACACAATTCTTAAAAGTCATCAAGAAATTTGCGAACCTAAATCTCAAATTAAAACCCAAAAGCAGCCTTTCACACGATGGCCATTCCACCATCTCACGTCATTGCACAGTCCACACCATTAGTGCCACGACACAATATGCCAATTAACAAATGACTTTTTTTTTTTTAAATTGATACACAAAGTTGATGATGCCTTCAGAAAGTGAAGGTTTCACATCCTTTGAAGTTAAAATTTGAAGTTGAAGACAACACTTTTGAATGGTTTTGTTTATTGTCAATTTATACTTATATTTTTGGATGCTTGCTTTGAATTGCACTTGAAACGTTTGGATGTTTTTGTTTCTATGGGTGTTAGAACTTGTAACTTTTCAATGTTATTTTAGTTTGATTTGTAAATTAAATATTTCATACAAGTTACAATATAAATTTTCTTTATATTAATTGTATTTGAGCTAAATTTACATTTGGAATAATTGGAGATTCGGGATAACTGGGATGATATTGGTATTTTGATCAATAGAAATTTAGTACTTTTTATTGTTTCGAATAAATAATCAATATAGATTCAATACAATTTGATGTTCCAATAAATAATCGGAAGGGATTGGTTTGGTCAATTTTGATTGGTACGTTCCAATTGCTAACTCTATTACCCATTATCCATAAACAAAAATAATATATATATTAAAAATTAAATGGTCAATTAAGAAAAAATTCAATCAATTTTGAAAAAAAAAAGTAGGATTTTAACTCAGTATCAATGCCTTTGTAAACTACATTGTATGTACTATCACCAAGAATATTACATTTCAAGTACCTATTAGTGACTTTCTTTGATAAATTTACTTATGCCACTCTCAACTCATATATATTTTTTAAATTATATGTTTTAATTTTAGATTATATGATTTTTCTCCAAAATGGGTTTTAGATTAAGGTTACGGTTCTTCTGTTTCTGCAATAAATGATGTCAAAGTTGGCTTTTGTTGATTAATGATTTGAAAATAGAAAAAAATGGGCCACCTATGAAGCAGAGGGGAAAATGAAAGAGGAAAATAAAATTTACAGTTATAAATAAATTAAAAATAAAAAGGAAAGTAAGGGGTCAAACGAAAATTAACACACAAAAAGACAAAAGTCATGGTACCTTACAATTGTTGTAAGGTAGCTGGATGCAATGGGTGATGACGGCGTAACCCGATTGTAAGAGTTGGAATTTTGGAACCTTGCCCATGTCACAAGCAATGAATAACAAAAGATTCCGTTCATATTTTTATTCTTTCCTTAAATTAAAAAAATTAATAAATTAGGGGTGTATTTAAAATTTAAGTTGGACAGCTGTAATTTAAAATGTACAACACTAAAATATTTGATAAACACTATTTACTGTAACTTGAAAGGTACGTTGATATAATTTTTCACTTGTATAACAAAAAATCTATTATATCTTTAATAATTTTATCAAAATTATTATTTAAATTTTATATTTATTATATATTATTAATTTTTATTTTATAGTTACAATTTTTTCTCACAGCAAATGTACCTTAAAAAGTACAATACCTTAATTTCAAATAGAACCTAAATAATATCTTTTATGTTTCAACTTCCAGAAGTTGCATAACACCTTAAAGTCTCAAATATACATGTAGTCCATGTAATTCATTATTTTTTAAAAATTTTATAACACATGCAGTCCACGTAATTCATTATTTTTTAAAAATTTTATAACTAGTACAAAAATTAATATTGCTAATGAAAATTTTCAAACGGATTAATAATATGAAGATAATTGTATTTAATATTTAAAATAAATTGTAAAAGTGCATTTTTTTTCTTTTATTACACCCCAATTATTGGAAAAGTCATCACTCCACCCTCATGTCATAGCTTTTTGTTTTTTCTTTATGGTCAAACCATAGTTGACCGATGAAGTATTGTATAATTTGTATTTGCCCCTAATATTATCTACTATTAATGAAAAAAGATAAAACAACCTTAAATTTGCAAATAATTTAATAAAACCATTTTGTATTTTTATTTTTCTTAATCTTTTTCTCTCTTTGATGTTCCCCTCTCCATCTCTGAACAAAGTCTAAGGTTGAAGAAATTGATTGATAAAAAGAGCAAGTTTTCAAATTTGTTGAAGAATCATTGCCGTTTACAGTTTTGCTCATCTGAACATATTGACTGACTGACATTCTCCCCTAATTCGTCTTCCTCATAAGCCTAAATGGCGGATTCGAATGCAATGACAACCCACAGTTTGGCATTTAACATTATTGGGCAAATCAAGCAAGCTTAATCATTGTCATGAGAAGAAAGACATTGTATTTTATTAAGTTCCCCTTTGCTGATGTGATGATGGTGACTTGCCAATGTCTTCTCTCTCGCCTCTCTGTAATTTTTTTTTTCAATCAAAGGAAATTTATAGAATAAAGGGTATACCCGTTTAGGTATTTGTTTCAATTATATTTTACCATGAAAACAAATCTTAATAGAAATACTGTAAAATCTTTTGATCCTACAATTATTCATAACCTAGGCATGCACACCACAAAATTTGTTCACTTGCATATTTATATATATTTGACTGTAAGAAGAAAAAGGAAATAAGGTAGTTTCGTAAAATTCTGTAGATGACTATCGGGCTATTTTTGGTAGAGTTGATAAAATGGGTCATCGAGTCGTGTTCGTGTCGTATGAACTTCATCTCGTGTCAAATTTAGGTCGGCCGAAATACGATCCATTTGATAATCATGTCAAAATATTAAGAACCAAATCTAACATGAAAAATAAATCAATTATCCAATAACCCATTTTATATCTACATATTTATTTTTAGTAAAAAGAATCTAGAAATTAATTAATTATATATATGTATGTATGTATGTATGTATGTATGTATGTATATAATATCATTGGTCGGGTAAATAGGTTAAGAACTTTAACCCTAACCCAACACCCAAAAAAATGATATTGACCCCGATTTGGCCCATTTAATAATTTTGTCAAATTTGATGACCCATACCCATTTATTCGTGTTGTGTTCGTGTCAAATTTTGCCAGCTCTAATGTTTGGGAGCTAGGATTAAATGTAAGATTGGATTAATGTGGGAATTAATTATTTATCTTATGTTTGGCAAGCTCCACTTTTGATTAAATTATGGGACTAAATTTCCTAAGATTATGTGATTAGCAATCCCAATTGAAACATGGGCTTATTTAGGATTAACTTTAAAACCAATTCTCTACTCGATTAATTATTACTAGAATATCTAATATAATGTTGGTGGCTTTTAAATTATTTGCTAACTTTTTGATAAAATAAAATATATTTACAATAATTAATAAAAAATAAATTAAATATTTACATAATTTTTAATTTTATTTAACCTTATCTAATTTATATTTGTTTATTATTATTATGATTATTATTATTACCTAATAAATAATTTTCTATATCTAATTTTCTGTATGTTTAGTTTTAATTAATTATCTTTTAAATTAATACTAATAATTATTTTATTGTTAAATATTCATAAATAGTTCATATTTATATTTAAATGTCAACTTAAATGCTATTTAATTTTATTCAAATATAATTTAATATAGTCCAATCCAATACTGTACCAAACATAAAACAATATTATATAATTCAATCTAATCTACCTAAATCTAATCTAATTCAATCCAATCTAATCCTGCGTGCCAAACGTAACCTTATTGTTCTTATACACTCTCACAAATTAAAGGCGTGGGAATTGGCTTACAATAATGCTGACAGATTGCTAATGCCCTCGAAAAATATGAATCAACTTACTTTGTCTCTGTCGACTTCAGACTTTATGGTTTCGAAATCTGATAGCCATATGAAGCACTGCGTTGCATCAGGGACTCATTGTGTTGAAAATATTTTGCATTCGACCTGCGAGTGGCCTGATTTGATGTTTATCCCCACGTCTTAATACATTAAGTAGTTCTTGGTCCATGGTTGTTGGTAATTCTTGATCCATGATCGATCCTTTGTAATCTGTACCAAATTCAGCCGCCATAAAACTCCTCAGTATCGTATTAAGTACTCACTCAATCAAATAACTTAAATTAAAAAAGCACTTAAACTTCAACAAGCCATAACCAGCAAATGTAATTAACGTTGGAGTTTTATTTTTGGTCACATTGAGCCAGCCAACTAACTCTATATTGACATAAGTGACCGAGATCAAATTCTATGATCGAAGGTTGTTATTACAAATTAAAACTAAAAACAGACGCATCAACGATAAATGATTATGAACTTAGCGTCTCTCAATTTTGTAGCAAAAATATTAAAGGCAGGGCCCATGTATATCTTATTTATATTTTGGCCCCTGTTAGATGTCATTCGCCACAAAATGACCCCTCCATGTCATACAAAGTAATTAGAGATGGCAAAACCCCGAGCCGGGTCCAGGTATTGCCATGACCGGACCCTGCCCGGATGTAACCGGTCCGGGTCCGGGTCCGGGCCAGGTTTTAATCCGGGTACCCGAATTTTATATTTTTTAATATTTTATGTGTATATATTTTTTATTTTTTGGTAATTTTATAAGTTTTAAATTTATTTCAATAAAATTTGACATGAAAATATAAACTTTAAGTGTTTAAAATTATATATATATATAATAAATGAGTCAAATAAATATAAAATATTTAAAATAATATATATTTTATAATTTTTTTAATAAAATCCGGGTTCCGGGTTTATCAAGTGATGCCCAAGACCGACCCGGCTTCATACCCGGGCCGGGTATTACCCGGCCCGCAACGCCCGGGTACGGTCCGGGTCCGAACCGGGCGGGTATTTTTGCCATCTCTAAAAATAATCCTCTAAAGTAAGTCTTTATTATACTGTAACCTCTGTTAGTTATTATTTATAACAAAATAACCATCAAATCAAAGATTTTGATTCGGCCGCTGGTTGCAGACGGTAAAGAGACGGCATATAGAAACGTTGGAGAGCTTCAAATTCCTCATTGATATCAATTATTTGTTATTTCTAAACGACTGAACTAAGTAGTTAACAAAGCTTATTAGAAGATTGAAAATGATTCCAAGTTCAAACTTACTCTTTAAAAATGCAAACTAACTATGAAAAAAAAAAAGTAGAATGAAAACACACCTTTGAAAGGAATATAGAGTGCTGAGGGAGAAGAAGATCAGGCGCAGTCGGGTTAGCCTTTGCCCGGGAAATCTCAAATCTTGCTTAAGTAAAACGGAAAAGAATTGACTGAGTTGACTCACTTTGCCGCGTACAACGCCACCCGGTCGATATATTAGCCAGTTGCACTTGCCCAGTTGCATTGTATGGGCCGCCACCTCACTAAAAAATGTCAAAAATAATATTAATTTGAGTCGATTTTCAGTTATCACATACCCCTGCTTTTTAGCATAATACTCGATTAGGGCCCTTATTTTGAAACAATATTTCAATTCGCCTTGTTTTTCCACAAATTTTATCGTTCAATTACTTTTCGGTTAACACAATTATACCGGGTCAAATGTTATTTTGCACGATATTAAATGAATTCAGAGACCGATAAATACCCACAACAATTCACTGATATGTAGATGATTGGATTGTTATTTTGATAATTTTTTTTTTAATTACATGAGACTAATTCTCAGATTATAACTCATATTTAATGAGGTTATGATATTGATGTTTACAATCAGATAATATAGTACAGTACAAATTTTAACCTTGAAAAGCACATCCCAAATTTTAACCCTCTTTAATATTCGAGGGGCGTCCACTTCACTCACATTTCAAAAGAGGGAGGATTGCCTTCACTCAAATTGAGGAAGGAAATTAACTCTCATAATGCGCTGTGGGGGTTCGAAGTCATGACCTCACAATTGTGAGGTTTGGATTCTAACCACTAGGCTGATAAATTCTTCTTATTTGTCCGCTTTGCTTCGTGCTTTCTTCGTTAGTCTCTCTAAAAATTTTAAATTTCTGGCAGCATAGGTATAAAAAAGATTTTGTTCATATTTATTCTTCTCCTCTCTTTACAAACATAATAATAAGTCAGGTAAACACTCGATACCGTACAACTTTCAAGTTGCATAATTTATTTACAGGTCAAATTATTCACAAAAAAAAAAGAATGATGATATGTCGATATCGTCGAAATAATCGTGAAGTAGGTTCAATCCGTACTATACAATTGGATCCAATATTCCAAGAACTTGATGTTATACTTATCTAAACTAAACAAGACATCACGGCACCACTGGACTCAAGTGAATTGCTGCACTCACCATAGTAAGGGTAGCAATTTGAGCCGCATGGGGACTCGCTTAGAATCTGAAGACAACAATTCACCACAGGGCTAGCGGCACCGTGATGCCTTGTTTAGTTTAGACAAGTATAACATCATGTACTTGGAAAACCATTGAACGGCACGTACAGTTTATCTACTTCTTGTGTCTCATGGTAACAACATGAGCCAGAGATCTAGAAGCGAATCCTAGCCGTTGTGTTCCCCTTTTCATCATTGCGCAAAATTCATCATAGCTGATCCTACCGTCCTGTAAACACAAAAGATGTGAGAACCATGCTTATAACAATAACAATGCGGACAAATTAAACGTGTTGAAAAGTAACAATCAACTTACTTTGTCTCTATCGACTTCAGACATTATTTCTTTAATTGTGGCATCATCACCCATGTTGTACTCTTTAAATGCTGTTTCCAGTTCATCGACTGTGATATAGCTGCACACGCATTTTCAGAAAGAACTGCAGTAATCAATTCAATGACTTCTGATATTGATTTAGTGGTGAGTTTTCTTTTTAAGCAATTATAAAAGCCACCACAAAAAGATTTTTTTTCCTTTTTTTAAATTAAATTTTGATAATATTATTTATGTTTCGGTACATATTATCCAAAAAGCATGAAAAAGGCTTTCATTGGGCTGTATACAGCACATTCAAAGTGCCAAAGGGTCGTTCTTTAATTTTACATTTTAGAACGAGAAACTAACCGATCATTGTCCTTATCAAAATACTGAAAGGCTTTGTCAAGATGTTCGAATCTTTCTAGCTTGTGTCTTTGCATTGTAGCCGTGATAAATTCAATGTAGTCAATAGTCCCGTTTCCATCTATATCAGCCTGAAATGTGGAGCCAAAAACATCAGCCAAGCATAATGCAAACAGACAGACTAAAATATTAATTCGGAGTTGATGAATTGCTTACAGCTTGCATGTACTGCTTGACATCAACTTCTCTAAGCGTCGATCCAAGTTTAGCTAATCCTGCTTTCAGTTCATCGTAACTAAGTGTACCACTCTTGTCAGTGTCCATCTCTGTAAATTTTTGCTTGAGCTTTTGTATTTCTTCCGTTGGAAGATTTTCCACAATGACCTTTACAATTATGTTTATGATCAAATTAGTTTACCGATAGGGCTGGGGGAGCACAATCCTATGCATACATTCATTGGACTTGCACTTAGTTTATAAGATATACAAAAGCTTTGAAATAAAACATGCTGATGAGAGTTGTAAATATTTAATCAAACATGCAAATCATGACCACACTCCGATAAGATTCAGAAGGGCAGGATCACACGCGGCCCTTAGACTTACCTTTAGTGCGAGTTTCTTTAGTTTATTCATTGCCATAAATTGCTTCATCCTGAAAAGAACAGCAGTGTCAATTGGCTTGTCTGATGCTTCTCCACTTTCTTTAAGCCAAGGGTGCTCTGCATATCATACATACGGCTGTCAATGGTGGTTATACTCTTGGTAAAATGGACTAAATAGATTTTATTTTACCAAATATATTTGAACTTATAATTATCAAAGCAGCCTAGGCGAGGAAAACTAATAAATTCACAATCTAATGTTTTATACCTAGAACTTGCGCAGCAGTAACCCGCTTTTTTGGATCCTGTGTCAGCATCCTGCGAACCAACTCCTTGGCACTGCTTGAAATAACTGGCCATGGATCAATTTGAAAGTCAATTTCTCCTTTGCGTATTTCTTCAAAAATGCCCTCGTCAGTGTCTGCAGAGCACATCATAACTTGTGAGTGATTAGTGATTACTGCTGTACTTCTGGTTAATAGTAACAAACATGTATAGTTTGTTGACGCGAAAAGAGATCCTCTAGGGGGCAAAATGAACATATTCACCTGCCCAAAATGGAGGCACACCACATAGTAAAATATACAGTATAACCCCTGCGCTCCAGATATCTGCTTCCTTCCCATATCTGCGCCGTAACACTTCAGGAGCAACATAGAAAGCACTCCCACAGACATCCCTGAATTCCTTTCCTGGAGGTGCACCATGGTATCATCAGATAAGGATAACTTAATAGCTAGATTAAACATGCCTTTCATGGTGATCCTAAGAGTTTCACAATATTTTCTGATGATTTTATCTAAAGTAATACATGAAGCCTCACTGCATACTAAATGTCTAATTCTCTATTGAAATTAAATTGAAATGCCATTCGTTTATCAGATATAATTGAACATCGAAACTTAGCTTCACGTGAACGTATGTAAATATGTAAGATTTGAAAGACAAACATATATATGGTGACTATAATGGAAACGATAAGCATTAAGTAATATATAGCGAAGAAATTTACCCTCTTCAATGAACACTGATAACCCAAAATCAATGGCCTTCAAAACAGCATTCTCATCCTTGCTGGTGAGCAAGAAATTCTCAGGTTTGAGATCCCTGTGCATAACACCCTTAGAGTGGCAAACATTCGCAACATTCATAATTACCCTGAATACAGAAGCTGCATCTCTCTCACTAAAATGGCCCCTAGCTATAATTCGATCAAATAGCTCACCACCAGCACAATACTCCATAACAATATGCACACATTGGTCATCCTCATAAGCAGCCTTGAATTGAACTATATTAGGCTGCCCACTCAAATGTCGCATTATCTCAACCTCTCTTCTTACATCGTCCCTTTCATGCGCCGCTATAATTTTTTTCTTAGAAATAGACTTGCAAGCAAATTGCAAACCGGTTGAATTCTCAGTACAAAGATATATAATAGCAGATGATCCGCTGCCCAGTTCTTTCCCAATCGTGTAATGTAACTTGACATCCTCGTACGGTTTACCAAGAATTGCATCATCTAGTTTAGGTGGTTGCTGCTGTGGGGCTGCTGCTGGGTTTGCATCATGTACTTTAAGTGGTTGCTGCTGTGGGGCTGCTGCTGGGTTTGCATCATGTACTTTAATTGGTTGCTGCTGTGGAGCTGCTGCTGGGTTTGCATCATGCACTTTAGGTGGTTGCTGCTGTGGGGCTGCCGCTGGCTTTAAGCAGCATAGGATTTTCCTTAAACAGCCACCCATTTCTGCAAAGAGACTCTGCTCAAGCTCAACTGCTGGATGTCTGGATCTTTACAAAAGTAAACTGGAACAAATCCAGTTGAGATCAAAGATAAATTATAGGGAATCAAATGAGAATTTAAGGAAGAGTGAAATATAACATAAGAATAATTCCAGCTTGCCCAGTTGGGAGACATCAGCTGTATATTTATATGTGTATATAATATCTTTTAACCACACTGACTATATATATGAAATTTATTGGCTTTTTTTCTTTTTTCTGGTAAGAAATTTATTGGCTTTTTTTCTTTTTTCTGGTAAGAAATTTATTGGCTATACTGCGAAAACAAACGCGCGGGATAAGCAGTTTGTATAAATGTATTCTAAATGAGGATCTAGCTACCTTGCAGGGGTTGCCAGGAACCCAACTTTTGTCTTTTTGTAGCAGTGTCAAGTGTCAACGGTAAGGATGTGTCTATTTGGTAATTAACATTACAATCCGTCTATTTTAGAAAATTTTAAAAATTTGAAGAGTTAATACTTTTAACATATAAGTCAGTATTGTTTCAAGTTTGTAAATAATTAGATAATTAAAATTAGGAGAAATTTCATTTACATTTTCATTATTAAAAATAAAAAAAATAAATAAATAAGTAATTTTAATTTTTTTTAATGAACTTAAAATTAAAATTTAAAATAATAAAAGTTAATTAAAAAACCATCCCCAATTTCTTCATCTCATCCATCTCATGTACTATGAACTGGAACTAAAAGTAATCTAAAACAAAAAAAAGAAAAAAAAGAATCATAGAATCAAATAATAGATATAATTAGTTCAAGTTAAGAAAGTATTAACCAACTACTCTTTCACTAGCCTAAGCCATTGATTTGGTTTAGTACCTGAAGGCTGGAGCTTCAACGTAAAATCATAGAAAAATGCTATTTCAGATTGCTAATTTAAGTTTCGATCCAAATTGTGGTGAGATTTCCCAATTACTACTCCTTTTATGATGGTAATGTTTACCACATTAACATTTGCAAAAGAATAGAAGAATAAATTTTGCAATTACGATGCTCCAATTCTAATTAAATTATATTGATATTAATTAATTTAATGAATCTATGCACCCAAATAAGCTAAATATTAGGATCTTTACTATTCCTAAGTAATACATTGTAGATTATTATAACTTTGTGAATTAACGTAACGTTCTCAAACAACTAATTAAAACTCTCTTGTCAATTAAGTTTGGTAGACAAAACTGAATTCCAATTGGAATCCCAAATCCCGTACCAAACAGTACATGAAATGGTATATGATTTGAGAAATGATAAAATAGAGAGGGATTTGAGACTAAATTTATTCTTATTAAAACTCGAGACTAGTCGAGAATTTGATCGGGATCCCTATGGAATCCTAATTGTATCAAATTGTTTTAATTTTCTAATTTAATTAAAGTTTTAAAAATAAAACCCATCAAAATTTTGCTAAAGCACAAGCCCAATGCTTGCTTTTATACTCCTACAGCCTAATCATTAATAGCTTATGGTTTATGTTTTTTTAATTCATTAACCTACTTTTATTAAAATAAAAATTAAGCAAAATAACAACAACAACAACACAATTCTCAAAAGCCATCAAGAAAATTGCAACCTAATTCTCAAATTGAAACCCAAAAGTAGCCTTTCACACGATGGTCATTCCACCATCTCACATCACTGCATAATCCACACCACTAGTGCCATGACATAACGTATCAATTAACAAATGACTTTTTTTTTTTTCCAGTTGATACACAAAGTTGATGATGCCTTGAGAAAGTGAAGGTTTCATGTCCTTTGAAGTTAAAATTTGAAGTTGAAGACAACACTTTTGAATGGTTTTGTTCATTGTCAACTTATTCTTATACTTTTGGATGTTTGCTTTGGTTTGTCCTTGAAACTTTTGGATGTTTTTATATTTGTTGGTGACAGAACTTGTAACTTTTTAATTTTTTTTTCAGCTTGATTTGTAAATTAAATATTTGATACAAGTGACTACATAAAATTTCTTTATATTAATTGTATTTGAGCTAATTTACATTTGGAATATTTGGAAATTCGGGATAATTGAGACGATACTTGTATTTCAACAAGTAGGAATTCAATACTTTTTTTTGTCCTGATGAAATAATAAGTATAGATTCAGTACAATTTTATATTCCAATCAAACAATCGAAAGGGCTTGGTAATGGTCAATCTCAATTAGTACATCCCAATTGCTAAGTGCTAACTCTATTGCCCACTATCCATAAACAAAAATAATTTAGCAAATAATCTTATATTCTTATATATATAGAGAGAGAGAGAGAGAGAGAGAGAGAGAGATTACAAATTAAAAGGTCAATTAAAAAAAATTCAATCAATTTTGAAAAAGAACTAGGATTTTACCTCAGTACCAATTCCTTTGTAAATTACATCATATGTACTTTCACCAAGAACATCATATTTTAGATACCTATTAGTGGTTTTTTTTTGATAAATTTACTTTGTCACCGTCAATTCATATATATTTTTTGAATTATATGTTTTAATTTTAATTGATATGGGATTTCACCAAAACAGGTTTAAGATTAAGGTTAGGGTTCTTCAATTTCTGCAATAAATGATGTCGAGTTGACTTTTGTTGATTATGATTGAAAATAGAAAAAATTGGGCCACCTATGGAGTAGAGTTAAATCAAATTGCAGTTATAAATAAATGGAAAATAAAAGGGAAAGCAAGGGGCCAAATCAAAATTAACACACAAAAAAGACAAAAGTTGTGGTACCTTTTTTATTTCAGAAGAAAAGTTGTAGTACCTTGCAACGGTTGGAAGGCAGCTGGATCCAAAAGGGGATTATAAAAATTGGAATTTTGGAACCTTCCCCATGGCACAAGCAATGAATAACAAAAGATTCCGTTCATTTTTTTATTCTCTCCATTAATTAAAAAAATCAATAAATTAAATAATATCTTTTAAGTTTTAATTTTCAGAAGTTGCATTACACCTTAAAGTCCCAAATATACACGTAGCCTACATAATTCATTATTTTTAGAAAATTTTATAACTAATACAAAAATTAATATTACCAATGAAAATTTTCTAACAGATTAATAATATGAAGATAATTGTATTTAATATTTAAAATAATTTGTAAAAATGCATATTTTTTCTTTTATTACACCCGAATTATTGGAAAAGTCACCACTCCACCCTCATGTCATTGGCTTTTTGTTTTATTTATATGGTCAAACCATAGTTGACTGATGAATGTATTGTATTTGCCCCTAATATTATCTATTATTACCGAAAAAGACAAAAGCAACCTTAAATTTGCAAATAATTTAATACAAACAATTTAGTTTTTTTTTTCCTAATCTTTTTTCTCTCTTTGCTGGTCTCCTCTGCAGTCTCCATCTCTGAACGAAGCCTAAGCTTGAAGAAATTGATTGATAAAAAGAGGAAGTTTTCAAGTCGTTAAAGAAGCATTCAGTAAATCTTGACATTGTCCTCTAATTCGTCTTCCTCATAAGCTTAAGTGGCGTATTCTAATGCAACGGCAACACGCAACTTAGCATTTAACATTTTAGGCAAATCAAGCAAGCTTAATCATTTTTATGAAATGAAGGTGCATCAAAATTTTAAGATTCTAATATTCCGTTGATTTTAGAGAATATCGAAATAAAAAAAAAATTAAATTCACATTGATTCAAAAGAATTCTGTGAATTTAGGGATTAACTCATTTATTCCATAAAATACTGAGAATTAACTAATTTAAATACTCACACAAATATTTAAAAATTAAAAATATTGCTGAAAATCAAATTCTCCACTTGTAAAAGCTACTAAAAATACTTATTTATACTAACTAAAAGGGTAGAAGGTAATTTTGTACAATTCCGCGTATGACTATTATTGGTCTTTTAGACTCACAAAACTTCAATAACAAAATTTACAAACATATACACAAAACGTTTAATAGCAACACAGCCTACCAGAATGCCTTGTGTCTTGTGGCCACAACATGAGCTAGAGATCTAGAAGACAATGCTCACAGTTGGGTTCCGCGTTTCATCATTGAACGAAATTCATCATAGCTGATTCTACCATCCTGTAAACACAAATTAAAGGCGTGGGAATTGGCTTGCAATAATGCAGACAAATGACTAATGCCCTCCAAAAATATAAATCAACTTACTTTGTCTCTGTCATCTTCAGACATTATTTCTTTAATTGTGGCAATTGTGGCATCATCACCCATGCCATCATCTTTAAAAGCTTTTCCGAGTTCATCTACCTGATATATCTACATAGCCATTTAGAATAGAACTTCATTAATTAGTCAATTAACTCCAGATATAACCCATTCAATTTAAGCAAGTTAATGGAGCGAGTATGTCTTCAATATCCCTCATTCAGATCATGATAAACCTGAGGAGCCAAAAACTGCTCAACATGCTTTCTACAGTAATAAAAATAAAATGAGAAGCTTACCGTTATTATCCTTGTCAAGGTACAGGATGGCTTTGTAAAGAAATTTCAAATCTTTCTAGCTTGTG
Organism: Citrus x clementina; assembly: GCF_000493195.1. Lineage (NCBI taxonomy): Eukaryota > Viridiplantae > Streptophyta > Magnoliopsida > Sapindales > Rutaceae > Citrus > Citrus x clementina. Next base: position 22,180,176 of record NW_006263303.1, on the reverse strand, counting down.
CCTTTGCGTCATAGCTGTTCTAAACTCAATGTAGTCAATAGTCCCATTTCCATCTATATCAGCCTGCAGAAATGCAGAGCCAACTATATTAGCTGGGTATAATGCAAATAGAAAGACAGTGGGATAAACTCAGAGTTCATGAGTTAGTTACAGCTTGCATGTACTGCTTGACATCAAATTCTGTAAGCGTCGATCCAAGTTTAGCTAATCCTTCCCTCAATTCATCGTAAGTAAGAGTGCCACTGTTGTCAGTGTCCATCTCTGTAAATTTTTCCTTTAGCTTTTGTATTTCTTAGGTAGGAAAATTTTCCACAATGACCTAAAGAACGCATGGTTTATCAGTAGGGGGAACACAATAGAATACATAATTTTTTATTGGCTTACACAAGTTTTCAAAATACAACAGTACAATTAAACGTTGTTGACAAGGAAGTGTAGATGCAAAAATTCAATCAAACATGTAACTCATGATAGCCAGTCATATAAATTTCTGTTATAATGTTTAGAATTAAAATGTCATCATGAACATGTATACAATGTCATCATGTATAGATTCACATACATGTTATAATTTGGAGAATCTTTTGACGTGAGTATATTATTTGTCACGTGTGCTTAAGATACAAGCTTTGTCACTTTCCTTTATATCTATCAATCCTATCCATGTATTTCTCAAGTTTAAGCTCATTTAGGAGGGATTCATGGGCCTTAGACTTACCTTTAGTGCAAGTTTCTTTAGTTTATTCATTGCCGTAAACTACTTCATCCTGCAAATAACAGCAGTATCGATTGGCTTATCCGATGTTTCTCCACTTTCTTTAAGCCAAGGATGCTTGCATATCATATACATTTTTCAGTGGTAGCTATACCATTTGTATTATTAAATAGACTAATAAATTTTAACTTACAGTAATCAAAGCAGCATAGATAGAATAAATGAGAAAAATTAATAACATGAGGATCTAAAGCTTTATACCTAGAACTTGTGCAGCAGTAATCCGCCATTTTGGATCTGTGTTAGCATCCTGCGAACCAACTCTATGGCACTGCTTGATATACTTGGAAATGGATCATGTTGGAAGTTAATTTCTCCTTTTAATATAGCCTGAGCAACTCCCTGCTCCGTTTCTGCAGAGCACATAAAATATTCAGAGTGGTCATAGTTACACTCTGTACTCTTAGTTGACAGTAAGAAATACAAATACGTTGTTGAAGTGAAAAGAGATCCTGTAGGGTGCAAAATGAATATTGATTGTCACCTGCCCAAATGGGAGGTACACCACACAATAAAATATACAATATAACTTCTGCGCTCCAAATGTCTGCTTCCTTCCCATAACTTTGCCATAATACTTCGGGAGCAATATAGTAAGGACTTCCGACTATTTATCTGTATGCCTTTCCTGGAAAATGTATCATGCGATAATCAAAAAAGGATAGATTAATAGCTAGATTAATTAAATATGCCTTTCATGGTGATCCCAAGAGTTTTTCATTATTTTGTTATGATTTTCACCTAAATCAATACATTATGCTGAGTTACGGCTTACTCAAATGATATATATCAGAAAATTCTACTGGCATGAGGGACTACTATATTCAGTAAAATCTAAACATAGATAATATGCAAGGAAGGACGAGAAATTTACCCTCTTCAATGAACACTGATAACCCAAAATCATTGGCGTTCAAAACAGCATTCTCGTCCATGCTGGTGAACAAGAAATTCTCAGGTCTGAGGTCTCTGTGCATAACACCCCTAAGAACGCCAAACATTCACAACATTCATAATTACCCTGAATACAGAAGCCGCAGATCTCTCGCTATAATGGCCCCTGGCTACAATTCGATCAAATAACTCACCACCAGCACATAATTCCATAACAATAGCACAAATTGGTCATCCTCATAAGCAGCCTTGAATTTAACTATATTAGGCTGCCCACTCAAATATTGCATTACCGCAACCTCTCTTCTTACATCATCCTTTTCATAATCTTTTACCAATTTTCTTTTAGAAATAGACTTGCAAGCAAACTGCAAACCGGTTGAATTCTCAATACAAAGACAATTAGAAAAGTTATACCAAATTCACCATTATCCAATTCTTTGCCAATAGTATAATGTAACTTACCGTCCTCATAAGCTTTACCAAGAATTGCATCATGGAGTTGGCATGCTGCTGGGCGGTCTGAGTCTTGGCTTGTGCTGAAAATGCAACCCATTTCTGGCCGCCACCACCACAGAGGATGCAAGACAGGACCTCAGGATTTGACTTTCACAGATGGGCAATTTCAAAGAATATGCAGGACCCAAGATGTATACAGCTTACATCATAGTTTCTGCCTTTAAATTGATTCTTTGAAATTTAGAATGAGATTTGTTAGAAGAAGACCGCTGTGTAGCCAATTCTACTGTCCTCTATTAAAAACACTTCCGAGTTGCTAAACAAAACTATAATATATGTGCTGCTTATAATAATTTGCTTGTAAATTGCTCAATGCTGCCTGATGTTTGGCTCAATACCCCATTACCCCTTTATTTTGGAAAATACCCCCGTACCCCTGGCATGTAAACTTTTGTACAGTTTGATAAAATACTCCCCTACCCCATTATGCAGAGAAGTGTTGCCTTCAAATTCTGTCATCCTTAAAAGGCTCTCTGGTTCTGCTTCCGTTCCATTTTTAACTGCCGGCACATAATTCAAGAGTGTACTAACGATAGCAGGGTCACCAGCCCTGGCAGCAATAAGCAATGCAGTCTCTCCCTTCCAGTTGTTCTTCCGGAGAAGTGAAAGCTGTCGCCAGAGAATCTCCTGTACCACTTTATGTTTTTGAAATCTGATAGCCATATGAAGCACTATGTTGCCTCGGGGACTCATTGTGCTGAAAATATTTTGCATTCGAACTGCGAGTAGCCTGATTTGATGTTCATCCTCACGTCTTAATACATTGAGTAGTTCATGGTCCATGGTTGTTGGTAATTCTTGATCCATGATCGATCCTTTGTAATCTGTACCAAATTCAGCTGCCATAAAACTCCTCAGTATCAGACTAATTACTCAATCAAAAAACTTAAATTAAAAAAACACTTAAACTTCAACAAACCATAACCAGAAAATGTAAGTAACATTGGAGTTTTATTTTTGGTCACATTGAGCCAACTCTACATTGACTTAAGTGACTGAGATAAAATCATATGATAGAAGCTTGTTATTACAAACTAACACTAAAAACAGAACCTTCAATGATCAATGATTATTAACTAAACTTCTCCCAATTTTCCAATAGGCTCTTAGTCCATTGGCAACAGTCCAGCCACTCAACTTCGAGTGACTTGAATGTTCCTAGGTTCAAGTCCTAGCTTTGATAGGACTCGATTATCTCTTAGAATGGAGTCGATATTCCTTTGCTTGGGAGTAGGGCGTCCTCCAATAGTATGTGAATAAAGAATATTCAGACTTCGTCCTAAAACTGTAGCAAAAGACAAAAAAAGCAGAGTCGGGTGTCCTCCAATAGTATGTGAGGAAAGAATATTCAGACTGTGTCCTACAACTGCAGCAAAAGACAAAAAAAATCCCGATAAGTGTCTGATTGTATATCAATTGTATATCAATAAGCTTCTGATTACAATATCTGTGTAATCAAAAAATAGCAAAAAATATTGAAGGCAGGGCCCGTGTATATCTTATTTGTATTTTCGCCCCTGTTAGATGTCATTCAACCAAAATGACCCCTCTATGTACAAAGTTATCCTCAAAAGCAGTCTTTATCATCCTGTAACCTCTGTTAGTTACTATTTATAACAAAATAACCATCAAATCAAAGATTATGATTTGGCCACTGGTTGCAGGCGGCAAAGAGACAGCATATAGTAACATTGGAGAACTTCTGATTCCTCATTGATAACAATTATTTATTATTTCCAAACAACTGAGTTAACAAAGCTTTTTAGAAGATTGAAAATATTCCAAGTTCAAACTTCTGCATAAAAATGCAAACTAACTATGAGGGGAAAAAAAAGGAAAAATGAAAAAAAAATAAAAATAGAGAGATGAGGGAGGAGAAGATCGGGCGGAGTCGGGCACTTGCACTTGTCCTGTTGTCCACTTGTCTTGTCTGGCCTCCTCCTCACTAAAAAAAGGTCCAAAAATAATATTTTCAGTTATCACACCACACCCCTGTTTTCTAGCCTAATACCCCACTAGGCCCCTTATTTTTTAAGAATACTTCAACATGCCTCGTATTTCCACAAAACCATGCACTACACCCAGCTTTACTTTCGTAATTATTAGTTAATTTATGAACCAAACAGGTTCTTCAAATTTCACGTACCAAATTGATGGGTAATGGGTAAAAATAAATTTTCAATGTCTTTAATCGAAGGTTCGTACAGTCACTTAAGAGTTAAGATTTCTGATAATTACTCTATACAATTTATTCTTTCAAATTTTATAATTCAATTCCGTTAACATAATTATACGGGCCAAATGTTAATTTGCACAATACCAAGCAAATCCATTTGGGATCGAAAAAAATCTGTAAAAGCACACATTAATTAAATGAATTTAAAAACTGATAAATATCAACAACAATTTACTCTTTCTGTTCATATTTATTCTTCTCGTCTCATTACAAAAATAATAATAAATCACGTAAACACCCGATTCCTTACAATATTTAAGTTGCATAATTATTTACAGCTCAAATTATTCACCAAAAAAAAAAATGACGATACATCGATATCGTCGAAGTAATCGAGTAGTAGATTCAATCCGTACTGTACAATTGGATCCAAGATTCCAAGAACTTGATGTTGTACTTATCTAAACTAAACAAGACATCATGGCACTTTGAGCCGCATGGGACTCGATTCAAATTTGAAGACAAAAATTCACCACTCGGATAGTGGCACCGTAATGCCCTGTTTAGTTTAGACAAATATAACACCATGTATTTGGAAAACTATTGAATGGCACGTACAGTTTATCTACCATAAAATCTTGCGTCTCATGGTTACAACATGAGACAGAGATCTGGAAGAGAATTCTCGCGGTTGTGTTCCCCTTTTCATCATTGCACAAAATTCATCATAGCTGATCCTGCCGTCCTATAAACACAAAAGATGTGAGAACTAAGCTTATAACAACAATAATGCGGACAAATTAAACATGTTCAAAAGTAAGAATCGACTTACTTTGTCTCTATCAACTTCAGACATTATTTCTTTAATTGTGGCATCATCACCCATGTTGTATTCTTTAAATGCTATTTCCAGTTCATCGACTGTGATATAGCTGCACAGCATTTTGAGAAAGAACTGCAGTACTTAATTCCCTAACTTCACTTCTGATATTGATTTTGGGGTAAGTTTTCTTTTTAACCAATTACAGAAGCCACCACAAAAAGATTTTTTCTTTTGTTTTAAATTCTGATAATATTATATATGTTTCAGTTCATGTTATACAAAAAGCATAACAAAGGTTTTTCTTGGGCTGTATACAGAGCAGTCAAAGTGCCAAAGGGTCGTTTTCTAATTTTACATTTTAGAACAAGAAACTAACCGATCATTATCCTTATCAAAATATTGAAAGGCTTTGTCAAGATGTTCGAATCTTTCTAGCTTGTGTCTTTGCATTGTAGCAGTGATAAATTCAATGTAGTCAATAGTCCCATTTCCATCTATATCAGCCTGAAATGTGGAGCCAACAACATCAGCCAACTATAATGCATATAGACAGACTAAAATATTAATTCAGAGTTGATGAATTGCTTACAGCTTGCATGTACTGCTTGACATCAACTTCTCTAAGTGTCGATCCAAGTTTAGCTAATCCTGCCTTCAGTTCACCATAACTAAGTGCACCACTCTTGTCAGTGTCCATCTCTGTAAATTTTTCCTTGAGCATTTGTATTTCTTCAGTCGGAAGATTTTCCACTATGACCTTTACAATTATATTTACGATCCAATTAGTTTATCAGTAGGGCCAGGGGAGCACAATCAAATGCATTCATTCATTGGACTTGCACATAGTTCATAAGATATAATAAAAGCTCTAAAATAAAACATGTTGATGAGGAAGTAAAGTTGTAATAATTTAATCAAACATGTGACTCAAGATCACACTCCCATAAGATTTAGAAGGACAGGATCATAGGCCCTTGGACTTACCTTTAGTGCGAGTTTCTTTAGTTTATTCATTGCCCTAAATTGCTTCATCCTGAAAAGAACAGCAGTGTCAATTGGCTTGTCTGATGCTTCTCCACTTTCTTTAAGCCAAGGGTGTTCTGTATGTCATGCATATGGCTGTCAATGGTACTTATACTCTTGGTAACATTAACTGGACTAAATAAAGTTTAACTTATAATTATCAAAGCAGCCTGGGCGAGAAAAACTAATAAATTCACAATCTAATGTTTTATACCTAGAACTTGTGCAGCGGTAATCCGCCTTTTTGGATTCTGTGTCAGCATCCTGCGAACCAACTCCTTGGCACTGCTTGAAATAATTGGCCATGGATCAGTTTGAAAGTCAATTTCTCCTTTGTATATTTCTTCAAAAATGCCCTTCTCAGTTTCTGCAGAGCACATCATAACTTGTGAGTGATTAGTGATTACTGCTATACTTCTGGATATTAGTAACGAAAAAGTATAGTGTGTTGAAGGGAAAAGAGATCCTCTAGGGGGCAACACGAATATCTTCACCTGCCCAAAATGGAGGCACACCACATAGTAAAATATACAGTATAACTCCTGTGCTCCAAATATCTGCTTCCTTCCCATATCTGCGCCGTAACACTTCAGGAGCAACATAGTAAGCACTCCCAACTAAATCCCTGAATACCTTTCCTGGAAAGTGCACCATGGTATCATCAGACAAGGATAAGTTGATAGCTAGATTAAACAAGCCTTTCATGGTGATCCTAAGAGTTTCACATTATTTTCTGATGATTTCATCTAAAGTAATACATGAAGCCTCACGGCATACTGCATGTCTAATTCACTATTGAAATTAAATGGAAATGCCATTCATTTATCAGACATAATTGAACATCGAAACTTAGGTTCACATGAACGTATGTAAATATAAGATTTCAAATACAAACATATATATGGTGACTATAATGGATTTCAAATACAAACATATATATGGTGAAGAAATTTACCCTCTTCAAAGAACACTGATAACCCAAAATCAGTGGCCTTCAAAACAGCATTCTCATCCCTGGTAGTGAACAAGAAATTCTCAGGTTTGAGATCCCTGTGCATAACACCCTTAGAGTGGCAAACATTCACAACATTCATAATTACCCTGAATACAGAAGCCGCATCTCTCTCACTATAATGGCCCTTGGCTATAATTCGGTCAAATAGCTCACCACCAGCACATAACTCCATGACAATATGCACAGAATGCCTGTCCTCATAAGCACCCTTAAATTGAACTATATTAGGCTGCCCACTCAAATGTCGCATTATCTCAATCTCTCTTCTTACATCATCCTTTTCATACGCAGCTACAATTTTTTTCTTAGAGATAGACTTGCAAGCAAATTGCAAACCGGTTGAATTCTCAGTACAAAGATATGTAACAGCAAATGCTCCCTTACCCAGTTCTTTCCCAATGGTGTAATGCAACCTGACATCCTCGTACGGTTTACCAAGAATTGCATCATCTAGTTTAGGTGGTTGCTGCTGTCGGGCTGCTGCTGGCTTTGAGGAGCCCGGGATTTTGCTTAAACAGCCACCCATTTCTGCATAAGAGGCTCAGCTCAAGCTTAACTCTGGATGTCTGGATCTTTACAGAAGTCAACTGGAACAAATCCACTTGAGATCAAAGATAAATTATAGGGAATCAAGTGAGATTTTAAGGAAAAGTAAAATAAAATACAAAGAGCAATTCCAGCTTGCCCAATTCGGAGATATCAACTATATATTGGTACGCGTATGTATTTTTTCTATCAAACTATGCGTCATTATGGTTAAAATTTATTGGCCCTTTATTTTTTTTGGTAAGAAATTCTGAAATTTTTTGGCTTTTGTTCGAAATGGTCAGCGAAAAAGAAACGCGTGGGATAGGATAGAAGTTTGAATAAATGATGGTGGTGTAACCCGATAATGAACCTTCCCCATGACTCAAACAATGAATAACAAAGATTCCATTCATATTTTTATTCTCCCCATAAATTTAAAAAATCAATAAATTAAATTATATCTTTCAAATATACACATAGCCCACATAATTCATTATTGTTTAAAAAATTTTATAAATAGTACAAAAATTAATATTCCCAATAAAAATCTTCTAACAGATTAATAATATGAAGATAATTGCATTTAATATATAAAATAATTCGTAAAAAATGCGTTTTTTTTGGGGTTTATTATGGTTCAATTATTGGAAAAGTCATCCCCCCACCCTCATGTCATTAGTTTTTTGTTTTTTTCTTTATGGTCAAACCATAGTTGACCGATGAATGTATTATATTTGCCCCTAATATTATCCACTAGTAATAAAAAAATAACCTTAGATTTGCAAATAATTTAATGCAAACAATTTTTTATTTTATTTTTCAAGTCCTTTTCTCTCTTTGTTGTTCCCCTCTCCATCTCTGAACAAGGTCTCAGCTTGAAGAAATTGATTGATAAAAAGAGCGAGTTTTCAAAGCTGTTGAAGGATCACTGCCGTTTACAATTTTGCTTATGTTAACACACTGACCCACAGGCATTGTCCTCTAATTCGTCTTCCTCAGAGGCTGAAATAGCGATTCGAGTGCAATTAAACCCCCAAGTTGCAATGGCTAAGTGGCGAAGCTCTCTCTAGGCTTAACATTTTAACAAAATTGGGCAAATCAAGAAAGGTTAATTATTGTGACGAGAAGAAAGACTTTCTAATTTATTAAGTGCCCGTTTGCTGCTGTGATGATGGTGATTTTTGCCAATGTCTTCTCTCTCGCCTCTCTGCATTTTCCTTTTTTGAATCAAAGGAGATTCATAGAATAAAGCGTGTACTCATCCAAGTATTTGTTTCAACTGTATGTGTACTCATCCATGTATTTGTTTCAACTGTATGTGTACTCATCCATGTATTTGTTTCAACTGTATTTTATTTCATAGAAACAAATCTTAATAGAAATACTGCATAAATCTTTTGATCCTACAATATTCAGAGCCTATGTATGCATCACAAAATTTGTTCACTTCCTAATATTTATTTATTTGACTGTAAGAAGAAAATGGGAAGAAGGTAATTTTGTGCAATTCCGTATATGACTATTATTGTTCTAATACACTCTCACAAAACTGCAATAACAAAATTTACAAAGATATACAGAAAACGATGAATAACAACACAGTTTACCTACCAGAATACCTTGCGTCTTACGGTTACAACATGAGCCAGAGATCTAGAAGACAATGCTCGCAGTTGGGTTCCGCATTTCATCATTGAACGAAATTCATCATAGCTGATTCTACCATCCTGTATACACAAATTAAAGGCGTGGGAATTGACTTACAATAATGAAGACAAATTACTAATGCCCTTGAAACTGAAAATCAACTTACTTTGTCTCTGTCAACTTCAGACATTATTTCTTTAATTGTAGCAATTGTGGCATCATCACCCATGCCATAATCTTTGAAAGCTTTTCCGAGTTCATCTACCGTGATATATCTACATAGCCATTTAGAATAAAAACTTCATTAATTAGTCAATTGACTCCAGATATAACCCATTAAATTTTAGCCAGTTAATGGAGGGAGTAGGTTTTCAATATTCCCCATTCAGATCATGAAAAAACTGAGGATGCAAATAATGCTCAACATGCTTCTATAATAATAAAAATAAAATGAGAAGCTTACCCATTATTATCCTTGTCAAAGTACTGAAAGGCTTTATAAAGATTTTCAAATCTTTGTAGCTTGTGCCTTTGCATCGTAGCTGTTATAAACTCAATGTAGTCAATGGTCCCATTTCCATCTATATCAGCCTGCAGAAATGCAGAGCCAACAATATCAGCTGGGTATAATGCAAATAGACAGACAGTGTGATAAACTCAGCGTTCATGAATTACTTACAGCCTGCATGTACTGCTTGACATCAAATTCTGTAAGTGTCGATCCAAGTTTAGCTAATCCTTCCTTCAATTCATCGTAAGTAAGAGTGCCACTGTTGTCAGTGTCCATCTCTGTAAATTTTTCTTTTAGTTTTTGTATTTCTTCAGTAGGAAGATTTTCCACAATGACCTAAAGAACACATGGTTTATCAGTAGGGCGAACACAATAGAATACATAAATTTTTATTGGCTTGCACAAGTTTTCAAAATACAACAATACAATATAATGTTGTTGACGAGGAAGCGTAGATGCAAAATTTCAATCAAACATGTAACTCATGATAGTCAGTCATATAAATTTCTGTTATAATATTTAGAATTAAAATGTCGTCATGAACATGCATACAATGTCATCAGGTATAGATTCACATACATGTTATAATTTGGAGAATCTTTTGACACATGTATATTATTTGTCACGTGTGCTTAAGATACAAGCTTTGTCACTTTCCTTTATATCTATCAATCCTATCCAAGTATTTCTCAAGTTTAAGCTCATTTAGGAGGGACTCATGGGCCTTAGACAGTTAGACTTACCTTTAGTGCAAGTTTCTTTAGTTTATTCATTGCCGTAAACTGCTTCATCCTGAAAATAACAGCAGTATCAATTGGCTTATCTGATGCTTCTCCACTTTCTTTAAGCCAAGGGTGCTCTGCATATCATATACATTTTTCAGTGGTAGCTATACCATTTGTATTATTAAATAGACCAATAAATTTTAACTTGCAGTAATCAAAGCAGCATAGATAGAATGAATGAGAAAAATTAATAACATGAGGATCCAATGCTTTATACCTAGAACTTGAGCAGCAGTAATCCGCCTTTTTGGATCCAGTGTTAGCATCCTGCGAACCAACTCTATGGCACTGCTTGATATACTTGGAAATGGATCACGTTGGAAGTCAATTTCTCCTTTTAATATAGCCAGAGCAACTCCCTGCTCCGTTTCTGCAGAGCACACAAAAAATTCAGAGTGGTCATAGTCACACTCTGTACTCTTAGTTGACGGTAAGAAATACAAAAACGTTGTTGAAGTGAAAAGAGATCGTGTAGGGTGCAAAAAGAATATTGATTTTCACCTGCCCAAAAGGGAGGCACACCACACAATAAAATATACAATATCACTCCTGCGCTCCAAATGTCTGCTTCCTTCCCATAACTTCGCTTTAATACTTCGGGAGCCATATAGTAAGGACTCCCAACTATTTCGTCGTAAGCCTTTCCTGGAAAATGAATCATACGGTAATAAAAAAAGGATACATTAATAGCTCGATTAATCAAATATGCCTTCCTGGTGATCCTAAGAGTTTTGTATTATTTTCTTATGATTTCACCTAAATCAATACATTAAGTGAGTTACAGCTTACTCAAATGATATGTATCGGAAAATTCTACAGGCATGAAAGACTACTACATGCAGTAAAATCTAAACATGGAAAATGTGCAAGGAAGGTAGAGAAATTTACTTTCTTCAATGAACACTGATAACCCAAAATCAGCGGCCTTCAAAACAGCATTCTCATCCCCGGTAGTGAACAAGAAATTCTCAGGTTTGAGATCCCTGTGCATAACACCCTTAGAGTGGCAAACATTCACAACATTCATAATTACCCTGAATACAGAAGCCGCAGATCTCTCGCTATAATGGCCCCTGGCTACAATTCGATCAAATAGCTCACCACCAACACATAATTCCATAACAATATGCACAAATTGGTCATCCTCATAAGCAGCCTTGAATTGAACTATGTTGGGCTGCCCACTCAAATATTGCATTACCTCAACCTCTCTTCTTACATCATCCTTATAATAATCATTTACCAGCTTTCTTTTAGGAATAGACTTGCAAGCAAATTCCAAACCGGTTGAATTCTCAGTACAAAGATAGGTTATACCAAATTCACCCCTACCCAATTCTCTACCAAGAGTATAATGTAACTTAACATCCTCATAAGCTTTACAAAGAATTGCATCATGGAGTTGGCGTGCTGCTGGGTAGTCTCCATCTTGGCCTTTGTCATGGAGTTGGCGTGCTGCTGGGTGGTCTGAGTCTTGGCCTTTGCTGAAAATGCAACCCATTTCTGGCCGCCACCGGCACAGAGGATGCGAGACAGGACCTCAGGATTTGACTTTTGCAGGTGGGCAATTTCAAAGAATATGCAGGACCCAGATGTATTCAACTACACATCACAGTTCCTGCCTTTGAATTGATTCTTTAAAATTTACAATGAGATTTGTTAGAAGAAGACCGCTGCGAAGGCAATTCGACCGTCCTCTATTAAAAACACTTTCTTTTTTAATATCCCATTCAGACTTCGGAAGGATGGATTGTTTACAATAATTTGCTCGTAAATTGCTGCACGCCCCCTGATATTTGGCTCAATACCCCATTGCCTCTCTACGTTTTGAAAATACCTGCTTACCCCTGGCATGTAAACTTTTGTACAGTTTGATAATTTTGCCTTTCTTTTGAGTTCTGGGTTCCAGATCTGGTCTTGGGATCATTCGTTATTAACAAGTTTGGATATCTTGGGTTTAAAATAATAACTGAAATCGAAACCACGACATGAAGTACCGAATTAACTTGGAGAAAAAACTTATCTCTGCATGCTGCGCTATTACCTCATCAGGCTCTGCCATTGGTTTTATGGAAGCATGCCATAATTTTATTTATTTGTTGAGTCTTATTCATATAATCACTATAGATTTCGAGACCAACATGTTCTATCATTTGACAGAGTAAGCACATAAATACAAGTCTTTCTTACTAACTTAATGGGAGGTATCTGTTCTTTTCCTAATCTTGGTTAATTACATCCCACTTACTTGAATAATTTACTATAAACTCCTTTAAAAATTTTAAATTCAAACAAATTAGAGTTTTTCGTAATTAATCATTTAAGAACTCTCTAATTCCTTTAGTAATTTGCATAATTTTCATTATTTAATTTCTCCTATTGTCAGTTAGGTCCCTTGAATTTTTTGACCGCTAGAGTTGAGTTCAAATGAGATCAATTTGATTATTCTACCATCATATGTAAAGGACAAAATTCTCCTCAAAATTATTATAACTTCCAAAACTTCTTTTTGTCTTTGTCTTTATTGTAGTAGGATTGTTAGATTCAATATAATCTATTATTATTATTATTCTTTGCAAAGTTTTATTCTAGGTTCATTAATTAATTTTTGCGCTTCATTTTCTTTGTATTTCTGGCACTTCTCCAACACTTCATCAAATCTCATGCTAGCTAGTTAGAAGTTAAAACTGTTCCAAGAACACTGGAAGCCTATCAAGTAAAATTAAAATTAAGGTAAGTTACTAATTTACCTATTTCATTATTAATATTTAGAAAATCGCATTATGCAAGATTACAAGTTATAATTACATCATTAAAATATTAAGGCAGAGTAGCACATGTTTTACGAGAATTTTATTCATTTTATATCATAAAGGTAAAATAGATAAATTAACTTTATAGAGTCATAGATGGCCAATGACTCTTAAGTAGGAAAAAAAAAAGCACGTATAACTTAAATTAATTAATTTATGAATGATCAATTTATAGAATTTTTAAAGTGGGGGGTGTCTAGTGTTTAGGCAACATGTGGGGGTTCCGCACTCTCCTTTTATATATTTCAATTCTAATTTTTATTATCATAAAAAAACAAATACAGATACCTTTGTATAAAGCACGGCTTTAGGTACCACTGCCAGAATATCTTCCGTCTTATGGCAACAACGTGAGCTAAAGGTCTCGAAGATACTGCTTGCAGATGGGTTCCGCTTTTCATCATCGCTCGAAATTCATCGTAGCTGATCCTACCATCCTATAATTAAACACATAACACATGACACATGAGGCCGAGGCTTAGCTGATCCTACCATCCTACCATCCTATCAAAAAACAAGAACCAGATTAACTACTTTATCTCTATCAACTTCAGACATTATTTCTTTTTTCATTGCAATCGTGACATCATCTCCCATGTTATATCCTTTAAAAGCTGTTTCCAATTCATCGACTGTGATATATCTGCACAGGCGTTCAGAATGTAGAAGAACAAACTAAGTAATTGCTTCATCAATGCAGTTCTGTCTGTAACCGAGGATCAAAGTTTGCTAAAGATGCTTCTACATTCATAGAAGTATATAAAAAAATACTCACCCACTATTATCCTTGTCAAAGTGTTGGAAAGCTTTATAAAGACGTTCAAATCTTTCTAGCTTGTGTCTTTGCATCGTAGCAGTTATAAATTCAATGTAAACGATAGTCTTGTTTCCATCTATATCAGCCTTTAGAAATGCATGGTCAGCAATATCAGCTGAGCATATAATGCAAATAGACAGACAATAGGATGAATTCAGAGCTCATGAATTCCTTACGGCTTGCATGCACTGCTGACTTCGGTTTTTGTAAGCATCTATTCAGGTTTAGCTAATCCTGCTTTCAATTCATCATAAGTAAGCCATTGTTGTCAGTGTCCTTCTCCGTGAGTTTTTCCTTGAGTTTTCATATTTCTTCGGTTGGAAGACTTCGCACAATGACCTATATATATATATTAATTTGAAATGAACCCGGCACAGGTTGTCAGTAGGCAAAAGCACAATAAAACAGATGAATCATCGGACTTGCTCATATATATATACACACACACTTTATATTTATAGACACCCTACAATTAAGCATTTTTTATCAGGAAGTGTAGACGCAGAAATTCAATCAAATATATACCACATGATTCTAACTGCCATATAAATTCTATTATAATGTTTACAATACAATGTTCTCATGAACATATCTAGATTTCCATATTTGATTTAGATCCTCTACTAATCTGACATTACCTATACGTTGTCATGTTAACGAATAACGTGACATGTCTATATCAATTATTACTTAAGGCGTGGTCAAGATCTGTTCTTTTATCATCTCACTTATTTGTCACACCTCGTATTAGCAGATGAAAATAAGCTCATTGTAGAAGAATCCTGAACTTTAGACTTACCTTTAGTGCTAGTTTTTTTAGTTTGTTCATTGCTCGAAATTGCTTTACCCTGAAAATGACAGCACCGTCGATTGGCTTGTCTGATGCTTCTCCACTTTCTTTAAGCCAAGGGTGCTCTGCACATACATCTTTCATACAGTTTTCAATGTTCTATACTACTGGTACTATTAAATGGACTATATACATATATATATACATCAAAACATCATAGGTAAGAAATACTGATAACTTCAGGATCTACTGCTTTCAACCTAGAACTTGAGCAGCAGTAATCCATTTTTTTTTTTTTTGTTTCCTTGTCAGCATCTTGTGAACCAACTACTTGGCACCACTTGAAAAAGTTGGCCGAGGATTAATTTTTAAGTCAAGTTTTCCTTGCAAAATAGCATCATAAATTCCCTTCTCAGTTTCTGCAAGGATACTTCATCAAAAGTGAGTGATTATATTAAATTTCCAATACTTTTAAGTCAAAAGAAATAAGCATATACAGGGGAAAAGAGATCATGTAGTGTGCAAACTGCAAAATGCATATTTTTACCTGCCCAAAATGGAGGTACACCAGATAGTAAAACATACAATATAACTCCTGCACTCCCAAGTCTATTCCTCTAACCTTTCCTAGAAAGTTTACCAAGGCATAATCAGATTAAGAATGTCAATGCCTAAATTAAAAATGCCTTTTTCTACACAAGCCACAAAATGCTGCCAAACATACCACAAACATAAACAATCCATGTTTATGCACGAACATGAAATACAAACTTTCTGTACAATTAAGATTAGAACAATTTAAAATTTTATAAAAAGATCGAAAATTGATATTTCATGATCAAGGGCCACCCTTAGCCGTCTAAACGTAGTGTAGAGCTTTGGTTGGTCTAATTATCTTATCAAACCAAAGACTCTGCCCAAGATCTTGAATAAGATCAACACAAGTTGCACAGGCAGAGAATCAAATCTGAATCAACTCAACCATCAATTAACCAGACTTAAACACTCAAGAAATAGAATCAAGACGAAAGATAAAGATGAATCAGAAACAAAAACACAGAGAAAGCAAGAGATAACGTGGTTCAGTCTTTTTCAAGACCTACAGAGATAACGTGGTTCAGTCTTTTTCAAGACCTACACCAACGAGTGAAAACATCAGAGCTTGTTTTGATTGATTCATGAAGAAAAATTATAAGCATTCAGAGATGTGTTTACAGAGCACAAGAATCAACTTTCTCTCTACTGGAAAACTCTCTAGAATACTCTCGAATCTCGCGTGAAATGAGCTGGTGAACCAGCTTTATATTACGGATGAAAAACAAACTTTGAACCCAGAATGCACAGCTGCTTCCCACGTGTCCAGGCCAGACGAGCTTCAAGCGAGCACGTGACTTGGCACGAGCAACTTCGTTAATACCGTTATCAGTAAAACGCAAGTCTAAGCGTCGTTTCACTTATAGAGGTCACGAGCTTCCTCACGTGGCTTCATAACGAAACAGTTTCGTTGCTCCATACGCTGTCGTTTTTGCTCTGGATTGCTCTACACGTAGATTTTGAAACTGTTTCTTTGGTGCATTTAAATTATCAAGGAATTAATAAAGTGTTAGCTCCACTGGCAATGAAGTCCCTTTCAGTGGTTTGATTGGGTTTGCTCCCCAGTTTGAGTCGCAGGGAAGTCATCTTTGTTGGGAGAACTTGTGCCTCCCGGTTCGAGCGGGGACTTCTAGTCTGAGTTGTGGTACGGGCTTAAAGGTGTCTCCCACAGTTGAGGTGCTCCCCAAGATACCTCGTGGTTAAGACCAAAAAAAAAAAAAAATTATCAAGGGAAATGATTAATTGCATAGTGAAGTACAAGAAAATTTACGCTTTTCAAAGAATGACGCCAACCCAAAATCAATGACCTTCAAGCGAGCATTCTCATCCTTGCTAGTGAACAAGAAATTCTCAGGTTTGAGATGCATGTGCATAACACCCTTAGGTCGGCAGACGTTCACTTTATTCACAATATCCGTAAATACCAATGCTGCAGCTCTCTCACTATTGTGCCCCTTGGCTATAATCCGATCAAATAGCTCACCACCAGCACAGTACTCCATAGCAATATGCACAAAATGCCTATCCTCATAAACACACTTAAAGTCAACAATGCTAGGCTGCCCACGCTCAAATGTTGCATTATATGAATCTCTCTTTTGATATCATCCTTATCATTCTTAGTCACAGTTTCCTCTTAGCAATTGACTTGCAAGCAAATTGCCTGCCGGTCGAATTCTCCATACATAAATAAGTAACACCAAATTGACCCCTACCTAACTTTTTACCAAGATTATAGAATAACCTAACATCATCATAAGCTTTACCAAGAATTGCATCTGAAGTCTTAGATAGTGGTTTTGGGCTTAACAATTGAGCTTCAGGCGCTACAGGCTCTTGGTTTCTATGATCACGAAGAACGCCTGTATTTGCTTGTGATGTGCTGCCATAACATAATCTTGTGGTTTTGAGTGTTGAATTTTGGTTAAAACACTACCTATTTCTTTTTACCACCTAGAAATCGATAGACTGCTGAACTGTTTATGATGTTCATGGAAAACGAGACCTTGAGTATTTTATTATAGGATGAGATGCATAGTGAAAAAGCACAGATAACAAAACAGAAACTGCAGGATGTGTAATTCAGATGAAGATACAACATGAATTACAAATGAATACAAAAGGGCAAGTGGATTTTTTCGGTTTCAGAGTTGAGGTTTGTGGGGAAGGTCCGCTACTCTTGGAATAATGGACTGTAAACAACATGAAATACTTTTTGGTCAGACTCACAATTAGTCAATTATTTATGTCGCTTTTATCATTTGATTCCTTGTTGTTTCTCAATATAAATTCATGAGCCAAAATTTTCAGATATAATTCACTTAGGCCATGTTTGGCATGCCTCATTATATTATATTAGAGCTGTGCATTGTATTAAAATATTACTATACAATGTTTGGCACTTATCCGGTATTGTATTAAAAAAAAGAAAAAAGAATGTGGGAAAACCCACATATTTGAAATCTGGTTGAGACTCGAGTTCATACCACATTGTATTAATGTTGTATTTACTAATCCGGAATGAGAATCAGAATGGAAGAATTAGAAAGAATAACATGTTTACTTGTTAAATTAAGGTTGGGAATGAAAATGAATTTCGTGGGCCCCACATAAATTTTGGATTGATCGCTAGAGTTGTGATTCTCGGAGGGGGTTGGCAATGAGAACCTCATTTCTTGGAATGACAAAATTATCTCCACTACACTATTAATATACCCAGGATACCCTCTTTGGAAATTAAAAAATATAAATTGAAAGAAGACAAAACTGAAAAATTTATTATGATAACGGAATTCATTTTATTATTAGTATTATTGTTGTTGTTGTTGTTATTAGTGTTATTAATTTATTAACAATTACTATTATTTATTTTATTTTATTAGTTTTATTATCATCATCATCATCAAATGACAATAGTTAACAAAGGGTATTTTAATAAATTATTAATGATATTATTTTTATTTTATTATTATTAACAATCATTTTTATGATAATAAAAATCAGAAATAATAATGATGATGATGATAATAGTAGTGGTTATAATTAACTTAGAACATTTCAGTAACTTGAAAAAATTAAAGTTATTCTAATTCTGATTCTAAGATAAAATAAACACATCAATGGAATTCTAACTCATTATGATTTCGATTTATACAGCTCAAGTAAACAACTTATTCTAATTCTTATTCTTCATTCTCATTCCAACATATTCTCATTACAGAAAATTCTGATTACTGATAAGTAAACGCAGCATAAATCCTTTTACCCTCTTCTTCTTCTTCGTCTTCTTTGTTTTTCTCACTTTTTTTCTTTATTTTTGATCATGCCCTCTTCTTTTTTGTCTCCTCTGTTTCTCTCTCTTTTTTCTTTTATTTTTCTCCTTTTCTTCTTCGTCTTCTCTGATTCTCTCTCTCTCTCTCTCTTCTTCTTCTTATTGGTAATTAAATTTGAGTTTACAATTTAGTTCAAAAAAATAATTGTTTTCATCTTTCATCAATAAGACTTGTATATAAAAATTAATTATCTATAAGAATTATAAATCAATTAATGGAGGGTAAAATCATTAATTTAATTTATAATATTTAAATATGTTAATTTTATTAGAGTTAGAGTGTCACTTGTGTGTTTATTTTTAAAACATTTATTGCTTTTTTAATAAATGTCGAAATAAGTGTCATTTAGGTGATATTAACCTTATTTTTTAGCACTTCTATTAATTTTTTTTTAATTTTAGACTTTTTATATTTGATATTTTTCTAAATATTTTGAAATTATTTTCTAAATATATAATGTAAATTAATTACCAAAGAAACTTAGCTTCACGCAACGTATGTAAATATAAGATTTCAAATACAAACATGTACGTGGTGCCTATAACGGAAACGATAAGTATTAAGTAATATATACAGTGAAGAAATTTACCCTCTTCAATGAACACTGATAACCCAAAATCAGTGGCCATCAAAACATCATTCTCATCCCTGGTAGTGAACAAGAAATTCTCAGGTTTGAGATCCCTATGCATAACACCCTTAGAGTGGCAAACATTCACAACATTCATAATTACCCTGAATACAGAAGCCGCATCTCTCTCACTATAATGGCCCCTGGCTATAATTCGGTCAAATAGCTCACCACCAGCACATAACTCCATAACAATATGCACATAATGCATGTCCTCATAAGCACCTTTAAATTGAACTATATTAGGCTGCCTACTCAAATGTCGCATTATCTCAATCTCTCTTCTTATGTCATCCTTTTCATACGCCGCCACAATTTTTTTCTTAGAGATAAACTTGCAAGCAAATTGCAAACCGGTTGAATTCTCAGTACAAAGATATGTAACAGCAAATGCTCCCTTACCCAGTTCTTTCCCAATAGTGTAATGCAACCTGACATCTTTGTACGGTTTACCAAGAATTGCACCGTCTAGTTTACAGATGTATTTGGGAGTGTGGTAAGGTAGTTGTGCTAGTATTAAAGTGTTTGGTAACACTTGTAGTTGGGCTTTGACAGCTTAAGAGATTTTTTTTCCCAGCTGTAGGTTAAATTACTAAATTAGTCTTATATATTATTCAATTTCAATTTTATCCTCATTTTTAATCTTCATTTCAAATCAATTTTTTTTTTATGAAACAAACCCTAAACGCTCATTCTCATCAGTATGGTTCTGACTCTGGCAGTTCTAATTGATGCAATTCTAACACCGATAATTCTCATCGACGCGATTTCGACACCGGCCACTCTCATACGCCTCTGTCAGTGGTGCATTTTCCTTTACCCCTTGTTCATTTTTGAATGCTCCTTTGCTCTATTACATGCAATTTTTCATTTTCTTCCTTTTTGTTCATAATATTTTGGGGGCTTGTGCAGAATAAATTGATGGGTGATGGGTCATGCCTGATTTATTTACTTGTACCCACCGTTTTTATTGTAGTAGTTGCTTTTTGTAGACACACACATCCCTTGTTTGATGAAATTCCCATGATAAAAATCCATCTCAAATTTATTTGAGCAGAGTTCATGTTTTGATATTGTAACAAGTTTCAATTTTGTTTATATTTACATGTAGAAATTGTAATATATAGTATGCACATATGAGTGGTATAGGTTGTGTTAGATATGAAGCTCAAAATCTGAACTTGAGACTGTATACGACAAGTCAACTTAAACCTTGCATTGGGTATGACATGTCAGCTGCAGGAGTTCAGGGAGCTGTATGACATTCTTACTTTGTCGGTAAAATAAGTAAGTGACTCACGTGATGAAACACGTGCATCACTTACTCAAAACGACAGAGGTGAATACCGCTTTGTACTCAGGAGCTTAAGAAGATGAAACACGTGGCTACCAGAGGTTCAAAAGGCCGTTAAAGGCTGTTATCACGCGGACAAAAGACTGGGTTTGTTATGAACAAACCCAGGTGGCGTTAGCAGTTGACTGATGAAGGGTCCTTCTAGATCATTTCCTTACTATATATATAGCTCTATGATGAGATCTTGTGTAGCGTGATTTTGTACTATTTTCTCAAGAACTTTGTATCTTTAATAAGCTCTGATAATGGACCTCTTCTTCTCCTTCACAGTGGATGTATGCTCACCTTGTGGCCGAACCACTATAAATCACTGGTGTCAAGTGTGTGTACTTTTTTTTCTATTTTCTTTGAGTTGCTTGAGTGAATTATCACTTTATTCATTAGCCAATAAAACTAAGTAGATTCTGAAATCTTGAGCAAATAAAGGTGGATCTTGGGAGAACTAAATCGGCGACAAATTGGTTAAGTTCTAACAAATTGGTATCAGAGCCAGTCCACTGAATTCTTGATCTCAGAATGGCTGCACCAAAGCTTGAGGTAGAGAAATTTTCATGTGAAAATGATTTTCACCTGTGGAGGCTTAAAATGAAGGCCTTGCTGGTACATAAAGGTCTAGATGTAGCACTTGGGGAGGTTTCATCATCCAAGAAACCAAGAAAAATTGCTAATGAAGATTTACCATATGTACTGGACAGAGCTCATAGTGCAATAATTCTAAGCCTTGGAGATGGTGTACTCAGAGAGGTTGGTGGTGAAAAGACAGCAGCAAGTCTGCGGAAAAAGCTTGAGGATCTCTACACCAAGAAATCAATGGCCAAACGTCTAGCCACAAAGAAGAAGCTTTATACCCTTCAGATGGAATATGGGTCTTCAATCACTGATCACATTGATGCTTTCAACAAGATCATACTAGATCTTGAAGACATTAATGTGAAAATTGATGATGAAGACAAAGCTATGATCCTGCTTTGTTCACTACCAAGCTCATATGGACATTTAGTTGACACACTTATGTGTGGAAGGCAAACTCTTACCATGGTAGATGTAAAGGAGAATCTGAGTTCCAAGGCTGCAATAAAGAAAGAATCCAGAGATGGATAAGGCTTGACAGTAAGAGGAATGACTGAAAAAAGAGAAGAGAACACGGGAAAGAAGAAAAGATCCAAATCAAAATCAAGGAAATGTTTTCAGTGTCATAAGGAGGGTCATTTCAAAAGAGATTGTCCTGAGAAGAAATACAAGAATAAAGATGCAAAAGAGAAGAGTGGAGATGCTGTTGTTGCATCAGAATTCGAGGGATCTGATGGCTATGACTCAGCTGGAGTTCTAATAGCAACTGATGGTCAAACTAGAGGTAATTGAGTTCTAGATTCTGGTTGTTCCTTTCACATGTGCCCTAATAAGAGTCTATTCATGAACTATGAGGCCTATGATGGTGGAATAATTGTAATGGGTAATGATACTAGCTGTAAGGTAGTTGGCAGGGGTTTAATTAGGCTGAAAATGTTTGATGGCATGATTAGGGAACTAAGGGATGTTAAATATGTTCCTAAATTAAAAAGAAACTTTATTTCTCTTGGGATGCTTGATAAAATGAGATGTCTAGTTAAACTTGAATCAGACATTTTAAAGGTTATGAAAGGGTCAATGGTTGTGATGAAGGAGAACATGAGCAATGGCCTGTATGTGCTTCAGGGTTCAGCTGTAACAAGTGAAGTTGCTGTGACAAATCAGAATATAGACAAATCTATGTTGTGGCATATGAGGTTAGGCCATATGAGTGAAAGGGGCTTAAAAGAACTGACAACATGGAGTTCTAGGTGTAGACAAGATAAAGCCTTTGAGGTTCTGTGAAAAACGTGTCCTAGGAAAGTCTTCAAGGGTAAAATTTAGTACTAGTATCCATAACTCAAAGGGAACTCTAGACTACATTCATGTTGATCTGTGGGGGCCAGCACAGACAATTTCACTAGGTGGGGTAAAATATTTCTTATCTCTCATTCATGATTTTTCTAGAATGGTTTGGGTATATATGTTAAAAACCAAGGATGATGCATTTGATCAGTTTAAAGCTTGGAAGACACTGGTAGAAACTCAAACAAATAGGGAAGTCAATAGGCTAAGGACTGATAACGGGCTAGAATTTTGTAATAAGAACTTTGATGATTGTTGTATTGAAAATGGTATCATGAGGCATAAAACAGTTAGGCATACCCCTCAACATAATGGATTAGCAGAAATGATGAATATGACTTTGGTTGACAAAGTGAGATGCATGTTAATACACTCAAAACTGTCAAAGGCTCTATGGGCAGAAACTTTATCTACAACCTGTTACATTGTAAACAGAAGTCCTTCTTCTGGAATCAACTTTAAAACTCCAATTGAATTGTGGTCTGGTAAACCAGCAGACTATTCCAATTTAAGGGTGTTTGGCTGCCCTGCATTTGCACACATTAAGCAGGGGAAACTAGAACCTAGAGCCTTGAATGGTGTATTTTTAGGCTATCCAGATGAGGTGAAGGGATTTGAACTCTGGTGTACTGATTTGAAACCACCAAGAGCTATTATCAGTAGGGATGTTGTATTTAATGAAGCTGAAATGCTTCAAAATACAACACAGCCAAAAACTATGATCATTAAGCTTGGAGACAGAAACCAGAAGTTTCACTTTGAGGTGGAGCTCTCAACTTCTAATGCAAGACATGAACCAAGAGTTGAACCTGAGTCAGAATCGGATATGCAGATTCCTGAGTCTATACCTAACTTAGTAGGTGATAAGGAAGTAAGGGATTATCAGTTCGTGAGAGACAGAGAAAAAAGGGTTATAAAGCCACCAAAGAGATATGCTTATGCAGACCCTATTGCATTTGCATTGACAGTAGCACATGAAGTTGAACCTGATGAACCAAGAACTTATTCAGAAGCTGTTAAGAGTAATAAGTCAAAAGGAGTGGAAACAAGCTATGGATAAGGAAATGCAATCATTGATAAAAAACCAGACATGGGAGCTGATTGAAAAACCAGCAAATAAGAGGGTAGTGGGCTGTAAATGGGTTTATAAGATTAAAGAATGGATACTAGGTGTTGAATCTCAAAGGTATAAAGTTAGGCTTGTTGCCAAAGGCTTTACACAGAAAGAGGGTATTGACTTCACAGAGGTGTTTTCTCTAATAGTCAGACACTTATCCTTAAGAATCTTATTAGCACTTGTAGTTGTCAAAGACATGCACCTTGAGCAGATGGATGTCAAGACTGCCTTCCTTCATGGTGAATTTGATGAAATGATTGTAATGGCTCAACCAGAAGGCTATGTGAATCCAGAAAAGGCTGATTATGCTTGTCATCTAAAAAAGCCACTATATGGGCTTAAACAATCTCCAAGGCTGTGGTATTTGAGATTTGACAAGTTTATGTCAGAACATGGTTTCCAAAGAAGTAGTTTTGACTGCTGTGTATATTTCAAATAGGTGGAGGATGACACCAAGATTTATCTGCTGTTATACGTTGATGATATGTTGATTGCATGTTAAAACATGGAGCAAATAAATGTCCTTGAACAACAACTGAGAGAAGTCTTTGAAATGAAGGATTTAAGAGCAGCAAAGAAAATACTTGGGGTAGAAATAATCAGAGATAAAAAGCAGGGTATCCTATACTTAACTCAACAGAAATGCATCAGGAAAGTACTCGAGAAGTTTGGGATGGGGAGCTCAAAGCCTGTCCAAACACCACTACCAGCTCATTTTAGACTCTCAAGTCAGCAGTGCCCAAAAACTGAAGAAGAGATGACTGAAATAAACATGGTTCCTTACTCAAGTGTTGTTGGGTGCCTAATGTATGCAATGGTTCTAACCAGGCCAGATATATCTTATGCAGTAAGTGTGGTAAGCAAATATATGGCAAACCCTGGACAAGAACATTGGAAAGTTGTGATATGGGTGCTGAGATACCTAAAGGGCACATCTGATTATGGTCTGGTCTATGGAATCAGAAAATAAGAGGAAGTCATAGTTGAAGGCTTTGTAGATGCTGATTTTGCTGGGGATCTGGATAAGAAAAGGTCCTCGACAGGTTACATATTTACTCTAAATGGCTGTACTGTCAATTGGAAAGCCACATTGAAGAATGTTGTAGCATTATCAATAATTGAAGCAGAGTACACTGCAGCAGCAGAAGCTGTTAAAGAA
This sequence comes from Citrus x clementina, assembly GCF_000493195.1. Classification (NCBI taxonomy): domain Eukaryota; kingdom Viridiplantae; phylum Streptophyta; class Magnoliopsida; order Sapindales; family Rutaceae; genus Citrus; species Citrus x clementina. The sequence continues at coordinate 22,154,959 of NW_006263303.1, read as the reverse complement.
TCAATATGGCTTAGAGGAATGGTAACTGAACTGGGATTCAAACAAGAGCAGGTGTTGGTTCATTGTGACAATCACAGTGCTATTTGTTTGAGTAAAAATCAAGTCCATCACGAAAGAACTAAACACATAGATATCAAGCTTCATTTTCTGAGACTAGAGGTATCAAAAGGAGTGGTGAAGTTAGAGAAAATTCACACTGATGATAACCTTGTAGACTTCCTAACCAAGGCTGTTCCAGGTGCCAAGTTTGAGTTATGTTTGAACTCAGCTGGGATCTGCAAGATATAGATTGCAGATGTAAAGTGATGGTGAGGAAGGGGAGCAGCAGATTTGAGTTTAAGGTGGAGAATGTTAGATATGAAGCTCAAAATCTGAACTTGAGACTGTATACGACAAGTCAACTTAAACCTTGCATTGGGTATGACATGTCAGCTGCAGGAGTTCAGGGAGCTGTATGACATTCTTACTTTGTCGGTAAAATAAGTAAGTGACTCACGTGATGAAACACGTGCATCACTTACTCAAAACGACAGAGGTGAATACCGCTTTGTACTCAGGAGCTTAAGAAGATGAAACACGTGGCTACCAGAGATGCAAAAAGTCGTTAAAGCTTGTTATCACACGGGCAAAAGACTGGGTTTGTTATGAACAAACCCAAGTGGCGTTAGCAGTTGACTGATGAAGGGTCCTTCTAGATCATTTCCTTACTATATATATAGCCCTATGATGAGATCTTGTGTAGCGTGATTTTGTACTATCTTCTCAAGAACTTTGTATCTTTAATAAGCTCTGATAGTGAAACTCTTCTTCTCCTTCACAGTGGATGTAGGCTCACCTTGTGGCCGAACCACTATAAATCACTGGTGTCAAGTGTGTGTACTTTCTTTTCTGTTTTCTTTGAGTTGCTTGAGTGAATTACCACTTATTCATTAGCCAATAAAACTAAGTAAATTCTGAAATCTTGAGCAAATAAAGGTGGATCTTGGGAGAATTAAATCGGTGACAAATTGGTTAAGTTCTAACAGATTGTTTTCTTAAGGTTTAAAAATAATGTTATTTAAAATTAATTATTACAAATATTCATCGACTCCATACCTATTAAAATTTAACAAACACTAATAACAACTGCAATTTAAAAGTTACAACACCTTTATAAAAAACCATCAGCTTCTACTCCATAGTTATAACTTTTACTCTATAACAATTGCAACTTAAAAGATACAATACTGCACTTCCAAACGCACCCTAAGTGGTGGCTGCTGTCGCGCTGCTGCAGGGTTTGAGGAGGCTGGGCTTTTGCTTAAACAGCAACCCATTTCTGCATAAGAGGCTCAGCTCAAGCTCAACTCTGGATGCTGGATCTTTACAAAAGTAAACTGGAACAGATCCAGTTGAGATCAAACATAAATTATAGGGAATCAAATGAGATTTTGAGGAAAAGCAAAATAAAATATAAAGAATGATTCCAGCTTGCCCACTTGGGAGGCACCAACTGTATATTTGTATGCGCATATATATTTAACTATCAAACTATACGTCAATATAGTTAAAATTTATTGGCCCTTTTTTTTTTTTGGTAAGAAATTTATTGGCTTTTGTTGGAAATGGTCAGCGAAAAAGAAACGCGTGGGATAGGATAGAAGTTTGAATAAATGATGAGGTTGTAAATAATGTCTTTAGGACAGAAATTTGATATTAAAATTGGAATTATGGAACCTTCCCCATGACACGAACAATGAATAACAAAGATTCCGTTCATATTTTTATTCTCTCCATAAATTAAAAAAAAATTAATAAGTTAAATAATATCTTTCAAGTTCCAACTTTCAGAAGTTGCGTTACACTTTAAAAGTTCAAATATACACGCAGCCCACATAATTCATTATTTTTATTAAATTTTTTTTATAAATAGTACTAAAATTAATATTATCAATGAAAAATTTCTAACAGATTAATAATATGAAGATAATTGTATTTAATATTTAAAATAATTCGTAAAAATGCATATTTTTTTCGTTTATCATGGCCCAATTATTGGAAAAGTCATCACTCCACCCCCACGTCATTAGCTTTTTGTTTTTTTTCCTTTAAGGTCAAACCATAGTTGACCGATGAATGTACTCCTAATATTATCAACTATTTGTAAAAAGACAAAAATAACCTTAGATTTGCAAATAATTTAATGCAAACAATTTTGTATTTTTTTTTAAAGGCCTTTTCTCTCTTTGCTGTTCCCCTCTCCATCTCTGAACAAGGTCGAAGCTTGAAGAAATTGATTGATAAAAAGAGCGAGTTTTCAAAGCTGTTGAAGGATCACTGCCGTTTACAATTTTGGTTATGTTAACACACTGACCCACAGGCATTGTCCTCTAATTCGTCTTCCTCAGAGGCTGAAATGGCGATTCGAGTGCAATGAAAACCCCCAAGTTGCAATGGCGAAGTGACGAAGCTCTCTCTAGGCATAACATTTTAACAAAACTGGGCAAATCAAGAAAGGTTAATTATTGTGACGAGAAGAAAGACTTTCTAATTTATTAAGTGCCCGTTTGCTGCTGTGATGGTGGTGATTTGCCAATGTCTTCCCTCTCGCCTCTCTGCATTTTCCTTTTTTCATCAAAGGAAATTCATGGAATAAAGCGTATAGTTTGTTTCAACTGTATTTTTTCATAGAAACAAATCTTAATAGAAATAATGTATAAATCTTTTGATCCTACAAAATTCAGAGCCTACGTGTGCATCACAAATTTGTTCACTTCCGTATATTTATCTATTTGACTGTAAGAAGAAAAAGGGAAGAAGGTAGTTTCGTAAAATTCCGTATAAGACTATTATTGTTCTTATACACTCCCACAAAACTGCAATAACAAAATTTACAAAGATATACAGAAAACAATGAATAACAACACAGTTTACCTACCAGAACACCTTGCGTCTTACGGTTACAACATGAGCCAGAGATCTAGAAGACAATGCTCGCAGTTGGGTTCCGCATTTCTTAATTGAACGAAATTCATCATAGCTGATCCTACCATCCTGTATACACAAATTAAAGTCATGGGAATTGGCTTACAACAATGCAGACAAATTACTAATGCCCTTGCGAACTGAAAATCAACTTACTTTGTCTCTGTCAACTTCAGACATTATTTCTTTAATTGTGGCAATTGTGGCATCATCACCCATGCCATAATCTTTGAAAGCTTTTCCAAGTTCATCTACCGTGATATATCTACACAGCCATTTAGAATAAGAACTTCATTAATTAGTTGATTGACGCCAGATATAACTCATTAAATTGAAGCAAGTTAATGGAGGGAGTATGTTTTCAATATTCCCCCTTCAGATCATGATAAAACTGAGGATGCAAATAATGCTCAACATGCTTCCATAATAATAAAAATAAAATGAGAAGCCTACCCATTATTATCCTTGTCAAAGTACTGAAAGGCTTTGTAAAGATTTTCAAATCTTTGTAGCTTGTGCCTTTGCATTGTAGCTGTTATAAACTCAATGTAGTCAATGGTCCCATTTCCATCTATATCAGCCTGCAGAAATGCCGAGCCAACAATATCAGCTGGGTATCAAGCAACTAGACAGACAGTGGGCTAAACCCAGAGTTCATGAATTACTTACAGCTTGCATGTACTGCTTGACATCAAATTCTGTAAGCATCGATCCAAGTTTAGCTAATCCTGCCTTCAATTCATCGTAAGTAAGAGTGCCACTGTTGTCAGTGTCCATCTCTGTAAATTTTTCCTTTAGCTTTTGTATTTCTTCAGTCGGAAGATTTTCCACAATGACCTAAAGAATGCTTGGGTTATCATTCGGGGGAGCGCAATGGAATACATAAATTTTTATTGGCTCGCACAAGTTTTCAAAATACAATAATACAATAAAGCATTGTTGATGAGGAAGTGTAGATGCAAAATTTCAATCAAACAGGTAACCCATAATTCACACAGTCATATAAATTTCTGTTATAATGTTCAGAATACAATGTCATCATGAACATCTATACAATGACATCATGTACAGATTCTTGTACATGTTATTTGGAGAATCTTTTGACATGTGGATATTATTTATCATGTGTGCTTGAGATATAAGCTTTGTCACTTTCCTTTATATCTATGAATCCTATTCATGTATTTCTCAAGTTTAAGCTCAAATAGGGGGGATTAATGGGCCTTAGACTTGCCTTTAGTGCAAGTTTCTTTAGTTTATTCATTGCCGTAAATTGCTTCATCCTGAAAATAACAGCAGTGTCGATTGGCTTATCTGATGCTTCTCCACTTTCTTTAAGCCAAGGGTGCTCTGCATTATATACATTTTTCAATGGTAGCTATACTATTCGTATTATTAAATCGAATAATAAATTTTAACTCACAGTAATCAAAGCAGCATAGATAGAATGAATGAGAAAAATTAATAACAGTAATCCGCCTTTTTGGATCCTGTGTTAGCATCCTGCGAACCAACTCTATGGCACTGCTTGATATACTTGGAAAAGGATCACGTTGGAAGTTAATTTCTCCTTTTAATATAGCCTGAGCAACTCCCTGATCCGTTTCTGCAGAGCACATAAAATATTCAGAGTGATCATAGTTACACTCTGGTTGACAGTAAGAAATAAAAGTAGGTTGTTGAAGTGAAAAGAGATCCTGTAGGGTGCAAAATGAATATTGATTTTCACCTGCCCAAAAGGGAGGTACACCACACAATAAAATATACAATATAACTCCTGCGCTCCAAATGTCTGCTTCCTTCCCATAACTTTGCGATAATACTTCAGGAGCAATATAGTAAGGACTTCCGACTATTTCTCTATATGCCTTTCCTGGAAAATGTATCACAGGATAATAAAAAAAGAATGCATTAATAGCTCGATTAATCAAATATGCCTTCATGGTGATCCTAAGAGTTTTGTATTATTTTCTTATGATTTCACCAAAATCAATACGTTAAGTGAGTTACAGCTTACTCAAATGATATGTATCGGAAAATTCTACAGGCATGAAAGACTACTACATGCAGTAAAATCTAAACATGGAAAATGTGCAAGCAAGGTAGAGAAATTTACCCTCTTCAATGAACGCTGATAACCCAAAATCAGTGGCCTTCACAACAGCATTCTCATCCCCGGTAGTGAACAAGAAATTCTCAGGTTTGAGATCCCTGTGCATAACACCCTTAGAGTGGCAAACATTCACAACATTCATAATTACCCTGAATACAGAAGCCGCAGCTCTCTCACTATAATGGCCCCTGGCTACAATTCGATCAAATAGCTCACCCCCAGCACATAATTCCATAACAATATGCACAAATTGGTCATCCTCATAAGCAGCCTTGAATTGAACTATATTAGGCTGCCCACTCAAATGTCGCATTATCTCGATCTCTCTTCTTACATCATCCTTTTCAACGTCTTTTACCAGTTTTCTTTTAGGAATAGACTTGCAAGCAAATTCCAAACCGGTTGAATTCTCAGTACAAAGATACGTTATACCAAATTCACCCCTACCCACTTCTCTACCTATAGTGTAATGTAACTGAACATCCTCATAAGCTTTACCAAGAATTGCATCATGGAGATGGCGTGCTGCTGGGTGGTCTGAGTCTTGGCCTTTGCTGAAAATGCAACCCATTTCTGGCCGCCGCCACCACCACAGAGGATGCAAGACAGGACCTAAGGATATGACTTTCAGAGATGCGCAGTTTCAAAGAATATGCAGGACCCGAGATGTATACAACTATACATCATAGTTTCTGCCTTTAAATTGATTCTTTAAAATCTACAATGAGACTTGTTAGAAGAAGACTGCTGCGAAGCCAATTCTACCGTCCTTTATTAAAAACACTTTTTTAATATCCCACTCAAACTTCGGAAGGTACCGTAAGCAAAACGATAATATCTGTGTTGTTTATAATAATTTGCGAGTAAATTGCTTAATGCCCCCTGATGTTTGGCTTAATGCCCCATTCCCCCTTTACTTTTTGAAAAAACACCCGTACGCCTGGCGTGTAAACTTTTGTACAGTTTGACAATTTTGCCCTTCTTTTGAGTTGTGGGTTCCAGATCTGGTCTCGGGATCATTCGTCAATAACGACTTTGGATCTCTTGGGTTTAAAATAATAATTGAAATCATTCGTTATTAACAAGTACTAAACTAACTTGGAGAAAAAACTTATCTCTGCATGCTGGGCTGTTCCCTCATCAGGCTCTGCTACTGGTTTTATGAAAGCATGTCACAAATTTTTTTATTTAGTGAGTCTTATTCATATAATCATTATAGATTTCGGAACCAACCTGTTCTATCATTTGACAGAATAAGCATATAAATACTAGTCTTTCTTACTAACTTAATGAGAGGTATCTGTTCTTTTCCTAATCTTGATTAATTACATCCCACTCACTCGAATAATGTACTATAAACTCCTTTAAAAATTTTAAATTCGAACAAATTAGAGTTTTTCGTAATTAATCATTTAAGAACTCTCTAATTCCTTTAGTAATTTGCATAATTGTCATCATTTAATTTCTCCTTTTGTCAATTAGGTCCCTCGAATCTTTTGAACGCTGGAGTTGACTTTGAATGAGATTAATTTGTTTATTCTACCATGATGTGTAAAAGGACAAAATTTACCTTAAAATTATTATAACTTTCAAAACTTTTTCCTTTTTTCGTTGTCTTTGTTTTTACTGTAGTAGGATTATTAGGTTCCAAATACTGTATTTTTGTGCAATTCAATATATGTACATTATGGTCATTATATATTCACAATAATTGAACTATGAATGACAAAATTTAGCAAACGCATGTGGAAGCACTTTTGTATATAGCAGGGGTTTAGCTACCACTACCAGAATATCTTGCTTCTTATGGCAACAACATGAGCTAAAGATCTTGAAGATACTGCTTGCAGATGGGTTCTGCTTTTCATCATTGCTCGAAATTCATCGTAGCTGATCCTACCATCCTGTAATTAAACACAAAACACATGAGAACAGGGCTTGTATGGAGTAATGCATACAGATCATAAATATGATGTTATCGAAAAACAAAAACCAGATTAATTACTTTATCTCTATCAACTTCAGACATTATTTCTCTAATAGTTGCAATTGTCGCATCATCTCCCATGTTATATTCTTTAAAAACTGTTTCCAGTTCATCTACCGTGATATATCTGCACAGGCATTCAGAATGTATAAGAACAGCCTCAGTAATTACTTCATCAATGCAGTTCTGTCTGTAACCGAGGATCAAAGTATGCTAAACATGCTTCTACATTCATAGAAATATATTAAACAATAAACTTACCCACTATTATCCTTGTCAAAGTATTGGAAGGCTTTGTAAAGACATTCAAATCTCTCTAGCTTGTGTCTTTGCATCGTAGCAGTTATAAATTCAATGTAATCGATAGTCCCGTTTCCATCTATATCAGCCTTTAGAAATGCATGGCCAACAATATCAGCTGAGCATATAATGCAAACAGACAGACAATAGGATGAATTCAGAGCTCATGAATTCCTTACGGCTTGCATGTACTGCTTGACATCGGTTTCTGTAAGCATCGATCCAAGTTTAGCTAATCCAGCCTTCAACTCATCATAAGTAAGTGTGCCATTGTTGTCAGTGTCCATCTCTGTAAATTTTTCCTTAAGCTTTTGTATTTCTTTGATTGGAAGATTTTCCACAATGACCTATATATATTTATTTGAAATGACCCATGCACAAGTTATCAGCAGGCGAAGCACAATCAAACTGAACGCATGAATCATTGGACTTGCCTATATATGTATACACACACTTTATAAGCACCCTACAATTAAACATTTCCACGTGATTCTAACTGTCATATAAAATTCTATTATAATGTTTAAAAGACAATGTTGTCATATAGATTTCCATCTTGAGTTAGATCCTCCACTAATCTGATTACCTACATGTTGTCATGTTAATGAATATTTTGACATGTCTATATCCATTATTACTAAGGTGTGGTCAAGATCTGTTCTTTTATCATCACATCTTGTATTAGCAGATGAAATTAAGCCCATTGTGAGAGAATCCCAATCCCTTAGACTTACCTTTAGTGCTAGTTTCTTTAGTTTGTACATTGCTCGAAATTGCTTCATCCTGAAAATTACAGCACTGTCGATTGGCTTGTCTGATGCTTCTCCACTTTCTTTAAGCCAAGGGTGCTCTGCATATATATCATTCATACAGTTTTCAATGTTCTATACTATTGGATATATATATATGTGTCAAAACATCATAAGAAACACTGATAAGTTCAGGATCTAGTGCCTTTCAACCTAGAACTTGAGCAGCAGTAATCCGTTTTTTTCGTTTCTCTGTCAGCATCTTGCGAACCAAGTCCTTGGCACCACTTGAAATAGTTGGCCAAGGATTAGTTTCAAAGTCAAGTTTTCCTTGCAAAATAGCATCATAAATTCCCTTCTCAGTTTCTGCAGGATGCATCATCACAAGTGAGTGATTACATTAAATTTCCAATACTTTAAGTCAAAAGTAATAAGCATGTACAGGGGAAAAGAGTTCATGTAGCGTGCAAACTGCAAAATGAATATTTTTACCTGCCCAAAATGGAGGTACACCAGATAGTAAAACATATAGTATAACTCCTGCACTCCAAATGTCTATTTCCTTCCCATATTTGCACCGTAATAGTTCAGGAGCGACATAATAAGCACTCCCAAGTCTATCCCTGTATACCTTTCCTGGAAAGTTTATCAAGGAATAATCAATAAAATGTTAATACCTAGATTAAACATGCCTTTTCTAAACAAGCCACAAAATACTGCAAAACATTACACAAACATAAACAATCCATGTTTATGCACGAACATGAAATACAAACTCTCTCTACAATTAAGATGAGAACAAATCGAAATTTTAGAAAAATAATTGAAAGTTGATATTTCATATCAAGGGCTACCCTTAAAAGTCTAAACATAGATTTCACGAAACTATTTCTTTGGTCCATTTAAATTATCAACGAAAATGATAAATTACACAGTGAAGTACGAGAAATTTACCCTCTTCAAAGAATGATGACAACCCAAAATCAGTGACCTTCAAACGAGCATTCTCATCCTTGCTATTGAACAAGAAATTCTCAGGTTTGAGATCCCTGTGCATGACACCCTTAGAGTGGCAGACATTCACGCTATTCATAATATCCCCAAATACAGATGCTGCATCTCTCTCACTGTAGTGCCCCTTAGCTATAATCCGATCAAATAGCTCACCACCGGCACAATACTCCATGACAATATGCACAAAATGCCTATCCTCATAAGCACCCTTAAAGTCAACAATGCTGGGCTGCCCACTCAAATGTTGCATTATCTGAATCTCTCTTTTGATATCATCCTTGTCATTCTTTGTCACAAGTTTCCTCTTAGCAATTGACTTGCAAGCAAATTGCCTGCCGGTTGATTTCTCCGTACATAAATAAGTGACGCCAAATTGACCCCTACCCAACTTTTTACCAAGATTATAGTATAGCCTAACATCATCATAAGCTTTACCAAGAACTGGATCTGAAGTCTTAGATAGCGGTTTTGGGCTTAACAATTGAGCTTCAGGCTCTTGGTTTCTATGATCAAGAGGAACGCCCGTATTCGCTTGTGATGGGTTGCCATGACAATAATCTTGTTGTTTTGCGTGTCGAATTTTGGTTAAAACACTACCCATTTCTTTTTACCACCTAGAAATCAATAGACTGCTGAACTGTTTATGATGTTTATGGAAAACAAGACCTTGAGTGTTTTGGTATAGGATGAGATGCATAGAGAAAAACCACAGATAACAAAACAGAAACTGCAGGATGTGTAATTCAGATGAAGATACAACATGAATTACAAATGAAGGTACAAAAGGAAAAGTGCAATTTTTCGACTTCAGAGTTGACGTTTGTCGGGAAGGTCTGGCACTCTTCTTGGAAAAATGAACTAAATACAACTTGAAATACTTTTTTGTCAGCCTCACGATTAGTCAATTGTTATATGGTTTCTATCATTTTTCCTTGTTGTTTCACAATTGGGCCATACTTGTCTCGCCGCCTTATATTGTATCAGAGCTCTGTATTAAAGTATTACAAATAGAATGTTTGCCACTTACTCCGTATTGCATAATAAAATAATATGGAAAAACCCGCATAACTGAAATCCTTTTACCCTCTTCTCTTTCGTCTTCTTTGTTTCTCTCTCTCTTTTTTTTTCCTTTATTTTTTTAATCCTTTTCCCCTTTTCTTTTTCATCTTCCCTACTTTTCTCTTCATTTTTCCTCCTTTTACCCTTTTCTTATTCGTCTTCTCTGATTCTCACTCTCTCTTTTTTTCTTTTATTTTTTTCCTTTTCCCCTCTTCTTCTTAGTCTTCTCTGTTTCTCTCTCTCATTTTCTTTTATTTTTATTTTTCCTTTTCCACTCTTCTTCTTCGTCTTCTCCGTTTCTTGTTCGTCTTCTTCTCCTCCATTTCATCATCATCTTAATATAACCGCTCATAGCCGCCTCCTCTGCCCCCCTTAGTTCCTTTTTAGGTTTGATTCTGTTGAAAAATGTGATTAAAAAAAAGGTTAAAATGATGGGTGGCTGAGCCACCATTTTTGAATTTAAAGACGGGTGGGTGGTTGAGCCAGCTATCATCATTGAACAAGGAAAAAATAGGTGGGTGCCGCCCATGCAAAGAAGGAAAAGAGGAAGAAAATGAAGCTACAATTTAGCTATAAACAGAGGAGTTCTCCTCCTCATTTTTGTATCTCAAATTCCAATGAAGCAACCCAAGTTTTGGTGAGAAATTGAGTGAGAGAAATGTTGCACGTAGTTTATATTGGAGGTGTATTTGATTTTTTTTTTGTCTTAAGCACGAGGTATTTTGGGAAGGGTCCCAACTGTGCAAGGTACTTTTAAGTCTGTATCACAATCTAAATTAAAAGTTCTGGCTCGAACTGAGAGGCATAAGTTCTCCTAATAAAGGCGACTTTCCTGCGACTCGAACTGGAGGGACAAACTTAGTCAAACCACTTAAGAGGACTCCATTGTCAGTGGAGCCAACACTTTGTTGGTTAGAGTATTTGACTCTTTAATATGGGTATTACGGATTTATTTTGTTAAAGGATATTTTTGAGGATTATGTATTTGGACATTGGGTAAGAGAGAAAATTATTTCTAAGAGTGTGTTTGTAATAATTTTTCACATAGTGAATATTTTTTCTCTGGTTGTCTTTTGACAACGGCTATGATTTTTTTCTGGATTTAAAATTTTTCACGTAAATCTTGTGTTATGTGATTGGTGTATTCTCTATTTAATTTTTTTTTAATTTATTACTTGACAAATTGTTTGGAATGATCTTGAGAGGAAGTTCAATTTCTTAACAGATTAGGGGGTTCATTTTGCAAATTAATTGAAGAAGACAATGATGGATGAGATTTGTTTAAGATGAGATTGAATGCCTTTAGCCCTTTACAAAATTTTTATTTTACCGTGCTATGGTGATTGCTATTGGTAATTAAATTTTTGTTTAGAATTTTGTTTGATAAAGGACAATTGTTGTGCAATCGATATTGGAAATTAAATTTGAGTTTATAATTTTGTTTAAAAAAAGATAATTATTGTGATCTTTTCTCAATAAAACTTGTACATTGTTAATGCTAATTGGCCAATCACAATTAACTTGAACCAGTTAATCGACTTGGATTGACTAAAAACAACCAAGAACAAAGAACCAGAAACAAATAATAGTAGCAAAATTAACTAAGGACCAAGAAAAACACAAAAGGATTTACGTGGTTCGGTACCAAAGTACCTACATCCACGGCTGAAAAACAGCAAGAGGCTAAAACTTTTATTAATGGAGACTATTACAAACAGAATCAATGGAGTGCAGAGATTAAATCTCTGGTTTACAGAACTTTCTATCTCTCACTCTATCGTTCACAAAATCACACACTCTTTCTGTCACAAACCAGCCCTTAAAATGCATCCTCCTGTTTATGGAATCAGCCACTAGTTATAACGGCTTTTAACTAACAACGGGCCCACATTCTCCAACTCAGCTCGCCACATCAGCAGATTAATAACAAAATCAAACTAACAGCTTCACATATATAAAAATTAATTATCTATAAGAATTATAGATCAATTAATAGTGTATAAAATCATTAATTTAAATTTTGGTATTTAAATATGTTAATTTTAATAGAGTCATGTTGTCACCTGTGTGCTTATTTTTAAAATATTTATTACTTTTTTAATAAATATCGAAACAAGTGTCATTCAAGTAGTATTAACCCTATTTTTTTAACCCTTATAAAAAAATAATGTTGAGTTCTTAAAATTTAAGATCTTATATTTAGTACTTTTCTAAATATTTTGGAATTATATTCTAAATATATAAAGTAAATTAATCACCAAAGAAATTAATACAGTACAACATCAAAAGTAATATAACTAAAAATTAATATAACACAATATAACACCAAATATTATATAATATTATTATAATACAATATTAATGCAATACAGAATAATACAATACACTTATATTAAAATAATATAATATAATACGTCAATCTCATCCTTAAATTCTCTTTTATAACAAACATTATAACCCTATATAACTTTTCACGAAAGTTTACCATGAGACCAGAGGATAGCATGCTTTTGAAAAATAAATACAAAATGCTACCAAAAATTCACAAGCAAAAAAGGAATTGAAGATCGAGATTTCTTGATAAAGGCATATCTTAAACATAAATTTTGATGAAACAATTTCTCCTATAGCTGTATGTTGATTGGCTAGTTGGAATTAATTTTATAGGATTAATTTGGTCATTTTAACTGGATTTGATATAAGTAAACAAACAATATTCTTGTTACAGAAAATTAGAAAACTTGGAGGCTAGAATATTATTATCCATTTAATATATGGGGTCTACAATTTTTGTAAACTCACCCTACTTCAAAAAACTAACCATAATAAGTTAACATTATTTTTGAAAATCCAAACAACAATAAGTTTGGACACTTAATCAAATAAAATAAAGTACCTGACTATAACATACAAGACACATATTTTTAAGGACAATTTGATCATTTTATATTATTAGGATAAACTAGTTAAATAAAGAATATATTTTATTTTAGCATGTGAGAGGTGGGGCGAAAGCTAGCTGTAATAAATTTTTAAAAAATAATTTTTATTAACTTTATTTAAAAAAAAATACACTTCAACAGATTTTATATGGTATAAATAACTTCAGTAATTTTTGCAAGTTTTTCTTAAAAGTGGTAATTTTTATTTTATAAAATATGCTTTTTAGTCTAAACGAATGAGTCTTTTAAAAGTAGGCAAACACTACCTTACAATCAATGTATGGTACATCCCTCACTCATGAACAGTGAATGAGTGGGACCCACTCACTGTTCATGTGAGGGATGTACCATACATTGATTGTAAGGTAGTGGGATCCTTAAAAGTATGGTTCAAGATACCTTTACCTTCGCGCCAACCCACCCCCCGCCGCGGCGCCCCCCGCTCTATCTGGAACTCTAATTTAACTTGGCCTAATGTAAGAATTAGGGTCTGCCCTTGATCATGGTAACCTCCAATAATTAGCTAAAATTTATCCATTCATGCTACTAAATTTTATATCTTCCAAGGTTTCTTCTATTCAGTCAGATCGATCTATTTGCATGGCATTTTTTTTTTATTAATTCTATATCATCAATTTTCAAACAAGACTACAGATATTTCATTGTTACATAAAAATCCAATTTATTTGAAAAAAATTTGGAATATATCGGCATTGATTTCACTTATTATTACAGTGAGGGTTAAAAAAATTGATACAAATGTATATGTACATCATAGACATTATAAACTCACACAAAATTTACCGAACCTATACCAAAGCACTTTGAATAACACAGTTTTACCTACGAGAAAATCTTGCGTCGTCTTATGGTAACAACATGAGCTAAAGATCTAGAAGATACTGCTCGCAGATGGGTTCCGCTTTTCATCATTGCTCGAAATTCATCATAGCTGATCCTACCATCCTGTAAACACAGGAAACACAAGAAGAACCGGCTTATAAATATTATGTTATATGTAAAAAATGCAGACAAATTAATGATGTTGCCGAAAAATAAAAATCAACTTACTTTATCTCTATCAACTTCAGACATTATTTCTTTAATTGTGGCAATCGTGGCATCATCACCCATGTTATATTCTTTAAAAGCTGTTTCCAGTTCGTCTACTGTGATATATCTGCACGGGAGAACTTTAGTAATTAATTCAACGACTCAGAGCAGTCCTGTCCCTAACAGACGTGGGTATGTTTGGGATATGCCCCATTCAGTTCAAGATAAAACTGAGGATAAAGTATGCTCAACATTATTGTACAATAGTGAAAACAAAATGAGAATCTCACCCACTATTATCCTTGTCAAAGTATTGGAAGGCTTTGTAAAGATGTTCAAATCTTTCTAGCTTGTGTCTTTGCATTGTAGCAGTTATAAATTCAATATAGTCAATAGTCCCATTTCCATCTATATCAGCCTGCAGAAATGCAGAGCCAAAAATATTAGCTGAGCATATAATGCAAATTCATAGCAATGGGATAAATTCAGAGCTCACAAATTCCTTACAGCTTGCATGTACTGTTTGATATCAGATTCTGTAAGCATCGATCCAAGTTTAGCTAATCCTGCCTTTAATTCATCGTAAGAAAGTGTGCCATTGTTGTCGGTGTCCATCTCAGTAAATTTTTCCTTTAGCTTTTGTATTTCTTCGGTTGGAAGATTTTCCACAATGACCTAAAAAACCACTCAGTTTATCAGTAGGTGAAGGTAGAAAGCACAATCAAATACATAAATTTATTGGCTAGCACACACAAGTTTATGAAAAAATAATAAACAGTCTACCATAGAACATTGTTGATGAGGAAGTGTAGGCGCAAAAATTCAGTCAAACGTATATAATCATGATTCTCAGAGTCTTGTAGATTCTATCATAGTATTCAAAATACAATGTCGCCATGAAAATATGTACATTCTCACACTTAGGTTAGGATTCTCTGCTAATCTCAGCTTAACTAAGCTTTTGAAGAATCTTTTGGCACATTGTATTAATTTTCAGGTGTGGTCAAGATCTGTTCTTTTTATTTTTTACTTTTTATCCTAGAACTTGTAATCACATCTTATATTTGCAAGTGCAAGGTCAAAAGGAGGGAATCCTAATCTTTTAAGACTTACCTTTAGTGCAAGTTTCTTTAGTTTGTTCATTGCTCTAAATTGCTTCATCCTGAAGATAACGGCAGTGTCAATTGGCTTGTCTGATGCTTTTCCAGTTTCTTTAAGCCAAGGGTGATCTGCATAGAGTTATCATGCATACAGTTTTCATTGGCATCCATACTGTTGGTACAGTTAAAGGACTAAATAAGCTTTGAACTTATAATAATCAAAGCATCATAGATGTGAGAAACTTTCTACCTAGAACTTCAGCAGCTGTGATCCGCTTTTTTGGATCCTGTGTCAGCATCCTGCAAACCAAGTCCTTGGCACCGCTTGAAATGGTTGGCCAGGGAGCAGAGTCAAAGTCAATATCTCCTTGCAATATTGCATCAAAAATTCCCAACTGCGTTTCTGCAGGGCACATTATCAAGTGCGTGATTATATATTTACATTTGCTATACTTAATAATAATAAACATGAGGTGGGTGTTGAAGTGAAAAAGAGATCATGTAGGGTGCGCAATGAATATCTTCACCTGCCCAAAATGGAGGTACACCACACAGTATAATATACAGAATAACTCCTGCGCTCCAAATGTCTATCTCCTTCCCATATTTGTGCCGTAGTAATTCAGGAGCTACATAGTAAGCACTTCCAATTACTTCCCTATATACCTTTCCTGGAAAGTTTACCAAGAGATAATCAGTAACATGCTTTTTGAAAACTCAAGACGAAATGCTACCAAACATTCTACAGAAAAAAACAGCCTATGTTAATTAATGCGTGAACATCAAACACTTACCCTTCCTAAGATTAAGACTAGAACAAACTTGAAAATTTGAAAATAATTGAGAGTCAACATTTTCTTGACCAAGGCATATTTATTCACAACGGCAATCTTAAAATAGATTTCATGAAACGGTTTCTTTAGTCGATTCAAATTACCAATGGAAATGACAAATTATAGGATGAGAACTTACCTTCTTCAAAGAAAAATGAGAACCCAAAATCAGTGACCTTCATAATAGCATTCTCATCGTTACTAGTGAACAAGAAATTCTCAGGTTTGAGATCCCTGTGCACAACACCCTTGGTGTGGCAGACATCGACTACGTTCATTATGTCTCTAAATACAGAAGCTGCAGCTCTCTCACTATAATGCCCTTTAGCTATAATTCGATCAAAGAGCTCACCACCAGCACATAACTCCATAACAATATGCACAAAACGCATATCTTCATAGGCACCCTTAAACTCAACAATATTAGGCTGCCCACTCAAATGTTGCATTATCTGAACCTCTCTCTTGATATCATCCCTGTCAGTCTTACTCACAAGTTTCCTCTTAGCAACTGACTTGCAAGCAAATTGCCTACCGGTTGAATTCTCAGTACATAAATAAATAATACCATATTGACCCCTACCCAATTCTTTACCCATAGTGTAATGGCACTTAACATCTTCATAAGGTTTACCAAGAATTGTATATAGAGGGTGACGTACTGGTTCGGGGCTTGAAATTTGAGCTACCGGCGCTGCAGGTTCTAGAACGACGCCTGTGTTCGCTTGTGATGTGCTGCCATAACTCTTATCATGTGGCTTTGAGTGTCGAATTTTGGATAAACCACTACCCATTTCTTGTTACCACCCCAGAATCAAGAGATCACTGCTGAGCTATGATGTTATGAAAGTCAAGACCATGAGTATTTGATCAAAATCAACAACTCTGAGATTAAGATTAATTTGCAGAGAAAGCATGAAACTACTAAAGAGAGATTGAAGGTTGAGGAATGAAAAACCCAGATAAGGATTTTTCAGAGAGTACGGAGGAGGAATGATTCAGATGAAGCTCCAAGTTGGACAGAGTTTTGATTAAAGGGAAGTTGACTTTTTTTTAGTTTTTTAAGTTTTTTTACTTGTCGTTCCCGAACCAAAATGATGTTTGCCTTGTCGGAAAGGTCCGCTTTCTAAAGATGGACTACAAACAAGAAACAGCAAAAACTTTTGGTGAACCTCATAATTAGGGGAAAAAAATGGTCAAGTGTAGATTTTCACATTTGAATCCTTGTTATTTATTAAAACAAATTCATAAGCCAAAAGTTTCAGAAATGCTTCAGTTAAGTGCTCCATAACCATAAGCCATAATAACGATTTTCGTCATTTACATCCTCTACACTTCTTTTACCGTATAAACAAAGTCCATCCATATCTACTCGCTATGGAAATTGATAACTGATTCAATCTAATAATTGATTGAAATTTAAATCAATAAAATGTTTAATCAATGTAATCTGATCCGATCAATCTAATTAAAATAAAATTTATAAATAAAAATCGATAACTACTCTTTAAATTTCTAATTACTAACCATAGAATTTCAACTCCTTTAATATTTTATAATTCACGTCTTTTATTATCATATGATTAAAAAAATTAAAATTGAATATTTAAAGTAAACATTGGTTGCGACTCGTAGTTTGTACTTTATATTATTATTGTATATTTATAGTTATTTAAAATTATGTTTCATTTTTTTGTCAAGTTAAATATAAAAGTAATTTTTAAAAAATAAGAAAATAAAAATTAATTGGTTTGACTGGTTTATATAAGGTTTGAACATATAGATCCATAAACCAATCAATTAACATCAGATTTTTCATTTTACAATCCAATCTCATCAAAAAGTCAATTCGACAAAAATCAAATCGGTCTAAATTACAACGATTGGTTTGATTAAATTGGATTAGATTTTGATTTGATTAAATTGGATTAGATTTTGAACACCCTTATCAAAGAGTCAACAAACTTTGATACTCTCACTTAATTACTGGCTCAAAATTGCACCGTTTGAGGCAATAGAAATACTTTTTCTCATCTTATTAGTTTGTTAAATATGTTATGTTTTATTTTATTTTAGTTTATTTTATCTTCAATTTGGCTTCAAATAATCAAATACCGACAAAGAGAAACAAAAACAACCAACAAAACTCACCTCTTCCTCTTCGTCAACCAACCTAGTTATTATATTGGAATTGCTGCCATATTCAGCTTCACTTGCTGAGAAGCCATCGGTTTCCTTCTGAGGAGATCAAAGTATTTTTTTCATTTGGTTCCCAGTTCGCATATTTAAATTATTAGCTTCATCAATCATCAATAGGGTTTAAGACTGAACATTGTTCAGCCATAATACTACATATAACTTCGCTGCATTGAGCGGAATATTGATATATATATATTCTGATCCAGACGCATTCCTTTTCCTGAAATCTTGCTGCAAATCTGCTATAAGCAAACTACCTTACAAACTACAACGCAAGTTCGTAATAAAATTATTATTAATGATATGATCTTGCATTTTTATTCAAAATTTCAATTAACTTGAACATAAATGATGTGTAATTATAATAGACGTCGAGTTCTGCTGCTTCTCATCATTGCGCTGAATTCGCCAAGCTGATTCTACCATGCTATATATTACACAATAAACGTAGGACTTAACAAATGATGTGTAATACGAGAATGCAAACACAAATTTTGTGCTTTTGTAAGAAACAATCAACTTATGGAATCTTTGTCAACTTATGTGTTTAGCTTACTACTATCTTCATCAAAATGTTGGGGAAGGCTTTGTATAAATGTTCTTATCTTTCTAACCCATATCAGAGCTTTGTTGTAGTGATAAATTCAAAGCAGTCAATAGTACCGTTTCCATCCAAAGCTGCCTGAAATGCAGACCAATAATATCAGTTGAGTGTAGTGCAAACGAACAGTCCAATAAACACTTAAAGCCTCTTTACGCTACTGCACTGCAGCTTCTGCAAGCTTTGATCGAAATTTAGATGATCCTGCCTTCAGTTTATTGTGGGGAATTGTGCCATTGTTGTCAGCGTCCATGTTCTTAAAGGTAGAATGAAGCTTTTGAATTTCTTCTGTGGGAATATTTTCCTCAATAATAACATGTATTTATTTTCATGATCCACCCAATTTGGTCTATTGCTTCTCCCATACCTTTCTGGTGAATAATGTGTTGAAACAATAACAATCTTTATGCCCTTAATCGTGCATTTCCAAGCAAACACATATTTTAGGTAATTTTGAAATTTACCATGATCTCCCATGAATCCGACCTTGGAAGCTTGTTATGGAGCTTTACAGAGTTGTTACAAGCTTGATCTAGCTTCTGAATTCAGTTTCTCTTGCGTCAGCTCAAGGATCGGCTTGCTTCAAAATTACTGTACATACACACACGGGAGACGAGAGGGAGAGGGAGAGAGAGAGAGGTGCACTGCACACATGCCACTGATTTTTTGAACAGTAAACTTCCAATGGGCTGAAGTTACTTAAATACAGTGGTTGAGCGCAGGGACCCCTCATGTGTTAGTACAAAATTGTCCATCCCATTATGGGCTAAAATAACACAATTAAGGATATATTTGTCCAGAATATACTACTGTACAGGGTATGTCAAAATTAGACTCATTAACTCCATATTTGATCACTTAATAAATGAGTCTGTCAAAATTGCTCGACAATATTTGACTTTAGTCACGTATTAATTCGGTAAAATATAAAAAATAATTAGAATGATTTATGTCAGTCCACATAATGTGAGAAATAAATTTAACATAATGGGGTTCTGTCGATGCAGACAAGCGCTTCAGAGCAGGGGCATCTTATGGCGGGACGCTTGCTGAGACCTCATTGGAAAAATTTGTGTTCGTGTGACCGAGGGAGATAAAGGATCATAAGCTGAAATTCTTTTAGCCAGATTAGATTTTTTAGGTGAAGAATGCTTCGGTCTATCCGGTGGAGGGGAATGAAATCATTCTTGAAAACCTTCTTGTAAAGACAGTGGCCTGTGACCATCCTGAGACAGGTGTACATGTGGAGACCGAGGTGAGACCAACATTGATTTTAGTGCCGCTGATGAAGCTGATTTTCGGTGGCTGCTACTACCATCAGAGTGTGGAGTAGAATGTGGCATATCTAGCCTTCTGCTCTCACCTGGGGAGTTTCGGGAAGAGTTGTACTCTTCTCCTTGGTGTTCAATACCTTGACCTTCTATCTCATTGCAGGAAGATTTATTAAATACATTGCGCGACTTCTTTGAAAGAGTATCCTTAACTTTTTTTATCTCGGGGATTATTGCTTGGCGGGTCTATGATGGAATTGCGTTCTGTTTCCTCCATTTGGTTGTCGTCTTCAGACAGAGGAAACTCCTGTGAATGAGCGGAATCCTCAGTTCCCCTCTCGTAGTTGAAATTTTGAGCCTTAAATTCAAAGGAGGATTTATGAAAATAACTGCCAGACAACTAATCCGTCTCACCTTGGTTTAGAGATTGTGTCCTCTCCTGATCATAGTCATTATATGGAGATTATATCATCTCCTCATCATTGTCAATTTTTATTCTCCTAGTATCATCATGATCAAGTTCAGTAGGCACAGAATGGAATTTATGATAACTCGATATCGAATTCTGATATCTGAAATCAGCAAGAACTTGGGGGGACCCTTGTTGTGCCTGCATGTTCAGATCAATTTGAACATAACCTTAGCCTTTGCTCCTTCATCAACAGCGAAGTTGAGGTGTAACCCTCCAGAATCATCTATTCTCTGAAGATCACTCATTTCTCCAGCCCTTCTTGGAAGAACCCAAATCTGTCACTCGGTCTAATTTTCAAGCACAGACTGCCAAAAAAAAAATTAAATTAAATATGTACAAAATCCACAGAGACAAACCATTTTATTGGAATTATTAGGTCAATGTCTAGCTATATTTTTAACTTCAATATTATATCCGCAATGCTTTCGTGGTTAAAAAATAAACTGACAACTTGTCCAGAAAAGGCTAATCGTGGTTAAATATCAACTAGTTATGCTTTTGATGGCACTCATTAGGCATATAAGATAGGTCCCAATCTCAAGGTCATCAACCCTGACCCTATGCAAAACAAGTCTCCAAACCTTCAATCTTGACATGAGCCAAGCCGGGGTGCAGTGCTAGATTCTCAAAATATCAAAATGAAACTTTTATAGGGCAAAACGCGGCTTTCAATTATTAGGAAAAACTTGATGTCTATAGTAAGGATCACGTTGCAAAAAACAGACACTTTACCACAGGCACATAACACAATTACAATTCAGTTAACTTTAGAAAAGAGAGCACAAGCTGAAGTTCAAGCCTAAACCATATAGAAATTAATTGGCTTTAGCACAAAATGCCCATCTAATGTTACATACTCTATCATGGATAAAAATGAAGACTTAGCAGTAACAAACTATATAAATGACTTCAAAAAATGGCACCCATAAAATTTCCCACCAGAAAAGTAACACCAAAGAAAATAACATTTTTCATGCATGACAAGCTCAAGAAGCAATATATTTTATCAAGCTGGGCATCCAAATTACACTGTAGTAGTAAGTTAATTACAATGCAAAAATAACATGGTAAAAAATTATGCATTAATAAAATAAAGGAAATATTGATATTAAATTACCTCTTATTTTTGGGAAAGCTCTGTCTTTTGGCAAGAAAATTACAGATGAGTGCAGTCGATGGCAGATTTTAAAAAAGTGGTTGTGAAAATTAAAAATTAAAAAAAAATAGAAGTTTATGTTATGGTACATTTACTTCATGAAATACTAAAGTATTAGATTTTTGTGGGTTGAAAGGTGATTTCATTTTCGTTTGGGCTTTCAAATGTGGGCCATCGCTGGCCCAAAATCTAAAAAAGTCTGGGGCTTAATAGAAATTTCTCTTCAAGTGGAGCTAGTGGCAACCCTCTCTATGGCTTACAAAACCCCTATTGTTTTGTATTTACAATATTATCCTTTCTATTAAAAGCAAACATTTATAGAATTAAATCCACCTACCCTTTTTTCAAAAAAGAAAGAATTTGATGCAAAAATTAAGCTATATTCATTTTATAATTTACTTTTGCAAGAAAGATAATTTTGTGAAATTTTTATAAAATATTAATTTCACGAGCATGTTGGGAACAACTAAACCTCGTGCATTTTTTTGTTTTCTTTCGAAATGGAACGCCCAAATAAATTATAAAACGTATACCTGAGTTATATATCCATAAATTTTCATTGGTTTTAAAGAAAACAAGCATCCGTTAAAGTTTTTTTAAGAACACCAAATGTACATTCGAGGGGTCTGGCTTTGGAATGGGAGAAAGAGTGTTATGCTAATTAAGGGGCTCTATGGAGGGCCTAAGAGATTATTTTAAGAATTAAAAAGAACATAAATAGATAAGGGGATTGATAAGGATAATGAAATATCGTTACAATTAATTTGTTGTATGAAAAGTCCCTCAATGTGCCTCCGCTTTTTTTTTTTTGGTTAAAATTTAGATTTAAAAAACTGCAAGATGATCGAAAATCTGTCCTGTTTTAAGTTATACAAAATTAGATATTTAACGAATTGGAAATTCATAAATTTTCATCTTTTAACGACTCTTAAAACACGGAGTTTATGATTTGATTAATTATTAATTTTTAAATGCAACCTCCAAATTTGATACTTGATAGTTGATTGTACGCGTTATACAAATAGGGGATGAATATGAATAGAGCTTAAAAAAAAAATTAAGAAGTAACGATTAGCATGATGAAGTAGTTATAAATAAACTAGTATTTACATTGTACTCTATTACTGGGACAATGGTTGGGATCCCTAATATTATTAAGGGTCCGCTTATAATACAGCCGCTTTTATTTATTTTTTTAATTCAGCACATAACCGGCCACCGGTACCATCGTATTAATTGGTTAAAGAGGCCAAAATTAAAAGGTAACTATCATACAGATCCCTTATTTTAGGTAAATAGCACGAAAATCAATTCAAAATTATTAAACTATCAAAGACCCCCTCAACTTTTAAAAAAAGAAAATACTTCTTTTTTTTCTTTTAATTCATGGAAAATATAGTTAATATATTTAACTTATGTACTATTGAAAAAATAAAATTAAATAAAATTATTTAGACTACTATATTTAAAAATAAAATTATTTTATTTTATTAATATTGTGTTATAAATTAAATGATATTTTGCTTTAAAAAGACATAACTTATGTACTAATTAGAATAATATTGTTGTTGTTGTTATTAGAGGCTAACATTAATATGTTTTGTATATACCACAAATATAAAGCATCTAATATTTGATATTTTTAAATAAAACTCACAAACAATCTCTTATGCAAATTAATTCATACAAACTTATGTAAAATTAATTACTTTATTTAATCTTTTTTGCTATAATAATTTTTTTTGTTAAACATTAATCAAATTAATAAGGTACATGACATGGATAATTACAATTTGAATGCAACTAATATTGAATAATGTTATATTATATTGTACTTACAATTATATAATTTAAGCATGGCAATTATATTTCTAAATTAAATCAAATTATTTGAGTAGTATTGCACTCACTAGATAGTTACATGATTTGTAATTCTGTATATTGAATGATGCGCAATTATCACAAAATTTGTTCAATCTTACATTTATATCCGTATTTTTCTGAAATTAAGTTAACTTATATAACAACTAAAAATAATAAAATTATATAAAAATATAAAAATTATATATCCATTTTCATATTAAGTAGTATGTTTTACTAAATTTACTTTTGAAACTCTTTATGCTATTGGAGAGAAATATAATCTTATGAATTTATTTTTATTTATGCGTGTTGAGCTTGTTATAATCTTATGTGCCGTGAAATATGTTTTTGTTGTACTTCTCACTAAATTTAATATATATATATATATATAATTTTATTCTAGTGGTAAAAGGAATTGAATTTGAATATAACTTTTTTTTAATATAGCTTAATAACAACTAAATTTGCTCCCATGGATTCAAACCTCAACTATTTTGTTTTGAATTCAAATGATTTACAACTAAATTTGCTCCCATGGATTTTCACATAAAAAAATTTCATCTTGGCAGGTAAAAATGAAAATATTATTTACCAAATTACAAAAATGAATCTTGAGATTTTGAATGGTCACAATAAATCTATCAATGGAAGTTTTATTATTCTTCTAACTTTTATTATCTTTTTTATTAATTTGAAAACTTTCATATTTTTTTTTCCAATTTCTACTAATAATATGAATACTCACATTATGACATTTCTTTGGAAACCCTAGCCGCTCTCCTCAAACCATCAAACACGCTCACTCACGTCAAACCCTCACAAGCCAGCAAGCGAGCGGTTGCCGCCGTCTTCATTCCTACACCCATTACGGTCCTATGTATCAGCCACTAGCTGTTACCGTATCTCACTTTCTATGCACGCAAATCCTAGACCTGCGAGCTGAATCAAGTGATGGAGGTCAATCAAAGGCTGTCGTTGACTGTTTGAAAGAGTCATCATCTCTTGCGTCACCAAAGCACGAAGAAGGTTAGAGATTGAATTTACTAAAGTCGATCGGGTTATACCTTATAATTAAAAGAAAAAAAAAGCATAAACGGTTCAAAGCCAAACACCCAAACCCGATCCCTAAATTCCCAATTTTCTAAAGCCACAAAACAAAACAGACCCTAACACTTTTAACACAGCCACAACCTAACCCATTCCTCTCGGTTCCGTCTCTCTCAAATTTGAAGCCGTCGACTGCCGCCACACCCATCACAATAGAGCCGCTGACGCCCGACAGACTCTCATGCTTACAATCTAAATTTTCATATGACTCGGATGCTCCCGAGGAATTTGCAGCCGAGCAGGTGCAGTTTTATTTCTTTATTTATATGTGTAAAAATAAGAATTTTATTATTTGAAATTGTTTTACTCTCACTAACCAGAGTTAAAAATATGGGCAGGGATTACAACAAGATGAGGGGATACGAAAACAAAGCCAGGTAGGAAAATAAGTTATTAGTTTTCTAGAATGTGAATGCAGCAGAGTTTGATAATTTATTTTATTTTTAAAAAATTTTAATTGTGCAAAGGTCATGTATTGTGTAGCCAACATTATGCAAAGGGTAAAAGTTTAGGTCAGTAGATGAACTGTATTTATATATATATATATCACCAAATAATATAATACAACATATGCGGGCCGATGTAAATTCGAGCCATGAACTCTTTTTTCCAGGCTTTGGTATGGAGCCAAGTGAGCAATATTTTGTATAATCTATTTAATTCTTTTTTATGGAGCCAAGTATTCATAGCTGATGGTGGAATGGAATTTGCCTGAATTTTTTGCATCTTAACATTTGGATTGAGAATGAACTTTTGAAAACTTGTTAGTTTATAATTCTGAATCTCGCTTCTTTTTTCTCCAATGCAAAGCTGTGTCTGTTTAGTATTGTGGTTTTAAATCATTTTTTAAAAGATAATTGTTAAATATATGTTTTTGATCCAAAAGATTTATTTACTGAATCTTGTTATGTATTTTTTTGACAGAATTCTTTGTGAGGAAATGGAACGTCGGAGGCTATGGGCTCAAAATAGAACACCACTACCTTCAAAAGTAGGTGAAGGCATCTAAGATGTATCCAAAATCGAGCCAGAAAAAGAGTCTTCGGGTTTGAAGTTGTTTTCTTTAGTATTGTTTTCTTTATTGTTGTAATTTATAGTTGAATATTTTGAATTTGGTGTTTTTGTAACCTGAATATTTCATTACTGTTTATACCCTTTTTATGAACTCTGCTAAGGCCGTTGTGTCTACCCTAGTTGATGTTGAGACCCAAGATTTTATTGAGGGAAGAATATTTGTATATACCTTTTTAATTTCCTATATTACCTTGATTTCATTGATTTCTTTGAATTGAACTACTTATTGTCTTTGTTTCTAATATTTTAGTCTTGCAATTCTATTGATCATTAAAACTGACATCCTTTATTGTTTTGTTTGTCTCATCTTGTGCTTAGACTGGTCTCTTGAATTGTTACGGTAACATTCTATAGTTTTTCTCTAAAAAAGTTTCCATTTTAAAAATATTTAGTTATTTGCATTCTGTCTTTCTTTCTAATTGCAGCTTCCATTTTTGATTGATTGATTGGCTTTTGGAGGTGAATCAAATTGTGATTGTATGCATGTGTTCTTGATAGAGCAAGCTCTTCCAAAAGTGATTATTTGAGTGTTATAATGAGATGACGATAGCAAGTTTGTTCTTTCTATCTAATTCTTTTTTGAGTTATATAATTTTTTGAATCCATAATATAGGTTATAGTTTTAATATGTAATATTATTGAGTTGCCAGGAAGTCATATTATAGTTTGAAGAACTGTTGTTGAAGGTTGAGGTTTAAAATAAAGAAACACTTATAGATCTAATTTTTTATCATCGAGATATTGGAATATTTCATTTGTCCATTTATTCTTGTTTATTGCGGATGTATTTATCTTTCATAGCTCACTTTTCTGTTAAATGAAAATTGACATAAACGTGATCGAGATTAATTTTTATAATCTGAATATTGCAGCTAAAAAATAGAACAAGCATGGTGTTCGAGATTAAGTTTTATATTCTGAATATTGCTGTTAAAAAAAATCTCTTTAAAAAATTGTGGTTAAAAATTAGTGTATATAGGTTTGTGTATATTTTGTATTAAAGTTTTTTCTACTGAAAACAAATTTTATTTGATCCTAATCAAGAAATTAAGGACATGCATTTGAAATTTTGAATATTGTTTATTGTTTCGCATAATTGTTTTCTAATATCATTTGGTTTTCTTTTTACATGCAGAGACCCTTCTAATCTAACAGCATCTGAAATCTAGCTTTTGAAATTTGTAAATTGATTTAGTTTTGTATTGGTTTTATTTGATGCTAAAAGTTTTTAAAATTATTTTCTCGCAAGCTTGTAAAATATTCTCATATACCTGTTTGGATGAATTGAATTTTTGATTTGATTAATATTTTTATGCTCTGGATAAATTAATAAGGCATTGTAATTTCATTTACAAACAAATGCCAACAAACCATTTAAAAAATAATAAAAATATGCCAAAATTATAATCTTATGTTATAACTGTAGTGCTATATTTTTTTAATGCCATATTAGTCATGATAAAAATTGAAAAACTATTTTAGTTGAGTCCTAAAAATTGAATAACTTATTTTGGTAAATGGAAAATTATAGGGATATTTAAACGAGAATGATACTCAATTAAAAAAAATAATGTTAACAAATTATAAGTTTTTGAATGAACAAATGCTATACTGTTGAGTAACGAACAAGAATTGGCTACCATCTAATTCGGTTGTAAATGAACTTAATTTTTGTTTAATTCATCCTCCAATTGAGCAATTCTTTATTAATGTGAAACTCCATTATTAAGTGCAGATGAAATTCGTATCAGTGAATGTTGTTTCTTATACCATAGTGTTATGTTGTAACACCATATTAGTTGGAATATCCATCCAAATATACTCAGCTTTTAAAAATAATTTTAGCTACTAAGATAATTTTTGTTTAAGTCGTGAAAAATGATTAACTTATTTTGTTTGTACAAGGGATAATCAAATTTGTGATCATACTGAAGTAATGAATATTGATATTGAATAAATAAAGATACTTTCATTATTGGTTATTAATTTTTATGACCTATAAAAAACGTATTGCAATTCGGAGTAATAAAAAAAGATTAAAAATAAAAGCCAACATTATTGTTAAATTGCGGTGTTGAATTTACCTATTAGAGAAAAATATCCTTTCAACATTTAATTTAGGAAAAAAATTAATGTTTAATATATTTTCTTTTTTCTTGATTGCATTGATTTTTTTAATTCTTTTTAAAAAATATTGTTGAATTTGAATTGTGTTTACTGTGCTTAAAGCATTCATCAAAGATAAATAAATTGTGGCTTAGTAG
>NW_006263303.1:22087226-22126460 GCF_000493195.1 Citrus x clementina | reverse complement strand
CAAGTATAATTTAATAATATTTATAATTAATAGCATAATTTTTAGTTGAAGTAATAAGAATTAAGAAAACTAATTGGAAAAGAAAACATAGTGGTAAAAATTTAATTGAATCCAAAAAAAATCTTAATTCTTGATTTATTTTAGTTTAAAGATAAATAAATAAAATTAATTGAATGATAAAATGAGCATAACATTTATAAAGATTAAAAGTTAAGTATAAATAAATTCAAGTTCGAGAAATCTCCTAAAGTAATTGATCCCAAAAAAAAAAAGAAAAAAGAAAATTCAACACAAATAGATTAAGAAAGTTTCAATTTTTGTTAGCTTAAATATTTTTTAAAACTTATGCCGTCATAATTTTTAAAATTATTTTTTGGAGAAGCATAGCAATTGCATGCGCTCTTACATGTTATTTTTTATTTACTGTCGAAGTTTTGAAAAATTAAAGAAATTATTTTAAAAAGTAAAGAGAGAGATGAAAATAAATGCATTAATTTATTTTAACAATAACTAAAAATAATCAAATAAAATGACAAAATGAGAATAAATACGTATAGAGACTAGAAGCTCAAGTATATAAACAATCAAGTTCAAGAGATCTCATGATATATAATTATATATAAAAGGGAATTACATTATGGACCCAAAATATTAGAAAAGATTAATGGTTACAATAAAAAATTTTCAGTATTATATGGTAAGTTGATATTTTATAAAATAGTAAGGGTTCAAACATAATTCAACTTATTAAAATTATTGTTTCCGGTAATACAAGTAATTTTGGTATTTAACCTAAAGGCATGAAATTTCACCAAATTAATTGGAATATTGAACACAAAACTAGTGAAATAATAGTTGAAACATATAAAACTATATGTGAGAAAATATAACCCAAAATAGGAACCTACGTAACACAAAATAAAATTATAAAAATAAATTTGGTGCTTAACCCAAATAATTGGAATATGTTCAAGTTAATGGGAATATTCAACACAAAACTAGAGGAATAATTAGATGAAACATTTGAACCAATAAGCAAGAAAATCTAACAAAAATTAGGAACTCATCCAACGGGAAATGAAACTTAATTAGAACTAACTTAAAATATTGGTATTGAACGAACTTAATAGGAAAACCTAACACAAAACTAGTGGACTAATAATTTGAAACATGTGAACCTAAATATGAAAAGGCTTAACCAAAATCAGGGACTAATTTAACTAAAAAAAGCTTATTTTAGTATTTAACCCAAATAAATGAAATCTTACCAAGTTAATTGGAATATTGAACGTAAAATTAGTGGAATAATAATTGAAACATATAAACCCACATGGAAGAAAGTATAACCAAAATTAGGGACTTATTTAACCAAAAATAAAATTACAAAAAAAAAAATTTGGTGCTTAACCCAAATAATTGGAATATGTCTAAGTTAATGAGAATATTCAACACAAAACTATAGGAATAATTAGATGAAACATTTGAACCAATAAGCGAGAAAATCTAACAAAAATTGGGAACTCATTCAACGGGAAATGAAAATTACTTGGTACTAACCTAAAATATTAGTATTGATTGAACTTAGTAGGAATACCTAACACAAAACTAGTGGGCTAATAATTTGAAACATATGAACTTAAATATGAAAAGGCTTAACCAAAATCAGGAACTAATCTAACAATAAAAAATAGTTTTGGTATTTAACCAAAATAACAGAAATCTTACCAAACGAATTGGAATATTGAACGCAAAATTTGTGAAATAATAGTTGAAACATATAAACCAAAAAGGGATAAAGTGTAACCAAATTTAGGAACTTATTCAACGAGAAATGAATTTACTTGTAATCTAATCTAAAATATTTGTACTTAACCAATTTAGTAGGAATATTGTATATAAAACTAGTGGATTGATAAGTGGAAACAAATAAACCAATTATTGAGAAAGTTTAACGAAAATTAGGGACATGTGAAATTAATTTGAAACGTCTACCTAATAAATTGATATTTAATCAAAAGAATTTGAACATGGTTATTTTACTCTTTTTTTAACTTTCTTTTAAATTAAAAATATTTTTCTCACTCAAATCTTTTTAATCTTAATTGTTTATAAATTTCCTTATTTTTTTCACATTAAAAACAAATTTTTATTAGATGAACAACCAGTAAAATACCGGTTGTTCAAGTTTTTTTTCACTGTTGAAGCAGTTGTATTACATACAGCGCCATACTATACGATGACTCTATTATTAATTACTAACATTACTTATGATGTTACATTTATCGTACACTTATTCAATTTCACTTGATAGTTAGCGCATTCGTCTGAGAAC
Organism: Citrus x clementina; assembly: GCF_000493195.1. Lineage (NCBI taxonomy): Eukaryota > Viridiplantae > Streptophyta > Magnoliopsida > Sapindales > Rutaceae > Citrus > Citrus x clementina. The sequence goes on along the minus strand of NW_006263303.1, from coordinate 22,124,128 downwards.
AGATGTGATGCTTCAAAGGTTAACAAAAGGAATATTAAGGGGAATACACACACACACAGACTAGAGAGATTTGGAAATTAATCCTACATTTGTTTTAGCCGCTATTAAAGTGACATGCCTTGTTTTTCTAGACAGTAGGATGGAGCGAGATACATGCACGTTGCTTCTTTTGCACGGCTGCTGATCTGCAGCGGCAAGAGATATGGAAAAATATAGATAAAATCATTAATTCTCTGTTGAAATTTAATGGTGGTGGTGCTAGCGAGGGTTCCATTTGCAGGAGACAGTACTAGACAGATGAATAAGAATAAGTGAGCAAAATATCTAGGAGTGAGCCAAAAGATAATTAAAACTCTTACATTTCAATACTAGATATGCATAGCTATACCTTCAGAGTATAGTAAATATCATGTTCAAATCAAACTTTAACATTCTTGGCTTCTACAAAACAATATTAAGTGACAACATAGAATTTAGGTTTGGTGAAATAATATCAAAGGAAATGAAATTATGGTAGGGTGGGCGAGACTAGGGATGACAATGAGAAGAGGAGAAAAGGGGACTGATATTTTCGTACCCATTCTTGGTATTTTTTTATATGTCCCTATCCCCTCTTTGTTTTCATCAGAATTGCTTAAGGGAGTCTTCGTCCCCTTCCTGAATAATAATAAGGGATCTTTTAAAGGTCTATAATTCCCAAATAACTGATACATTTTTAATTTTTGAATTTGATTTAGTCAAATTTAACAAAAGTAAAATTTTACAATATATCTTAGTAAAGTTTGGATTATTTAGTTTTAAGTATTGCTTTAGTTTTTCTTTTATTGGATAAAAGTTTAAAACAAAAATTTTGGATTAAAGTTTTTCTAGACTCGAAAGTTTCATAGTATACTTGTATAAATATTTTGGTCTTTGTTATTTATACTAATATTCAATATTTTATAATTTAAATTCTATTATTTATTCATTAATAATTCTAAAAAAATAAAAGTTAAATTAAAAATTAAATGGCAAATTGGGGAGGAGACAAGAATTTCAGCTCATCCCTTTCCCTTCTCTAAAAAGAAACTAGGTAAAAAATCATTTATGTTTCTTCTCGGAATAAAAAATTAGATACAAAATCATTTATTTACCCTTCCCAAATAACAAAAATCCTCAAGGCACCCATCCTGTGCGATATTGCCATCGCTAGAGGAGACCCACCAACTATGTTAAAAAATATCTTTACTACATTGCTAACAATTAATGCCATTGAAGGACCACTTGCTTTATCCTAACATCATCTCCACACTCAGTTAACTTAATTCTCCAGCCCACAGAACTAACACTTTCAATCTCAGCACCTGGTTTTGAAATTTGAACTGAGGCTTCAAATTGCTTTTCCGATTGAGCTGCTGCAGCTAGCTTTGTAATTGAGGCTCCACTGTCAATGTCAATTGAGCAGAATTTTTATTTTTATTTTTTAAAATTGCCTTTAATTACGTGAGCCAAAAAATGGCTCTCTCTTAGATGTGGCTATGGCCGACCAATGGGGTCATTTCCTTGAGATTTGGTATGCAAAACAAGTGGTCTAGCTCCACCGACTCATGAATCATACGCCTCCAATTGAACCAATTGATAACATATAGTAAATACCATTCTTGGGTTGTGATCTTTGATAATGCTAATTTAATCACAGTTTTGCAATCTGGCCCATAACAATGTCACTTTAAGGCTCAAAGGGATAGGGTTATCCTCTAATAGACACAATAATGGAGGGGGCACACAAATCACTGCCCAATTTTGTATTGTATATCAATATTCTTGTAAAGTCTTGTGAGAAGCTGCAACGCCTTCATTTGCTAAAACTTTCATGCATGCAGCTGCATTTGTCGGGTAGCTCTGAGCTTTAACTCTCATTAATGCCTCCTGCTTTTCCTCACCCTATAAATGTTTGTGTTTACTGAACTTACACATTTCCAATGCAAACTCTCTCATGTTTTTCATCTCCCCTTGCTGCTACATATTCAAGCAAAATCTAATTAATTTCTTTGTTTAGTTGTTTAATTTCCAATGTCAAAAGGGTTGGTTTCTGAAGTAATAAAGATGTCACTAACTTGTAAAGAGACCGTGTCTTTGTGGCTTTTTGCTACAATGTGTGCGTTTGGAACTGGAGTTTTGATTAGAGCGATGAAAAGAGTTCTTTATGCAGCACTCACCTGCATTTTTGCCTTAGGTATGTAATTAGAATTCTTCATTCTCTGAGCTGATCAACCAAATAAATTGTGACTGAAATTTAATCAAACACCACCGTGTTTTGCAGGAGGGGCAATTGTTGGAACAATATTTGGAGCCATGAAAGGCCAAACAACAGAAACTGGGTTCCTTCACGGGGCTGGAATAGGCGCTGTGGCCGGCGCCATTACAGCCCTTCAATTGCTAGAATCAGCAGCTGATGGCGAGTCGTTGTCCAAGGTGATTAATCAATGTTAACGGCAATATGGCAGGTAGATGTAGCAGATACAAAATTCAGGCTGATGAAACAATTTTTTTTTTTTTTTTTTTCAGGCGGCATTGTTAAGTAGCTTAGTAAACGGCAAGGTTTTCATGGAATGGGTAAGTCCTGCAGTGCTGAAAGCCTATCAGTGGCAAGTAAGTAATCACAAAATGAAATTTTTGGAGTTCATTAAATCAAGTCACGGTATGTTAAATCTAAACAGGAGATTTTTTTTTTTTATTTCAGGTTAGCACATTAGAAACTGCTTACAGAGAAGTTTCTGATGTATACGATGTGACTGGAGTTAAAGGGTTATCCGAAGATATGATTCAAAAGCTTCCTGAATGCGCACTCCATTCTGAAGAACTGATCCAATTAGACAATGAAATTGGCTGTTCAATTTGCTTAGAGGTAAGAAATTCCTATAAATAGACAGAAAACTGCAGGTGTGTTTATGGTTGATTGTCATGGAAATGAGAGTCAAAAGGAAACAATCTGTCATGGGTTCTTTGATTTATTGGTAAAATGTTGAGTTTGAATGCTTTTTTTTTTTTTTTGTTGTTGCCATTTTTCAGAAATTTGAGGAAGGAGATTCCGCAAGAAAACTTCCCAGTTGCGGGCACTGCTTTCATTCGGAATGCGTAGATAAATGGCTAACCAGAAATGGCTCTTGCCCTGTGTGTAGAGAATGTGTATGTAAAGATACTGACACATGGTAATGTAGACCGGTGAATTCACTGATCTTATCAATGGAATTCCAAATTCCAAAGTGTAATTACTTTTTGCTTTCATTTTCATGAAGAAGACATTAATGGTGTGTGGCCTCGTTGTGATTTGTTGACGTTAAGTGGCATTTATAAAAAAAAAAAAAAAAAAAAAAGGAGCAAGGTTCTAATGTTCTATTATTAAAGCTTTTACTTTCAGGTAGGCTATTGACACTTATGATCAAAAAGTAACTTTAAAATCTTAAGAGGTGTATGATGAGCTCATTAAATGGACCTCTCACGAATAACGTATGAAATACGAATGATCAATTTTTTTCTAATCTCATCTGATACATCAATACAAAGAAATAAATTGCGTCATCAAAGATACCACGTGAAGTATTATTATATAAGATGATATGTTGTTACTGCTAAATATAAAAGAATTTCTTAATAAATAAATCAGAATCAAGTTATCAATTAAAAACTAAACGAATGAAAGACAGAACGGGCTTTTGAGTCTTGGTAGCTGAAAATTAAGCCCAAAATTATTCTCATCCCGGACCCAATACAATCTTTCATTTGGTTGTAAAGCACGAAACCAAAAAAAAAAAAAAAAAAAAAAAAAGGAAAAAAACAAAAAAAGACAAAAGGCAGCAACTATTCAACTCTCGCTCACTTCGCTCGAGGGAAACTGAGAGAGCAACAGCGACAAAGACGAAGACATGGCGTGGTGTTCATTACGGTCGTTGAATGTCCCAACCATCGACATGGGCGCACTGCGCACCCGCTCTCGCTTAGCCGCCGTCGGAATCGGCTGCGCCTCGGTCGCCGGGTCCAGCGTCTGGCGCTCTTCTTGCAAGAAACACTCCACTCCCTTTGCTTGCTTATCCACTTCCGCCGTTTCTAGTAATCGATCTTTACCCATTTTAAAGATTTTATCATATGCTGTCGTTGTTTGATCGATTTACTTGATGCCCATTTGAATTATTTCAGTAAATATATAGCTTAAATAACCATTATTTTCCTTAATTTGATGTAAGGAGAGGTTGGATTTTGATAATGAGTTTGTAGTGAATTTTCCGAAGGTTTATAAATTTTGCTACTTTGTGCAGTGTAAAGTGTTTACTGATTTTTGATTAGTTTAAAATATGGTCTAATTTGTTGTCATTTTTGATTAGTTGAATAGAATGTGTGGTGTTATGACAGTGGGATGGTGCTCATTTCTGGTCATTTTTAGAGAAGTTCATTGCTTTTTCAAATTTATTGGCTTAATTGTATGCGGTTTTAAGTGTGATTTGTGGTAGTTGGGTTTAATCTTTATTGTGATTCTGACAAAGTGGTGAAATTATTTAGCTGGATCATGCAATAAGGAACTGCACGTATAAGTTGAAGGGATGAGCTTGTGGGTAAACAAATTTTGTTGCTGGGGATGAGTTATAGGGATGCTAGCCTTCATGTTGTTAGAAACTTTCTTTTTTTTTTTGCTCTGGTGATTCATAATACTGAGCAACTTCTACTGTTTTCTGGTTCTAGATTTGAAGGAGGCTGTTGTGACTAACAAGGCTCCAGCAGCATTGGGACCTTATTCTCAGGCCATCAAAGCAAATAACCTCGTTTTTGTCTCTGGGGTTCTTGGTTTAGTTCCAGAGGTTTGTTATGTTTCTCTTTTAAGTTTTATAGGTACCATTTCATGTAGAATTCTAACTATATATGTTTTTGAGTCTCCATTTCAGACTGGGAAATTTGTCTCAGATACTATAGAGGACCAGACAGAGCAGGTAAACCAGTATGCAAAATTGCTATTCCTAAAGCCTATCTGTCTCTTTGAAGTTTCACTTTGTTCTTCCCTTGATGGCACAAATTATGAATGTGTCATGGGTCATATTTAATGTAGAAGATCACTAATAAATTTGGGCTTATGAACATTTGAAGGTTCTTAAAAATATTGGGGAAATACTGAAAGCTAGCGGCGCTGACTATTCCTCTGTGGTTAAGACAACAATTTTGTATGAATTTTTCTGCCCCTCTCCTCCGCAATTTTTACTTTTTGAAGTTGATGGTTAGACAAAGATGACCCTTTTGGATTGTTTCACCCTGCAGGTTGGCAGACTTGAAAGACTTCAAGACAGTGAATGAGATCTATGCTAAATGTGAGTAATATTGAAGTCAAGTTGAAACTTTCATATGCTGAATAATTGCATTTGGCATGAGTGCAAGATAAAAATTTTGTCCCAGCAATTCTCAGAGTTACCCATACTTTCATGTTAACTGAATCAGAAAGAAAATGTAGAGCTTGTAACTTAAATCATGAGGTCTGCATTATTCCAATGAGTATGAGCTGATGTGTGGTATTAGTAGTAAATGGAGTGGCTACAATTTATCGATGTTGTAATTTGAAGCTCATTCGACTTTAGGATGCTCATACAGTCGTACTTTTGCAAGCCTGATACACATTGGCGACATGGTTACTTAGTGGTAATTATAATAGAATCTTAACTCAGAATAAAATTTATAAATAGTAAACTATACATATGTCCGAAGAAACTACTGGCAGGATCAAGTGTGACTTCTTGAGGTGGATTGGTCACAGTTGGTACTGATCTCTTCCTTTATTTTGATCCTTAATTGCATGATTTTGAGCTTCTTATCCACTTTCATACTATGTATTCGTTCATCTTGCCCCCAAACTGCATTTTTACTATTGAAGATTTCTGTTCAACCTGGTCAAATTGGTTTCTGCATTTTGTTCCAGACTTTCCTTCACCAGCTCCAGCACGTGCAACATATCAAGTAGCAGCACTGCCGTTGGATGCCAGGGTTGAGATTGAATGCATTGCAGCCCTTCCCAATGCTTGATTGGGGTGAAATTCTTCCAGGATAATCGAATAAAGGGGAAGAAAGCACACCTTTGAGGACAGGATTTTGGAGGCATTTTCTCATTTCCCCCAGTTACATACAGAACTGTTGAAACTTGTTGAAGAACTGCCCTTGTATTATCAGCTAATGTTGAACTATATAGTTTAGTCTTAGCATTCGAGCCAAACCCCATTTTGCTGATCTTGTGATTGTGGGCCGTTCCCTCAACTAAAGCCTGCTCAGTTAAGTGAACACTGTACTGCATTATTAATGTCAACACTTCAAAAATGGATTTCTGTTTAACAATAGTTATGGAGTTCTATTAAGATCGACTTGTAATGGCTTAAAATTTTAAAGAAAGCAAGGTTCAAAAGTGATTGAATAGTATTAAGATTGTAGGCGCTTAATGAATAATAAAGAGTTTATATTATTATTCGATACTATCAATTCGGTTACGAATATTATCATTAAATAGATAAAAGAAGTAAATAATTTTTTTGAATAAAATAATGAATAACTTTGAGTCAAGAAAAATTTGTCTTTGTTTCCAAGAATTTTAAAGTTGCGCGATGGGTGTTATTTTCGCACGATGAAAACTTTGTAATTACGTCGAAGTCCCTCATTTTTGTAACATTTCAAGGTAAGAACATAATTTGTATATATTTTACGCTGATCACCGGAAGTCAGTAATGATAATATATTATTGCGTGTATTATCCTTATTAGGGTTACATAGAGCAGCTAGAAAGCATGTTGAAGGGAGAAGTTGATAGAGAAAAAAAAAAAAATTGGGTTTGAGAACATTAGTGTCAAGGGCGAGTTAATTTATAGAGAGAAATTCCTAATGGATAAAAAAATTAATAGAATTGTATAATAATGATATAGAGTACTTTTCTTTTTTTGACTTTGTGTATATTATAATTAATTGATGTGTATTTGCTTAGATGAGCAACTTTTTTTGTTTGAAAATTTAAGGAACTCAACCTTCATCAATATATAAGATTTATTATATATTGTATGTTACACGCACATGCGTACGAGCACGCACACACACATATATAGTTATTTTCTAGTATAAGTGCCCATATTTTTTTATACAAACACACTTTTAAGTGATACAGTCTAAGAGAGTTAATTTTTAATACTATTAAACCGCACTGCTTCATAATTTATTCAAAATGAAGTATTAAATCTCATAAATTAAGAGTATGTTTGCATTAAAATTAATGAAAATAGCTGCATTAGAGAATGATTTATATAATCATTCTTAATATCCCTACCTTGCTAAAATAAAAATATCTTTATACATAAGACTTTTGTTTGTACTTTGTAAGATTTGATTAAATTATCACATACCAAGTTGCAATATCAGTAAAAGTCAAGGATACATTGTTATTAAGTTTTAGTCATTGCTGCTTAGCGAACCATAAAAACTAACCTATTAGTTGTAAAAGTCATCATTTAGGTCCTCCACGTCATCCCGACCCTGATGGGGCGATGCATTTTCATGGTTCTATAAATATGCGATATAAAATATTTAAAAAAAAAAAAGCTCCAAAAAAAAAAAAACAAAATAACTTCCAATAATACCAAAAAAAATAAAAAATCAAACCTGTTATCAAAATCAGTTAAAATACACAACTCATAAATTTATTACAGGTAGCGAGTTATTATTGTCAAGCAAGAACTGATGATATTACCTTAACAAGAACAGAAGCACATACAGTGAGTTTTCCTAGAAATTCTTCTTCACTTCTGAACTGTCATAAGTACCCAGAACACTTTACGTGTAATTTGCTTGTAATAAAACATAATTATAAAATACGTGTTTCTATACGTTTCTTGAATTGTGGGTCCTTTTCAATCTTTCTTTTTCTTATCTTGTTCCTTTCTTTTATGTAAAGTTATGTTCGCTGTGTTGTTATAGATCTATAAATCTCTTTTTTTCTGTTTCATTTTTCATTATATTTACTTCTTGGCATCCTTGAATTCTTCTTTTTATTGCTTTTATTTTGTTTGTTTGTTTGCTGGGCCGTTTTTGAAGGTGGGTTGGTTGATTTTTGTTTGTTTAATTTTCATATTGTGTCAAAGCTGAGTTTTTGTGGGTGTTTAATGCATAGTAAGGTGCCTTATATAGGTAAAAGATGTGATTTTTATTTTCTTTAATTGAATTTTATTATGTTTATGTAATTTTATAGGGCAATGCTATTTAATTTTTTACCCCCTTTTTTTTCATGTCTTTTGCCTTCCATACTCAATATATCTGAGAGACCAACAAGTTTCAGTAAAATTGGTTTCTTGCTTGATTGATTCTCATACAATCAAAAGGATTTCTTTGTGATGATTTTCTTTACTGGTTTTTTATTTTGTTTATGCTTCTGCTTCAGAAATTTAAAGTAGTTGATATAATTGTGATTTTTTGATTGGTTTCAGGTCAGTATTGCTATATAAGATGGAAGGTATTATTGTTAGAAGGGTTATTCCCTCAGACAACAGTTGCCTATTTAATGCTGTCGGGTACGGTATAACAATTAAAGTTGTTAACTTGTTATTATGTTTAGTAAAGTGAGCTTGGGCCTTTGTTTGATCATTGTTCTCTTGCCTTTTTTCATTTACAGGTATGTTATGGAACATGACAAAAACAAAGCTCCTGAATTGAGACAGGTTCTTATCTTTCACATTTTATTTTTGTTAACAGCATTGTTTGTTGTAGATTTCAAATTATGTGATTTCAATTTGTTTCAGTGTGATTGGAGTATTTGATTGAAAAGCTTAAATACAACTTTGGGGATTGGTAGGGGGTATAGTTCAATGATTTAACGTACTCATAAAAATGTTATATAATTCATACATACATCATATCAAACTTGAACTTATTAAGGTTTAACTGCAAATTACACACTCCACCAATCCCGCAGCTACGTGTCAGTCTTTAATTTTATTTATTAATTTGAGAACAAATGCAACGTACATGGTCTGATAATCTAGGAATGACTAACAAGAGAAGTTGAAAGTCTGAAAGCACAAGGGGCCAAAAATGAAAATTGTGCTTGCTACAAAAAGGAGCAAGATCTTCTAAAAATTGATGGAAGATATGGCCTAGATGGTGCTCTTGGAAAGCTTTGCTTGTTAGTTATTCATACGATTAATAATATCAAGACTTTTGGAAACATGGAAACATGTATCTAAAGGAAAATCATGATGAGCTGGGAGAAAGTGTAATAGTAGATCCGATATCAAGTTTCATTTTCTTTATTTGGTAATATGTTATGGTTCTTTTTACCTCGTGAGTTTCTTTTAATGTACAACTCACAGTTATTAACACTCTTAAGTTATGATAACTTAGAATCCTAGAAAACAGAGTTGAGTTGGTTAATTAATTTTTTTTGATTTCGTTGCAATCTAATCCATTATATACAGAAGAACCTTTGAGAATATATAGAAATTCTTATGAACTCGTTTCTTCTATTTTGGAAGTATATTGCTGATGTTTTGTTTAAATGTTGATTAAGCTTGTGGGGAGAAGTGGGATGGAATTCTCATGGCCATTCGATTGTGTTCTTTCTTCTGAGAATGTTCCATATGAGGTGGGATGGAACAAATCTTTAGTTCAGTGGAGGGTCGGCCATGGCTTTGTAACTTAACTACCTAGGTCAATTATAAAAATCCTCTTTTTCCTTTAGATCTTTCCTATGAGACATGTATTTGGTTAATATAGGATGCTATATCTTCTCTAACTGTACCTACGGAATTCTTTTAGCTTCCACATCTATGTTGATCTATTCTATTAAATTCTTATCTGTGTAAACATCTGTACCTTCTCATGACTGCACTGAATGGAAGGGAGTTTTTGTTCCATAAGTGAAGATTTAAAGTCTTGGAAGATTTTATTGGATGTTTTTTGATTACTGGGTTTGTTCTTAAGTGAGCCTCTTCCAAATGATAAGCTGAATGGAAAAGGTTGTAAAGAAAGTTATAGTTACTGAAGTGCGCAGATAATTAGTAGTGAAATTCTTTCGTGCCCATGTTCTTTTAGAATCAACCCCTTTTTTAGTGAGTGGCATCTGATTCTACAGCAATCTTTTTTCAAGGGATCTTATCCAGAACTTCTAGTGGGTGGGTATATAATGAAATCATCATGGCATGACCCTGACATGTGTCTGGAGCTGTATGTTATCATGTTGACATCTTGATACTTGTCAAAGTCTGAAACATGAGATTTTTTATGCTTCTGATGAAGATATCACCTTTTCGCATATGATGGTTAGTCAAATACTTTTGGCCTCAGTTAATTGTGGATGGAATACATTTATATGGAAATTTAGTTGAGCTGTCAGCTGTGCATCTACCTCCTGTATGCTCACAAACTAGTCATTCAAGTACACTTTATGTAGGCTTTTAAATGTTTAGTACCAATTGAATTATGTAGATCAAATTTTCATAATTGCCAGGCATGAGTGACAACCAAATATATTCATAGGCAAGTTTGTATTCATTAATGACATTATTTATCGCCTCTGTTATTTATTAATTTTCTGAACAATGTGATCGATTATCTTCTGAAGGTTATAGCAGCAACAGTAGCAAGTGATCCAGTAAAATATTCTGAGGCATTTCTTGGAAAGTCAAATCAAGAGTATTGTTCTTGGATTCAGGACCCAGAGAAGTGGGGAGGTGCGGTGAACTTCTTTTTTCCCTAAATAGGCATGCTTTTGTATCTGCTAGACAGTTACAAGAACATGGGTCTAAATTTGTCTATATGAAACTAAGGAATCATCTTGCAACCACTGGCTTTTCATGTGTAGTATATATGAGCAGCATCTACCTCTGCCATAGTTATTCCTCTATCCACTTGCTCCCTGTATATATGTTGGGTCACAATCAGCAACAACTATGATGTTGTTTAGGTTATTCACTGACTTATTGTGTTTACTTTTACTTTATGTTTGATTTGAAGGTGCCATTGAGCTTTCGATATTAGCAGATTATTATGGACGTGAAATTGCAGCATATGATATTCAGACCACAAGATGTGATTTGTATGGCCAGGTTAGTAGCTTTCTTGAATTTTTTGTGCATGAGATTCTAGCAAGTTCATCATTACTGAATGTTCCTTTTTCCCTCCTTTTTCACATGTTCTCATTGACAGGAAAAGAAGTATTCTGAAAGAGTTATGCTCATCTACGACGGGCTTCATTATGATGCTTTAGCTGTATGATGTCTTATGATCAATTTCCTATAATTATTTTCTTATTTGCTCTGCTGGTTGTTAAATCAGAAAATTTTTAAAAAATCCCTAAACTCACATATGCAAAAAAGTTATAGAACTTGCTTGTATATAAAGTCCCCTAGAACTTGCTTTATCCTTTTGCTATGTGAATGATGCTGATTGATCTTTCATGTTGGTTCATGCATTCATAAGTTTTCCCTTCTATTGGTGCTTCTCTTAATTCTTATGCTGCCTTAAGTTTGTATACAACTTATGAGTGCTTGATTTTTGTATGTTGTATCTGCAGATATCTCCATTTGAGGGAGCTCCAGAGGAGTTTGATCAGACTATATTTCCCGTACAGAAGGGCAGGACCATTGGGCCAGCAGAAGACCTAGCTCTGAAACTTGTCAAGGAGCAGCAAAGGTACTATTCTAGGTCATAGAGGTATCATTTCCAATGATATTTTTGAACTCTAAGAAAGATGAGCATATTCAAGCACACAAGTGTTTTCCAGCTATTTACCGGGTCGAAACACTTTTTTTTTAACATGAAAATGGACTATTTTCAAGCTTCTTTAACCTGCTGTTTAATTGACCAATTTATTATTCAGATTCATTTGGTCATTACTGCACAGTGAGAATCATGTCGAGATATTAGTTATGTTAAGAGGACATTTAATTTAGGTTACCAAATCCCTGCCTTCTTTGACATGGTTTTTTGTTCCAATATATGTGCATTTACATGCATATGAGGAACTGCGTTTTCAAGGACCAAGATGAGGCTAACTTAATTTCCAGAAAATTGAGTTACCTGATGAAAGGGCTTCTTGATTCCACACGAATACTGTAGAAGTATTACAATAAAGTCTCAGCAAAGATATTAGCAAATCAAGATATATTCTTGGGATAATCCCATATTTTGTCGATAGAGACTATAGTTATTATCAATTTGGAGGCAATTTATTTGACTTTACTTTTTATCCTGTGATGAATTATTTTCTTTCATTATGGAATATTGATGTTCACTATTTATACATTATCAAGTTTTGATTTCCTTGCTATTCTTTAGGAAAAAGACCTATACCGACACGGCCAACTTCACTTTGCGCTGTGGGGTATGCCAAATTGGAGTAATTGGACAGAAGGTGATTCTATCTACGCTGTTTTTGAATTCCAAATGAAGAAAGAAAATTAATGTCATTTTTGCAACTAAAATTTTCTCTGCTTTATTTCTTACCCAGTATCTTTTCGAAAAGTTTATGCTTTCAACTGAAAATAGTTTTATGTGAATGTTCAGGAGGCTGTTGAGCATGCTCAAGCGACTGGCCATGTCAATTTTCAGGAATATAGATGATATGGTAACCGTGTAGCAAAAGTAATCCATTTTATCAGTTAGCTCTCTCTCTTTGAGCTAGAGTTCGTTGACTTCTCAGAGAACCAATAAAATTGTTATGATTTCATAGATAAATGTTGTGATGGAATGTTTTGAGCTGTGACAAATCAAAAGATTCACTGAAATAATAGTATTATGAAATGGGATATTATCAAATACTCATAAGATATTTCTTGACATATATTACTAAGGTTTTTGACAATTATTTTACTACTTAATATTTTAATTGCTATTATTCTATCACCAAAATTTTAAAACTAATAGAATATTTAGGAGAATGTCTCTTGAAAGTTTTTTTCTTATTCCTGGAGTTAAAAAGACGATTCTGTTCTCTGGAATGATAGAAATTACAAACAAGGTGATTTAGAAATATTGCCCTAAAAAGTAGAAATTTTATTTTAAAAACTGCTATTTTTCTAATTATTTAATCTGTTGCATTAAAAAATCAACGCCACACCCAAAACAGTTCATTTATGCACCAAACACTTAAATTTCAACACTATCATTCGGCAAGTTCAACTCGAATCCACTTACAAATACTACAATTAAAAACTAAATACCTCAAATTTAACACTTTATCATCCAACAACGGCAACTCTAAGTCCGCAAACACTTTCCTGTAAGTGCAAACAATATTCATGTTAGTAATTAGCCATACAAAATCTGTAAAGCAAAAAAATTACAGCAGCAGGAACGCGTACAACAACAGGATCGACTACTCAAAAATCAAAACAAAACCAGGATTATCAATTGATTTTTATTACTGAGGATATTTTATATCGAATTTCCAGAGTATTTATCAAAGTCTTTGGGTAAAGTAGTGCATAGAAAAAAAAAAACGTAGGTCATAACGAGGCCCACAAATAAAAAATAAGGAGATCAATAAGGGCAAACATGCAGACCCAAATCAATTTCTATGCACGTAACCATGCTACCTTGATACCTATTAATGCCAAAGCATCTGCTTATCATGCACAGATATTATCAAGATAAATAAATAAATAAATAAATTTAAATTAAAAAAAAAAAGTTAACCCCGGAACAGAACTTGAAATGTGTAAGTTATAATATAAAGCCCTCGCATCAGAGTAACTTCATCGAGAGCACAAGTTGAGACCCATTTCTGCTTTCTAAATTTTGTGAACATTACCATGCAATTCATCCATTAAAAATTCAATTCCCAGTCGTTAACTTATTGCGCACAGTCTAAGCTATTAGAGTATTTATGCTAGAAGCTAAACACATAATGATTTGTATTCTCAAATTGATAGTTGCAAATTTATTATATAGTCATACTTAATGATCTTTTTAGTGTCACATAAATCCCAAAAGCAGAATTCTAGATTTTCTAACGGAGATTGAAATTTTTCATGCACCCAAAAAAACAAAGTAATTCGTGATATTATTTTTATTTATAAAAATAAATTTCACCATATCAAGCTCAATTATAATAAAATCTCAAAAATAATTCATATAATTCAATAGTACTAAAAATATTAACTTCTAAGTTTCATGATCAAGTAAAAAATCATCAAACACTGACATATAAGAAGATGCACAAAATTTTATATCCATAATGGGTCAAAATTCAAACATACTTTGATGAATTTACCTCGCGGCAGTAAACCCAAAACTAAGCTTGATTTCTTCAATTCGATGTCTTTACCTCATCACACGAAGGAGCCCTTTCATGTCTTCACTCACTCATCTCATGCAACATCAAAAGGTTTGGTACAATTGATGATATTTTTTTTTTTAATGACGGATTTCATAAAAGGGAAGAGAAAGCGCGCAAAGGAGCTGTTTTTGTAATTGTTTAATGGTGGCAGCACCACCAATTTTGTTTAAGCAAGGGTTCCTTGATTCCGCCAATTTTCTCTTTAATTAAGATTTTTAATAAAATTACTTTATTTTGTCATCTACTTAAATTCTTATTCTTTTCATTCTCAAATCCTCAATTCTTATAAAATTTTTCGTATATTTTCTTCTTATTGCAAGTAATTAATTTCGTTGTATGCAATCATAAAGGAAAAGAAGCGAAACTCATTATTAAAAAATGAATATCAACAAATTTTTATCAGACATGAAAGCTAATGAATATTAATAAATATTTTTTACCAACCAAAAAAGCTAGTAACTGTCAAGCAAAAAAAAAAAAAATCTTATATATAAAAGGCATGAAATAGAGATTATGTTTTACTAAGAATGGGGGAAAAAAAAAATCCCAAATAGAGTGAAATAGAGTGTTTAGTTTGGAGCGTGAGAGTAGGGAGAGACTATGCAATCATAAGAAGAGAGAAAGAGATTAATAAAGAATAATTATGAGATTTTTAAATTTTAAATTTTTAATAATGAATTAATTTTTTAAAATGGGTGTAGAGATGAATTTGATGGATTCAAATATTCTCACCCTTTTGTTTATTATGCATTTGATAAAACGGTGTTGTTTCAATTTTATACTTGCAGTTTCTTAAATACCCTTGTGACCTCAATAATTTTTTTAATATAAATAACATTTTTAATGGTAAAATGATAAAAATTAAAATATTAAGTAGTAAAAATATTGGGCAGTAAAATAAAAGTATACGTATTTATTAGAAAATCTTGATGGTGAAGTGATATGTTAAGGAATATCTATTGGGTATTTGATAATATGAAAGTTGTTATAAAATCATATGTTTATTGGAATGTTCTGGTAGATGAAATATTGAGTGCCTTTGCTTTGAATCTAGTTTTGTTATTCATTAACTTATTTACTGTTGAAAATTTCCTTATTGGTGTGACTTCAGGTATCTTGTCAAGTATTCTACACACAATGTAGCAGAAGCCTACAAATGATCATTTGTAGACACGTGTGACTGTATTATTTACCTTCAGTTGTAGGACAACCTCTTCCTACTTTGGCCTTTTGAAAGAAATTTCGCATCAGTTTAAATTCCCTCTTCAATCACAACAAAAAATGTTCCTTATTTTATTGTAACGCTTTATTTCTTGATTAAGTGCATACGGTAGCACATGTGCAAACATGAAAGATCTAGTAGCATTTTCTTACAAAGTAACCAAATTTATCCCCAAGGCCATGCAAGAAGTAACAATAGTTGTACCTCCATTTGCATTTTTCGATCATTTTACACTACTGTTAGGCTGGTAGTTGCACGCAGAATACCAAGATAATAAAATACTAACTTTTTAAGTGTGTCTTGAAATGATTATTTGTGATGCATTCATGCCTTTATATAGGCAATCGTGTGGTAGTTATATGTTCGAAATTTGAACAAATAACTTCCATTATCTATCAGGAAGTTACATGTTTAAATTTGAACATATAGGGATGTGTCTCTTACAAGAGATACATCCTTGAATTTCATCACATGGCATTTTATGTGTATCAATAAAAAAAATAAAAATAAAAAAAAGGAAGTGACGGACCTTTGGGTCAGCAGAAGAGCTAGGTTTGAAACTTGCTAAGGTGCAACGAAGGTAGTGGTCGAGGTCACAGATGTATTGTATGTATCCCGTGATAAATGTTTGATATTTTCGTACTCAAATAAGAGAGCAGCCATATTCAAGCACACAAATGTTTTTCAGCTATTTACAGGCCGGAAATTAGGACTTTTAAAATGATAATGGACTATTTTTGAGCTTCTTTAAGCGGCTGTTTAGTTGACCAATTTATCATTCAGATTCATTTCGTCATTACTGCATGGTGAGAATGTCGAGATATTAGCGATGTTATGAGGACATTTAATTGAGGTTACCAAATCCCTGCCTTTGCCATGTTTTTCCTTCCAATATATGTGCGTATACATGCATGTCAGTCATTGCATTTTCAAAGACCAAGTTGAGGTTAACCGAATGTCCAGAAAATTGAGTTACCTGTTACTGATTTGGAGGAAATTTATTTATCTTTACTTGTTATCCTTTGATGAATTGTTTTCTTGTATTATCGAATATTGTTGTTTACTTTTATACATTATCAAGTTTTGATTTTCATACTATTCCTTAGGAAAAGGAGCTATACTGACACTGCCAATTTCACCATGCGCTGTGGGGCATGCCAAATAGGAGTAATTGGACACAAGGTGAGTATATCTATGCTATTGTTGAATAACAAATGAAGAAAATAAATAAGTGTCATTTTTGCCTCTAAAATTCTCTTACGTTTCTTCTTACACAGCATCTTTTCATAAAATTTATGCTTTCAACTGAAAATAATTTTATGTGAATCTTCAGGAGGCTGTTAAGCACGCTCAAGCGACTGGCCACGTCAATTTTTAGGAATAACCATGTACCAAAAGTAATTCATTTTATCAGTTGACTCTTTCTTCTTGAGCCAGAGTTCATTGACTTCCCAAAGAACCAATAAAATTGTTATTGATTTCATTGATAAATGTGGTGATTGAATGTTGTGTGTTGTAACAAATCAAAAGATTCATTCAGATAATAGTATTATGAAATTTGTTATAAAATCATGTAATGATTGGAATGTTCTGTTGGATGCAAGATTCGAGTGCTTTTCTTTTGAATCTAGTTTAGTTATTCATTGACTAACTGTTGAAAATTTTCTTATCGGCGTGTCTTTGGATAATTATGTTAACTATTCTACACAATTTAGTAGAAACCTTTAAATGATCGTTTGCAGACGTGTGATTGCTATTATTAACTTCAGCTGTCGGACAACCACCTCCTCGCTTCCGCTTCGGCCACCGCCGCTCGCGCGGTTGCTTTCCCCTAAGGCGGAACGCTC
Source organism: Citrus x clementina (assembly GCF_000493195.1). Lineage (NCBI taxonomy): Eukaryota > Viridiplantae > Streptophyta > Magnoliopsida > Sapindales > Rutaceae > Citrus > Citrus x clementina. The sequence goes on along the minus strand of NW_006263303.1, from coordinate 22,106,739 downwards.
CCCTAATGATGCATTTTTACATCCCACAGCTTCAGCAGATCGCTTCTACTTTTGCCTTTTGAAAGAAATTTGGCATTTGCTTAAATTCCCTCTTCAATCACAAGAGAAAGGTTCCTTATTTTATTGTAATGTTTCATTTGTTGACTAAGTACATAGAATAGCACAGGTGCAAACATGAAAGATCTAGTTGCATTTTCTTACAAGGCAACCATCACCAAGGCGATCCAAGAAATGACAGTACTTGCACCTCCATCTTCTGTTGATAAGTAAAGAGCCAATGAAACACCAAAATCCCACCACAAATCCGAGTGCCATGCTTATATACAACAACCAGTCCACTCCATCTTCATCATCATCTTCGTTTCCATCTCCATTTTCGTCTTCAGGTACCAAAACATTCTTCTCAGTACAATTTGAAAGTGGATCTCCGCACAGGTCATTGCCAGCAAAAGATGATGCACCGAAGCTTTGCAATTGAGTGCTTGAAGGAATTTTCCCTACCAAGTTGTTATTGGATAGGTTCAAGTGATTTAGAAATGACAAATTTGACATACTTTGAGGAATTTGACCTGAAAGTTGGTTCGCTGACAAATCGAGGGATTCAATTGATCTCATAACACCAATATTATCAGGAATTCTTCCGGTAAGTAAGTTGTGCGACAAATTCAATGATTGCAGTCCTTGAAGGTTTGTCACTTCTACAGGTATTTCTCCAGAGAAAATATTCTTGGAAACGTCAATGCTTCTCACCAGATTAAGAATGGAATTATATTCAACCAAAACCCCTTTCATCACAAGTGATGCATCCTCAAAAATTTCGCTCTGCCCCTCTGACCGCAGTGAGGAATATAATATAACGGCCTGATCATATGAGTCCGTTATCGCCATAGACGACAAGTTGTTGATGCATCTCGGTATAGTCCCTGAGAGACTGTTAGAAGCCACATCTAAAATTTGTAGAAAAGCTAGACCACAAAGTTGAATGGGGAAATCGCCGTGAAACTTGTTCGATCGAAGATTGAGAATCTTCAATATTGAAAATCTTTCTCCTATCCATGAAGGAATACTGCCGACAAGTTCATTTTCACCCAAGTCAAGTACTTCCAAACTTGAAAAATTTTTAAACGACGTTGGTATTATTCCAGACAATATATTATTTCGGAGGTTCAAAGACAAAAGAGAACTTAAAGTTCCAATAGACATCGGAAGGCTACCGGTGAAATTATTGTGGCCTAAGTTCAACGCACGCAACCTCAGCCAATTCATCCAACAATCAGGGATGTCTCCAGAAAAATTATTTTTGGAGAGTTTTAGAAATTCAATGTTGTTTGAGAAATTTTCCCCCTGACATATGAGATGGAAAATGGATCCCGATAAAGCATTATTGGAAAGATCGAATATTGGACCCAACAAGTCGGATGGTGTCGTAATAAGAGGCATTGATGGATTGTCAAACTTTGGAATCCCACCATAGATTTGGTTACCAGAGATATTTAAATAAAAATACTGGTAAATAGAATTCCAAAACCCACGAGGAATTTTGGCTGAGATTCTTGTGCTGGATATATCCAAATCATTTAATTCCCTTTGCGATTGAAGCCACAAAGGAAATCGAGGCCCTAAATGACATGACCTCAACTCCAAAACTGTGAGTTGAAATGGAGGAACCCAATTAGGATTGATTTTGAAGATTAGCGAGTTTCCATTAGCTCTAAAAAAAGCCAGTTTTGTTAAATTAACAAAGTGGATTTCAGAAACAGTTCCATTCAACTTGTTGTTAGACAAATCTAGATATTCCAAGTTTGAGATTTGCCCCAAAGAGAACGGAATAGAACCGTCCAAAATGGTATTTGAAAGATCTAGAGAGTTCAATCTTTTAAATCGCCTAAGTTGATTGGTCAAATGACCAAAAATTTGAGAACTTCCCAAACGGAGTGACTCTAGTTCATTTGCAACACATGCCGAGAAAATACCTAAAATTTCTGATATGTCTTGACTCAATTTTGTAAACCTCATAGAGAATGATGTCAACTTACAGAGTTTTCCAAATGATGTTGGAATTTTCCCTCCAAGTTCATCATTCTCAGAGAGGTAGAGTCTTTTGATAGAAGTCAAGTTTTCTAGACCAAGTGACGAAACGTTACCTTGCAATCTATTAGAATAAACAGAGAGGAACTCAAGATCATTAACCTTAGACAGCCATCCAAGTACTGTAGAATTTAATTCGTTGGAAGATAAATCAAGATATTTAAGAGATGTCAAGTTTCCTAGTCGACTGGGGATTTGACCTTGAAATTGGTTTCCGGAAAGATCTAGGGCGGTAAGGGAGGAAAAATTTACAGACGACAATGGAGGAAAGTGACGGAGTTTGCAGTGAGACAACTGTAATTCTTTGAGAGAAGGGAGTGAGTTAATTACGAGTAATGAATCAGAGGCTTTACTGAGGTTCACAAAACTCATGTAGAGGTGCTCTAGCAATGAAAGACCGGATAACCATGAAAAACTGTCAACGTGCAACTCAAACCAATACCCTGTAAGATCAAGATATTGCAGATTTGAGAGATTTCCAAGTTGGTGAGGAATCATTCCTGTGAAATTTGCTTGAGAAAGATTGAGCTATCTTAGGTTCACAAGAGAAGCAAGATACTTTGGAATTTGAATTCCCTGAAAATCATTACCACTCAAGTCCAGGTGAACCAAATGCTTTAATACAAGCAAAGAGGGATTTATCTTACCAACCAGCTTTGACCTCTGGTAAGCTTCATTATCATCAGGACTGAAAGGATTTTGGAGGTTGAGCTCAAGGACATGGCCAGTGAAGTTGCTACAAAAGACACCGCCCCATTTACAGCAATCTCCATTATCAACAATCCAAGAGGCAAGGCGATTTGAAGGATCTCTGAGATCATGCTTCAACTTTAAAAGCGCTTCTCTCTCACTCTCTATGCAAGAGGTACCATTGCAGAGGCTAATGTTGATCATGGTGGCTATAGCAAATAACTCAAGCAAAGCAAGGGCAACAAAAGCACTCGTGTTAGGTTTCATTGCTGTGAAAATGTGAATAGAAATTATATTTAGAGAAGGATTAATTGTGTCTGAGAATGTTATCAATATCGCTTGCTATTTATAAATTTTAATTAATGATTAAATGTCCCTTGATTAGCCATATCTGATCTCACTTTTCTACAAGAAATTTCCAAGCTCATTACTTGCGATCATTAAGTCTTCAACGTTTCTAACTTCTGTGGATCCCGCCGTGGACGGAAGACTTTTCCAAGTCCAGCGCTATCGCTCTCAATCAATAATGGGTAATTCAGGTGCGTTGAAAGTCAAGTAGTCGACCATACATATTAAAAAATGAAATTTGTATAAACATATTATGTTTTTACCTTAGTTTAATGGTTATGATATCTTTTCCCCAAAAAGACAAAAAAGAAGAAGAAAAAATTATTATTATCAGAATAATTTTTTTCCTTTTCAGATATAAGTTTTTAAAAATAAATCAAAACTAGAAAAGACTGAGAATGAATCAAATTCTGAATTCAAACAAAAAATAAATAAATAAAACAGAGCAAACAGCCTCGGTATTACTATGATATATGTTCAGTCCAAATTTAGAATATTAATTGATTTGGAAGTATATATATGGTTTCAAATTGCAGCAGGAAATTACCTTACCATTACTTGGCGGGCAACTGTGTGAAGTCTTCAAATTCCTGCAGGAAATGCATTAACTGTGTGAACTCTTATTTAAGTCAACTAATTAAAGAGAAAATTATTCATATATGTAGCTTCAATTTTTCAATTTATCTGCTTCGATAATTCGTATAACGTAGCAGGAAAATTAGAATAATTTCAAAAAATAAGAGATAATAATGCGCTAATGGGTGTTGTAAATATTTTATTGGCTTTGCAAATAAATGCGTGCAACAGATTCCAATGAGCTTGGAAATAGTTTGTCCCTCTTCTATTTTGAAAATTATCCAATCCAAATTCTCAGCGGCCGCACTTTAATTGGAAAATTTACACATCTGATCACTTTCTACTTTCCAATTTTAAAAATGATCGCACTCCAAATTTTCTTATAATATTAACGAACTACAGGCCTTTTAGTAATATGGTTGTATTGGTGGAAAGATTAAAAAAAAAAAATGGTTGTTTTTTGTCAAATTGAATATTGTAATAGTATGAGTGCGTTATTTCTTTGAGTATTGGAGATCTTAAGTATGAGTGCGTTATTTCTTTGAGTATCTTAAAGTAAAGAGAGAAAATGAGATTTCAAGATGCAAAGTATGATGATAGAGATCTTTGTATCAAAAAAAGTAGAGAGAGAAAATAAGTTAAGGGTAATTTTGAGATTTTAAATTTTAAATTTTAACGTAATTTCTTACATAGATATATGATAGATTTAAATAGTCTTACTCTTTGAGGTTTTTTTTTTTAATTGTTTTATGATTAAGGGTATTCTGGTGTGAATGGCATGTAATTGGTTAAGAAAATTGGAAATATGGTCTTTGTAAATTAAAAAGTGGAAACTGGTTGAATTGGTAAATTTCCCACTTTGATTTGAATAGAATGACTTGGTTTTCTCAATTCTCAGTAGTTGATAAATCCATCTGAAGTCAAGAAAAGACTTAACGCTATCACTGTCTATCGCTCGCTTCGTTGTTCTTTTCAAGTATCCAAATTAATCAAACTTGCCAAATTGAATACGCAAACTACTTCATGTTCATGAAATTTTACATCATTATTCACCAGCTAGCCTAGCAATTTAGCTTGGAGCCTTAGAGTACACGGTGCATAATAATGAAAAAGAAAAAAAAAAATTCCAACACGTACAACAAAGATGCTAGCAACATTGCTTATAAAGCAGCCAAATTTATCCCCAAGGCCGTCCAAGATAGGGCAGTACTTGTACCACCATCTTCTGTTGCTCAGTAGAGGCCTATAAACTATAAAACACCAAAATCCCACCACAAAAGTGCCATGCTTACATGTAACAACCAATCCACTTCATCTTCATCCTCGTTTCTATTTCCATGTCGATCTTCGCGTACAAATACATTCTTTGCAGTACAATTGGGGAGCTCCGCAGAGATTGTTGCCTACGCAACATGTTACATTAAAACTTGGCTGTTGAGTGCTCGTAGGGAATTTTCACAAGTGCGTTATTGTTAGATACGTTCAAGGAACTCAAAAATGTTACAATTAACATACAATTTAATGAACATACATTTAATCAACTAAAACTTCATTCTATTTACCAATCTAATCAATTAATATGAATCAATCCACTAAGTATACATTATATTAGCCAAAAAATAAATTAAAAATTAATTTAATTTGATAATTCAGCTCCAAAACTTTTGGATGTACTAAGAAAAATTAGAGATGAGATCCAACTATTTTTTAATTTCAAGAAAAAAAGTAACAATAGACTCATATTGTATTTAATAAAATATTATAACAATTATATTGATAATCTTAGCAAATTATTAATTTATAATATGAATGGGACTATAAAGTTATATAGAGTCTTCAAAAAATGTATTATTTTATTAATTTATCGAAATTATTAATTTCGCCAATTACTCCAAGTAGGGACCATAAAAATTATTATATAATAAAAATTATTAATTTATTGAGTATTAATTTATAGAAGTTATACTTGACTTAGTTGATTGGGCAAATGACCAGAAATTCTACTATTAATTAAACCCAGTAGCTCTAGCTCATATTCAGCACATGTAGAGAAAACATCCTAAGACTTTGAAAATATCTCGATTCATGATGCAGATGGCAAAAGGGGTTGTTGTCCTCAACTTACAAAGTTTTAACAATGATTTTTGGATTTTTCCCTTCAAGTACATTACCGGGTGTTCGAGTGTTTTGAGACTAGTCAAGTTTCCAAGACCAATAGAAATATACCACGCAATCTACTTTTATTAAAGATGTGTATTATATTACATTAATTATATTATATTAGGCTGAATTATATTATATTGTATTAAACTGTAATAGAATACTATATTTTAGGGTATTATGGATTGTATTATATAAAAAATATATTTTATTTTAAAATTTTTATTAAATTAATAATTCAAGATTCACTTATATTTTGTTATTATTTATATTCAAATAATAATTTAAATTTTTGTAATTAAAATATAAAATTTTCACTACCGGGCACCACAAGCCATTGTTGGTTGTCGTATTTTAGTGTCATTTAAACTATATTTTGGTACTATTAGAATCCTTATTGTTAGGGCTACGTAATAATGCAACTATTACCAACAAAGAAATTTTCATTTGTTGTCAATCTATAGTCAAAGTCTCAGTTCTAAAATTTTTTAAATTTATGGCAAACAAAACTTTTTTACTAGTAATAATGACATCATCACATAGCTTCAATAATAAGGATTCTAATGGTACTAAATTTTAGTGCAAAAAACGATGTTATGCAATGACCACTGATGAACAGCAGCGGTCGAACTATTGTCGGTATAGCAACATATTTTCATTTTTAGTTCTATTTATATTACATATTTTTATTTTACCTCACCAGGGCCAATACAAACTCGAACCTCCGAGGCCGGGCAAGCATTCATACATATACTACTTGTAAGTTACTAATTCATCGTTGAATTTTTTTTTTTTTTTTTACATTTTGTAGTGATTTGAGTTTAATAGTGCAAGCTGACATATAAGGAATTGATATTATTTTATATTTACAGCAAGATAGAATCCCAAAAGTTGAAGAAGGAAGGTGTGAAGGTGGATGAAACAGTTTATAGATAACTTTTCTTTGTGGCATCCTAGTCACTAATAGTTTCATTGATGACTGATCAATGAATTTTATTTTTTTTTGGTGTTTGTCAAAGGGCGTATATGTGACAAATGATTGCAACTTAGCTCAAAAAAGAAAGCCCAATTTGTTAACAGTTATAATGAAAATGCTAAAATTAACTCGAGATGGCCTAATGGATTGTTAAATGAATCGATTCCAACAGCGGAGAACAATTCTGATAAGGGTAATCACCCATCTCAATGTAGTATTTTGTTGTCCTCCAACATTGTTTCTTCTCTATCTATTGAACAACATGATGCTATGACAAAAATTGGTTTCAAAAGCTTTTTAGGTTTAAGATGTGGGCGACTTCGGCAAGATTTATGTAGATTGCTAGTTAAGCAATGAAAAGTAGATAGGCGGTTCGTAACACTTTATGGAATGAAATCCAAGCTTACACCGAAAACTTTTACAAGCGTGATGGGTGTTAGCGACGAAGGAATGCTGACTGTGCTTGCTGGAAAAGATAGTGAAATAATTGACTTAAGAGCCAAGTATTGCTCAAAAAAGAAGGGCATCCCAATAGGTATTTTAGTTGACAAATTAAAGACAAATATCTGTGTAGATGAGGACTTTTGTATTCTATTCAGTCTTTTTACAATTGGAACTATTTTGTGTTCAACTCCAGCCACATACATCAACCCATTATATCTTCATGCTTTAAAATAAGTGAGTAACATTCACGCAAAAAATTAAGTTAGTTGGTCTTTCAACTTCTTGTGGGAAGGAGTTTCAAAGTTCAATGAAAATCAAATTTTCTCAATGAGCGAATGTGTTATATTTTTAATGGTATGATTTATTTACTAATTTGTATTATCGTTAGTTAAATGATTATGATATTATCTATCATTATTTTCGTATTAACCAATTTTGTTGTTGTTTGAAGTTGTTCTATATGTCATCAACTAAGTTTTAGCTTTTTTCTGTTGCCAAGAATGGATGTCCTCTTAGTGTATGGACTGATAGTAAAATAAAAAGATTTCTCAAGTGGCGACAAAAGTTTGGTGACTTTGAGAGCAATGTGGTATGTTCCCTTAAATAATTGTATGTTGTTTTGTAGTTATGTTATTAAATTGAATAAATTATTTATGGTTTTTTTATAGTTTATGCAGGTTCCAATGCGAGAAATCAGTTGCTCCAAATTAGTTGTTCAAAATGAAGGATAAATTGATAGTGGTGACGCAGTAAGACAGCATTCATTCCATGTCATATTGGCAGTAATGAATGGAATGGAGGAACACATGAATAGAACTATGTGTTTTCCATTTTTTTTTTTTGTTTACATGTATCCCATACATGCATGTATTGTAGCCGTGCCCCTAGTAGCATCTTCCAACAAAGCAACCAAATTTATCCACAAGGTCATCTAAGAAATGGCAGTATTTGTACCTCCATCTTCTGTTGATGAGTAAAGGGCCTATGAAACACCAAAATCCCACCACAAATCCAAGTGCTAGGCTTACATACAACAACCAGTTCTATGATTAGAGGAGATTACAAGCAAAGCCCACCCTTGATTACAACCTTGATTAATAATATTTACAACCTTGATTGCAATTTGTGCATTTTTTTCATTTGAGTGCTATTAGTATTTTAGAGATTTTTGAATAATACATACTCTAATTCTTTTTTTCCCCTTATCTTTTATTTCATTCAATTGATAGACAATTATGATTTTTGTTCTGAATTCTTAATCACTTTTAACCCGTTTGATTTTTAATTACGATTTTCTTTTTCGAAATCTTTACTATTTGTCACCCGTTCAATTTTTGAACAAGGAGCCGTTGAAGAAGAACAAATGGTTTTTATTTTAATAATATTTCACTCTATCTATGGGGAAATCTTAAAAGTTTCAAATATTGGATCATATTTGTAGAAAAAATTGTTTTCGAGTCATTTAAATAAATTCTACAAATTAAAAAAATAAATAAAAAAGAATTACAGAGCTTCGATGCACCAGCAACAAGAAGAGCTACTACTCCACTTCAAATTTCGCTCCCTCACACTCTGATGAGAGTTCGTAAATAAAGTAAACAAAATGCCGGAAGCAGAATCAGGCTGTCGTTTACGTAACGCAAACCCTTGCGTGGATCCGACAGAACACCTTCCACTTTCTTTCCTCAGATCCGAATTCATCCCGACCGCCCCGACCCTATCCACATCCACCATCGACTGGCTACCGGATTTCACCGGTTACTCATGGGTGGCGTGCGGATCATCATCTCTCGTGGTGATTTTTTAGGATTATTTTTTTACTTTTCGAAAGAGATTACAAGCATAACATAAAAGATAATTGCGCATAATCATAGAAAATAAAATACAGACTATTTTATTACAGAAAAAAATGGGAAAAACTTAAGGGGGGTATCAATGAATTTTTTAGGGCTCCGACACTAAAGAAAATTTAGATCTGATGAACGTTGAAGAGTTATTTGGCTGGCACCAACCAATTGCGAACCATGCATAACAATAAACCCAGTCCGATTTATCAAGTTAATCAATTATTATTTAATAAATAAGATGTATTAGATCAGGTGTACCGCTATTTCTGTGATCTGTTAAATTTTTCTGTGTAGATATCATGGTCGAAAATCATTAACAAACAAACCCAGATGAGTGCTTGAGGTTGTCTTGTTAGGGAAAACTCAAGGTTACTGGTCTGCTGAAGGTTCCAAAAAACATCAACTAGATCTTCCTCTGCTCCTGATTACCCTGTTTTTGTTTTGATCATTCTGTCTTCATGCTCATTAAGGATTTCTCTAAGGATTCAATCACATTCTGAACATATAGCTTCTCAAGTTTCTTCCTCAGTTCGTTAATCTCCTGAAGCAATTAGATATAAGAATACAAATCAGCCTCACAAAAAAACTAAATGTGGCTTTTGCATGCGTTGTTAAAAGTCCAACGCTAATTCCATGATCCTATTAAGTCCAAGTTTAAAGCTCAATACTTTGAAGATTCAAAAATTGCGTAGAGAATGTGAGATGCCTCTAATTTAGAAATGTCAATTAGTGGTGAAAAAATTTAAATTTAAAAATCTCTTGAACACTTGAAAATATTTGTAAAATATGCCTGTCATATTTTTAACTCTTTTTTTTTCTAAATGAAGAAAATAAATGCAAAGATATGCATGTCGTATATGCCTTGATATACGGTGACGAAGCAAAGTAACAAATGCAAATCAATTGGATGCTCCAAATGCCAAGCTGGATGGAATCCACGACTGATGAAATTCAATCAGTGCCATCATTCGGACGCAACGAAACCGGTCGTTCAACTTTTTGCTGAGACACGATTCGTTTCTGAAAATATATCCGATGTGACATTTAATATATTTCACATAACCGACAATCGTACAGTGTATGCATACTTTAGACGATTCGTCGTTTATTTTTTTATAAACGACATGTCATATTGTTCAAAATTATCTCCGACATGACGTCCAATTTTATTCAAAGCCGGGATAAGGGGCCATGAGCTGGTGAATGGGGCTACCATTATATGGACGTCCAAGGAGGCTAAAGGATCCAGGCTTGAGTTGGGCCTTTGGGGTTCCATGTTGCATTTTGTATCTGCATTAACAGAGTGGACCAGCAACAGCAACGGCAACGGTGGTTCATATCATCCTTGTTTATTGATCCTCCAATTTGTTAAAAATCCCGACTGAGCACGTATAATGTAACACTAAGCAGGTAGAAAGCGCTCATGTTAAACTTTTTTCAATTGTAAAAAAATTAAAAATCTTAAGAGGAATGAGAAATCTCATTCACTAAGCACCACTCGTACCTCTATTATTACTCGAATTCGGGCGACCATAAACAGAAAGCGTATTTATGACCAGCCAAGATGCATGCAAAGAGTAAATATTTCCTACAATTTTATTTTCAGTAATGTCAAGTGCTAATAACTCAGTGCAATTTCTCGAAGCCACGGGTACTGCTCCGAGGCTACTGAAGGGAAATTATTACTGTATAAATTCAAAACCAACAATTTTCTCCTATGCATCCAACAGTTGTGCATTCTCTTAATTTGTCTCCGTAATTCATTCTAGAACAAAAAAAAAATTGGAAAAGAGATCCTGACTAAGAATTTTTGGAAGGACCGAATGTCCATGTGTTTTAGGATTTAGTTAAGAGGCAATGGACATGATAAATTATTGGCCGGGACATGAAATCAAGTAAAGTAAATTTTGGTATCTCCCCATGAATTTCGTTGCGAGAAGGATTTAAAGGAAATAAATTGGGGAACAAATTTCCCAAACGTACTAGTAATGATTCCAAAAATTCTTTAGTTTACACAAATCAAAATAATCGGCTAATTCTATAAGCTGAAATGGAGGAATCCAATCCTGACCAACTTTTTCTCCCAGTTAGGTATTGAAGAATTGAAATCATTATCCTGAGATAAAGATGTTTAAGAAGAAGTCAAGTTTTGGAGTTGATGAAAGGAATATTGGACCCTGAAATTCAATAAAACTATAAGATCAAGAGAGAGGACAATTGAACGAGACCAAAAGTCCAACTTGAAATCAAATTGCGACCTAAATGGTTCAGTAAAGATCGCTAGTGCAAAAAGGGATGAAAATTTTTGTAATGGGTAGTGAAGAAGGGAGTGAATTAATCTGTCACCATTAACCAATTAATCAAATGCTTTGATGAGGCTCTCACTAGACACCACCCACATTAAGGTGCTTAAGCAAGGAAAGACTAGATAACAGCCAAAATAAATTACCAACATACATACGAGCAGAATTATATTCATAAAAGATGATTTTAAGTCGGCTTTTGAAGTCATTATTCTCTTCATCTTGTTCTTTCATTATCATGTTATAATAATCTCATTTAAACGATTTGTCAATTTCCATCAAAGAGATGAATGTTCCGTCAGTCATCATACGAAACGTGGCCGACATGCCATATTTTTTATAAAAGAAGACATTGTGTGTCGTCCGTTCATGGAAATCTCCCGAGCAAAAAGAGTCATAATAGTAGGACAATCATCAGGTAAAACCCACAAAATGAAAGTTTACGGCATCAATCATTAAATATTCGAAATGATCACTTCATAATTAGTTTATTCCTCTCTTTGATCCTATACTGACTTTATTTTTCTTTATATTATTTTACCTCACTTAATCGAGGCTTTATTTGAAAAGTTGATGATGGCGATGATGATTGAATATTTTAATTTGAAGAGTTCCAAGTTCTTTAGTCATAGATTTTTATCTACTTAAGTCATTTATTTGATTAGATACTGGTAACAAATACGTAGCAGCATAGGCGAGGATCAATCAAACTTTGGCTACTTTGGCCATATGGGCAGTCTTATTATCTTGTCCTTTTCCATTACATAGGTTGAGTGGACTGGATCAAAATCAAACTTAATTGATTAAATTCCCAATTTTTAATTATTTGTACTTATCAACAGAGAATTGTACTAGATTGAATTCTTGAAATATTTAATATATGAACATTGAAACATTCAATTAAGTAAGTAAAAGTTAATGAAAGATTAAGCAGAAACAAAATGGGGAAATTGAAAGGAACAAATCTATTATATACAGAGAGCAAAAACCAGAGCTACACAGAAACACACCCAAACTCCATCGTAATCCAATCCTGAGTTAATAAAAAATCAAGAATATTAAGTAAAAATTAATGAAAGATTAAGCAGAAACAAAATGGGGAAATTGATAGAAACAAATCTATTATTATATACAGAGCAAAAACCGGAGACAGGGAGAGAGTTAGAAATTTAGACAAAATTTACTCATTAACTCTACTACAAAACCCTGGTGTCATATCATATGTACGATTCATTAAGATTCTATATCAGGCTCCTAATTAACTTCAGGAATGCTCTGCAGCGCCGGCCGCCATGACCGTTGATTCGTCTCATGATAACGATCATTACTACTACTAACGTTAACGTTGATCAAGTGGGCCAAAACCTGCTGCACGGATAATCCCTTTACGTCCGCTTTACCTAACAACTCCTCCAGTTGCTTCTTCGTAATCTTGATCTTGATCTCGGTAGAAGAAGCCGCAGAAGTGGGTGATGTAATAAAGCCAACCTTGTCACCTCCCAGCAGCAGCCCTTCTTGCTTTGCCTCTTCGGTTCTGTGATTGCTGGCCGACTCCACCACTGCTCCCCAGTCGTCGCCGGCCCATTGCATCGACGGTTGGTGTTGGTGCCTTATACAATTTCCCATTTTTTGTTTTGATTTATTTTTATTTTTGGCAATTCCTGTTTTGGTTTTATTTTTTGCCAGGATTTTGGATGCGGAGGGATTTGCGTTCTTTATATAATAAAGTGGGAGTTGGGGAAAGGGGGAGTGGGGGCTGGGGAGGAAAAAGGAGGGAAAGGGTCAGACCAAATTGTGTGCCACGTTGGACGGGCTGTCGTTTGACGTGGCGGATGATGATAAGTTGACCTAATCAACTACTATTTCGGATTAGTTTTCAGCTCTGTCCATGTGAGTTGAGACTTTAGAAGCTCCAAGCTGTCGGTGGCGGCTGGCTGGCTTCTCTTGGATTTGTAATGGCGGCAAAGGCATTTGGGCATTTAGCTATACTCTCTATGTAGGTAAGGTTTGAGTAATGACTTAGCAGACAATCGCAGCCACTTTATAATGAGTCATGTTGTCATCTAACATTATCTAATTAATTTGTAATTTTAATATTAATTATAGATTATTATTATTCCTAGCCACATAATAAAATAAAAAATAATATCTAACCACCAACAAAATATTTTCATAACAGAAATAATAGCAATGTAGTACTGTTGTTACAATACTATTGTTTTGTGAGCTATAGTAATGTTGTAGAATGAACAGTATTTTTTAAAATATTTTAATGGAGTTCAAATATTAATATTTCAAAATATATATGGGTGTTCACTAAATTAATTATTTTTTATTATATTTAACTATACTTTAAACTAAAAATATGCAACTTTGAATTAATAAATGCAGTCCACGAAGGCAGGTAACTAGCATATCGAATATTAGAAATATTTGTTTTAATGAATAACAATAATAATATGAAAATAAAAGACTAACAATTATAATATCATCCTCTGGGAATTTTAACGGATTCAAAAAAGTACGATGCATACAAGTCAGGGGAGGCGTTCGGTTCAGCCCTGCGCAGCCAAAACTGAAGAGCGACGTCGTCCCCCAAAGCCGAGCCGAGCCACGAAGCTTAAAAAATCAGATGGCTAAGCCTTCAAGTGTGAAAAGGGTTCGGGACGGAATCTCGCACCTTAAAGTAAGTGTGAACACAAACGGGTGAAAGGAATCTCTCATCAAGGTGCCATAGCACTTTCGCCAGCAAATCCTCTCAAGATGATTATATTAATTATTATGCACTTTAATTTTTCATCAATCTTCTCCTTTTCCATATCACGTGTACGTAGAAAAATTTTGAAGGTAGCAAAATGGCACCAACACTCTTTTAACTAACATTTTTACAAGTCCAATATAAATATTCCTTTTTTTTTCTTTTTAATCAAACAGTTTTCTATCTATGCAGCGGCATGGACGAAATTTATTTGATTTGCATTGAGGTGGGCATATCGGTTATATTTTTCTTTTTAATTTTTAATATTTTTTGGATCATTTTTAATTTGTTACAAGACTTTTATGAGAATTATAAAGTCGGCTGAACAAATCATAGATAGTGATTATAAAATAAACATGTCGTTTTCTTTTTCTTGTTTTGTGAAGTGCCCTAGAATCTTAAAATGATCGATAAGATGGACAAGTGAAGAGATTATAACATTTTGCTTGTTGTTTAATTTAGATTAATATAAGTTTTTAACTCATTTTTTGCGTGCGGTTGGTGGCCTGGTGGGTCTAGCCTAGGTTGGCTCCTAAAGATCAGTTCCACGAACTCTTAAGAGTTACCAAAAAGCAAATTCATGTCCATGCAATAATAATAATGCATGCTAGCTAAAATCCAAAGCAAAAAATAGGGAGACATTTTTCAGACAGCATTAATGATCTAAAGCTTATGTCATGTTGCACCTGCTTTGTGGGTTCTGTACACGTGGCACCCAATTACAACGGTCGAGACTCCAGATGGTTCCTCTTACAAGTTACAACCATCGTCGATGGTGACTTGGTGTGGCCGCGTGGCCCAAAACATGCAACCTAGCTAAGAGAAGATTTTGTAATTTTTCTTTTCAGTAATAAAATCAAATTTGGACTAAATTACCTTCAAAATGGTTGGAACTCGTAAACCAATATCCCTGATTACTGAAAAGATTGATGAGTAATTGTGCTGCCACTACATTTTTTCTTTCTTCTTATAATAGATGTAACTGTACCTGAATTTTCTTTTTGAAAAAAGAAAATAAATGAACATAACTTCCTTTTAAGCAGGGATCATACAAGCACAAGGACTGAATTAAAAAAAATACATCAAAATGCTTATCGTGACAAATAATGTATTACAATAAAAAAAAAAAAAGCACGCATGCCAAGGCATTGCAATTCTATTTAAAGAGATTACTGGTTTCTTCCTTAATGAAATTAATATATACTACTTACTTTCTAATTGTTTTCATAGCAACTAATGACCCAATAACACCAAGATTTTAAAGGATCAGGATCCTCTTTAGATTTGATTTTCATTTGAATAAATTTTTTAAATATGATTGGTGGCTAATAAATTAAAAAGAAAAAGTAGTTAAATTATAATCATCTACTAACACTAGAACATATGTGGCACAAGATCTGTAAAAGACCAGGAGTGCTCAGATCAAGAGAGGATCATGATCCAATTTTAAAGGATAAGAGGGATAAATTAGCTATTTGCCTGATATTTGACTTTAGGAATATAAAATATATCTTTATTATATAAAAAATAACTAAAAGTACAAGAAAAATATCTTATTATTTTTTTATTCACACTAAAACATGTATTTCTTATTTTAGTAATTAAATATTTTTGTTTTAATTTCAAGTTATATGATTTGATTAAGGGATATTATCATTTTAACACCTATTATTTTCTTACATATCACTTTACTACTAAAATTTTATGACAATTACTTTTTTCCACTTAATATTTCAATTTTACTATTTTACCACCAAACCGTTAAAGTTAACATAATTTTTAACAGAAATTATAGTAAAAGCTTATCTTATCCCTAAACTAAGTGTAATTAAAAGTACAAAATTAATTATATACAAAGAAACAATACTTTTTAAAATTGATTATTTTATATATCTAAAATAATTAATTGATAACATTGTAAATATTATACCATTTGAAACTTCTAAAAATATTGAATATATTGAAATTTCTAAAATAGTCTTTTGACATCAATAATTTAGTAATGGAGTTAATTGTTTGGTGGTAAAATGATAAAAACTAAATGTTAAGCAGTAAAAAATTAATTATCAGGAAACTTTGGTAGTAAAGTGATATGTCAAAAGCTATGATGCCGTAAAATAATAATATCTTTTTATTTAATTGTAATAAAAATGAATAAAAGTGTATTTTAAAAATTGAAGGTAATACTGTAAAATTATGGTGACAGACAGATTATTGGGTCTTATGAAAATAGTAAAAGGTAAGTGATATGTACCAATTTTAGTGTAGAGAAACTGACTATCTCTCATCTACTAGATCTTATAAAAATAGTAGAACGTAAGTAATACATATTAATTTTAGTATGGAGAAACAAATAATCTCCCTTCTATTTATAATTGGAGAGGGAGGGAAAAAAATAAATAAAGCTCATCATAAATTCTTAAGGGTATCTATAACAACAGATGATGTGCACATAAGAAATTCATCGAGCTATATATATTTATGCTGGGTAATAAATTATTTTTAATTTGGTGATCCTCTGCCACCATATTCGAGTCTTCCAACTCATATGGTAACAAATTCTCCACCAACATCTTTTGAAAAATCCTCGAAATTTGAAAGCTTTATAGCTGTACAGTAAGAATCAATAATTAAACTATAATAGAAATTTGGGTAGGTATAAAGTGGTGGATAGAGCAGTCACATATATTCTTTTCATATTTATTTTTCAGTTTTTTCTACATTGAGTGGAAAAGTGATTATTTATTATTTTCTATGCATGTCGACGAGCCAGGCAAGTTCCTTAATTAATATATTGCCATTCAAATTGTTTATTGTGTTCCAAATCTACCAACTCAAATAAAAAAAAAACCATGTTGAGTGTTTGACTAATTAAAAACAAATAGATTCAGGTTTGGTGCAGCATATCTGACTTATAATTACACTTAATTATGTGCTTCAAAAAGTTGTAGTAAGAAAAGTCTGAAGGGAATATAGTTAAAATGGTCAAAAATGATTTTGTTTTGACTTGTTTAATTAGGTGGTGGGATACTAGATTTGATCACGCACTTAGCCTACACTACGTATCATTTACTTGCATAGATTCATTTAATTTTAATTATTAGTTATTAGAATACTGAACATACCGAGTCCGCGGTTATTAGTAATCTCATGGCCCATGTCAGCATCATAGCAGCTGTCTCAACATTATTTCTCTAACTGGATTATCAACCTTCCCAAATAACGCACTATGATATCACTTGATATCTTATTTATAAAGCAAAAAATCATCTTAATTATTCACAAAATATTATAATATTATAAGTCAATTAACATTATATATATGTTGTTGGTGTCAGTAGTTTAGTTGATAAACTTCTTTTAAGTTAAATAAAATTATGGCCATTTTAATATTGTGGTTGAGCTACTGTAAATTTTAAATAGTAGCAATAAATTATATAGTAAACAATTATATATATATATAGAGAGAGAGAGAGAGAGAAATGTTTCAGTCCGGAATTTTAAAATGCGGGAAAGCTTTAAAACTGCATGGTTTTAAAGGTTTAAAACTGTAAGTAGGGGTGGGCATATTTTAACCGAACCGATCCAAACCGATCCAAACCGACCATTTGGATCGGTTTCATTAGTAAAAAAACTGGTTTTGGTTTATTGGATTGCAAACCGACATCACTCGGTTTGGATTTCGGTTTGGAAGGATTCCAAACCGATTCAAACCGATCCAATCAAGAAATATTATATAATTACATTATATTCTAAGTTAAGCAATCTAACTAATTATATTTATCATTTTATGCAGATTTTGACAAATCAAAAGTAATTGGGCCATAAGTTTTGACGAACAGGATGCACAATATTTTAATTGTCAAATGTTGCTCAAGTTTATTTTAATTTTGTGAGTTTGTTTTGAATGAACAGGTTAAGAATTTCTTTATTAGGATGTATTATACTGTAAACTCGTATGGATGTATCTTTGAATTGTTATGTAGATATCAAAGTAGATATGAATAATATAAAAGAGGTATCAATTTGGATTACGGACACAAAAAAAATATAATAATTTAGGTAAAATAATATAAAAGAAGTGGGCTTTTAGCTAATAAACTCAAACCGAGGATCCAAACCGATCCAGTCGGTTTGGATCGGTTCGGTTTGAAAAAATTTTAGGTTGATATCGGTTTGAAAATATTTCAAACCGATAAGTTTGGATCAGTTTGAGAATATGTCTCAAACCGATCCAAACCAAATTTGCCCACCCCTAACTGTAAGCCTTTAAAATCGTGTGGTTTTAAATCTTTTCCGCACTTTAAAATCCCTGATCAGAAAATTACTATATATATATATATATATATATATCTCTTCTTCTTTTTTTTTTTCCACTTCAAAACCACAACAACAAGCCTCCCCAATACTAAACAGAAAGTTTAAAGTCAAACATTACTGGTCGCATGAATGAAGATGAGAATTAAATATCAAGTGTGCTACGCTTAAGTTAAAAAGAGAGAGTTAATATGAAACAAATTATAGATAAATATATAGTCTAAATGCCATAACGATATTAGGTCAAATCAAAGAATAATCGAAGCAAAACATAATCCTAACATGCCTTTGTAAATACGATTGTTGATTTCACATCTCTTCTGCTATGTACTCATTGGGCTTGAAATAAATGGAAACGTTTAAGCATAATGAGTGTAATGGTCCTATGTATAATTAAAAAAGAAAATAGGGAAAAAAATAAAATCATTTACTGTAATATTAGCATATTAACGTTTTTGGAAGGCTCTTTCGAAAAATAATAATAATAATAATAATAGATTGTTTTATTGTAACGAGTAAATTTAT
Organism: Citrus x clementina; assembly: GCF_000493195.1. Taxonomy (NCBI): domain Eukaryota; kingdom Viridiplantae; phylum Streptophyta; class Magnoliopsida; order Sapindales; family Rutaceae; genus Citrus; species Citrus x clementina. Next base: position 22,087,707 of record NW_006263303.1, on the reverse strand, counting down.
ACTTATAATAATGTAAAACATCTTTTATTTTTTAAAAAATAAATAACTAAATGTATTGCCCTTATACTATAAGCTTGACTTAATGATTTTCAATATATATTTTGTTAATGACTACTTGAGTTCAAATTCTGAGGAAATAGAAGCTAAAAAATGAATTACTATCCCTATCTTTTAAAAAATAAATATAATAAAAAAGGAAAAGGACATTCAACCCCCCAACGTTTAGGAAAAGAAACAAAAAAACCCCTCAACGTTTCAAAAAAGACTTATAACCCCCTTTCCGTTAATAAACACCGTTTGTTTTAACAGTAAATTAATTTTTAATTTTTAATTACTATTATACCCTTCTAATAAATATAAATTAATATATTGATTTGAGACATGTCACAATTAATAATTTTTTTTAAAACTAAAAACTGAGATACAATTACATTTTTGGCCAAATTATTTGCTATAAATTATACCTTCTAATGATCAACCT
>NW_006263303.1:22000816-22077226 GCF_000493195.1 Citrus x clementina | reverse complement strand
TGTTGTCCGTTTCTTTAATATGGGTATTTCAATTGTAGAGATTTTATTGTTATGCTTTTCTGTAGCCTGGTGCAGCGCATGCAGCTGTCCCGTTTCATGTTTGTTGCAGTAGTAAAGGACATGGTTCTGAGTCAAAGGATCCTTTACAGAGCCCTAGCTCGTCTGTCTCTGGCATGAAGAATGGATTCTTTTGTAAGGTAATGTTGCTTGACTTTCTTAACTGAACTATTAACTAAATTATTAACTGTCAAGGATTTGTCTGATCCGATGAATATTGAGTGTCATTCATATGGGAATTAACATAAGGTGTACCCTTTTTATCATCTCCTGCACGTGGCTTCATGTCCCGCACTGTGGACCACTTTGGAACCTACATTATGAATTTCCTGATACTCTATTTAAGTCGGTTCCATTAATGGATTGTTTTATTCTGGAATATTCATCATAATTACTGCCTTATAGGATAATTGTTTATTCTGTAGAGAGATTGCATTACTGGTGTCTCCCACATTGTTTTGTCTAAGATTAAAGATTTCCCCAAGTCATATAGAAGTTTGCAAATAAAATCCAACTCAATGATTCATGTGGAAGGAGTTCCTAGTTAAATCACAAAGTTCTGAAAGAAAAGAAAATGAGTGCTGTTAATAAATGAAATGTATACATTTTTTTTTTGGGTGGGGAGAATTTGGTTAGTATTAAATTCTCTTCTTTGCTTCATTGTATCTGAAACATGTGTGGGTCTATGCCGAGAAATGTTTTTCATGACCTCTGGATTTGTATTATAATGGGATTGGTGGTAGATGGCCATTTCTTTATTGAAAGCAAAAAAGGACAGAGCAAATTTCATGTTTAATTTCAAAAATTGCTGACAATATCGTTTTGTAGCTTGTTAATAATTGATACATATGTGTGTCTGTGTGTGTGTGTGTGTGTGTGCACGTGTGTATTTTGGGTGGGGGTTTGGATGGGGATGGGGGGAGGAGGTGGGGGGCGCTGGTTTGTGGTGTGATTAGACTTGTTCATTGTGAATAAGTAGAACATTTCTTTATAATGGGATTGGTGGTAGATGGCCATTTCTTTATTGAAAGCAAAAAAGGACAGAGCAAATTTCATGTTTAATTTCACAAATTGCTGACAATATCGTTTTGTAGCTTGTTAATAATTGATACATATGTGTGTCTCTGTGTGTGTGTGTGTGTGTGTGCACGTGTGTATTTTGGGTGGGGGTTTGGATGGGGATGGGGGGAGGAGGTGGGGGGCGCTGGTTTGTGGTGTGATTAGACTTGTTCATTGTGAATAAGTAGAACAGCCAGATAAAGCTGTTTGATTTGCTTGTATCTTTTATGTGGATGAAATGAGATATTCTAGCCGCAACATGTCAGAATCGCTGAATCCATTAATATTCTCAATTTACTGGTTGACATTATAAACTTGACAAAGCATGAAAAATAGTGGTTGCTGGAATCAAGTTTGATCGTTTAACCAGTGGTTACTAATTAAAAGATGATTGATCTCTAACATTACTTTTCCCTCTTCAATTTGATATGATCCTTATCTAACCAGAGGCCTGTTTTCCTCTTATATAGCTCGAGCCTTCATTTCAGTTTTCCAATCCTGCAATGGAAGGAGCAACAAAATGGAACCCTGTCTGCTTAAAAACACCGGCTGAGGTACGCCAGATTTACAGCCACATGAAGCATCTCGACCAACAGGTAAGTGCTGTATCAATGGTTGCTGCGCTTGAAGCTGAAGTAGAGCAGGCTCGAACTCGCATTCAGGAGCTTGAGACTGAGCGCCGGTCTTCAAAAAAGAAACTTGAGCACTTCTTGAGGAAAGTCAGTGAGGAAAAGGCCGCATGGCGGAGCAGGGAGCATGAGAAGATCCGTGCATTTATTGATGACCTAAAAGCTGAGATAAGCCGAGAAAGGAAAAATCGTCAAAGGATAGAAATTGTGAATTCCAAATTGGTTAATGAGTTGGCAGACGCAAAGGTTTCAGCAAAGAGATATATGCAGGACTATGAGAAAGAAAGAAAGGAGAGAGAATTAATTGAGGAAGTGTGTGATGAGCTCGCCAAGGAAATCGGGGAAGATAAGGCAGAAGTTGAAGCATTGAAGAGGGAATCGATGAAACTCCGAGAGGAAGTAGACGATGAAAGGAAGATGTTACAGATGGCCGAGGTGTGGCGTGAAGAACGTGTTCAAATGAAGCTGGTCGATGCAAAGGTGGCAGTTGAGCAGAAGTATTCTCAGATGAACAAGCTTGTTGCGGAATTGGAGGCTTTTCTGAGCTCAAGAAGTATAAATCCAGATATTCAAGAGATGAAAGAAGCAGAGATGCTTAGACAGGCTGCTGCCTCAGTAAATATTCAGGAAATCAAGGAATTTACATATGAGCCTCCCAACCCAGATGATATCTTCTCTGTTTTTGAAGATGTTAATTTTGGTGAATCCAATGAAAGGGAGATTGAACCATCCGGTGCCTACAGTCCTGCCAGCCATGCCTCAAAAATGCACACAGTAAGTCCAGAGGTCAATGTGATTAATAAGGATAACCTTCATAGGCATTCCAATGCATATGTTGACCAGAATGGTGATATAGAAGAAGATGAGAGTGGATGGGAAACTGTGAGCCATCTTGAGGATCAGGACTCAAGTTGTTCACCAGAAGGGAGTGCCCCATCCATAAAAAATCGTCGAGATAGTAATTTCTCTGGGAGTGTAATGGAGTGGGAGGATAACGGATATGAAGGAACTCCCATCACTGAAATCAGCGAAGTCTGCTCGGTCCCAACTAAATCGTTGAAGAAGGTATCATCCATAGCAAGGCTTTGGAGATCAGGCCCGAACAATGGGGATAACTACAAAATAATCACAGTTGATGGAACCAAGGGCAGGCTTTCGGTTTCAAATGGAAGATTATCTAATGGGAGTCTGGCATCTCTGGATCGGGGGTCAGGTAATGGCGGGCTTAGTCCCTCAGATTTAGGGCAGTGGAGTTCGCCTGACTCGGGAAATCCTCACGTAACTCGAGGCATGAAAGGGTGCATTGAATGGCCTCGAGGTGCCCAAAAGAATAGTTTGAAGGCAAAGCTTCTGGAGGCAAGGATGGAAAGTCAGAAGGTCCAGTTGCGGCAGGTTCTTAAACAAAAGATCTAGTAGTAGAAGTAGCTAGTGAATTTGAAGGGCCAAGCTTGTTCATCAAGGTATGTAAGGATGCCACCTTCTTCTCTGCCAGTCAAAGCTGCTGCTCAAAAGGTTGCCAAAAGAGCTTGTGAATAAGTATGGTAGATGTTCCCATGGACTTGCTTATATGCTGATCTCCAATTTTCGATTATTAATCATGCAATGCCAAGAGTTTTGTCCCATTATGATACAGCCAAAATATTGGAAATAACGACCTTGGTGCAACGTTTGGGTCATCTCTTTGTCAATGAAGAGCTGTAATTTTATCGGTTGGAAGTATAGCAGTTTTCTTTTCTAGTTATGTAGTCTGGGAATCAGAATTGTGCTATTGTGCTGTATCTTTGAAACTCTTGGGACACAATCAATGAAATCAAATTTATGATAAGCGACCGAAACCCATATCTTCCCTTCTCCATGATGATTCACTTTTTGCAATTTGGCCACAAGTTCAATGGTGTGCCGGTGTTATCAACAATGTTGATGGCGCCAAATTGAGCTGTCATGAGGACTCTTTTTTTTTTTTTTTGTCATAAGGTATGTGAAATATTGTATGGGTAACTTTCTCTCTACTGTTGTTACTTTTTGCGCCAATTTTGTTATTATGTATGATCACTTCTTTCATTAAAAATGTAGATAGTTGGTTAGGTTCGGCTGTATTTTACCGCCGTGGCCAATTCAAGAAACGATCTATAACGGATTGTAGGTCGTACTATATTCTCATTATGAAATTAGGTTTTTTAATCAGCTACTTGGATAGATAAAAACGAGGTGTCGTCCATCTTAATTGTTTGACAACTGAACAACAAATGTGAAAGGTCTATATTTCCCATAATCGCATGCGAAAATGTGACATCAAATTACGTTTGAAAAGAAAAAAAAAAACATAAATAACCGAACATGTAACATGCAAGTGCCATTAACTGGAAGTAAAAGTCCCCAGACATCAACTTCGTTATTCGTTGAAACAAAAATCACTGGATCACCTTGTCCTTTCTTTTTTGTTGGTTATTATTAGTTTAGTTTATTATTGTTGTTTCTTTTTCTTGGCAAAGACTTGACTGCAGCTTATTGTGTTAATAGGATAGTAGGTATACCCTCTTACTAAGACCGAGTCATACAAAGCTGAAGCTCAATATTGCCGGTCCAGATTGGCCACTTATATATATATATCTCACTTTGTGTGTTTTACTAGACAATTTTCATCTGAACTCTGAACAATAGTTTAAAATTGCTTCTTGGATTCTTATAATTAATTTCTAGCAGCAATCTGTAGTATATTCTATTCCAAATTAGATAGACGTACACGTTACATGGTGCAACACTTGGACATTATTAATAGCGAACAATATGACAACATTTTCATTAATTATAAGTGTATTTCCTTTTTCTTATAATTTCCATTCACAGAAAATGAAACCAAACAAGAGGGTTTTTGTTGGCCTTATTCTCGTAGAGTTATTTGCTATAGCCACCATGATCAACATCAGCCTCTGCAATGGCACCTCTTGCATAGAGAGTGAGAGAGAAGCACTTTTAAAGTTGAAGCATGATCTCAGAGATCCTTCACATCGCCTTGCCTCTTGGATTGGTGATAATGGAGATTGCTGTAAATGGGGCGGTGTCTTGTGTGGCAACTTCACCGGCCATGTCCTTGAGCTCAACCTCCAAAATCCTTTCAGTCCTGATGATAATGAAGCTTACCAGAGGTCCATGCTGGTTGGTAAGATAAATCCCTCTTTGCTTGAATTAAAGCATTTGGTTCACTTGGACTTGAGTGGTAATGATTTTCAGGGAATTCAAATTCCAAAGTATCTTGCTTCTCTTGTGAACCTAAGATACCTCAATCTTTCTCAAGCAAGATTCACAGGAATGATTCCTCACCAACTTGGAAATCTGTCAAATCTGCAATATCTTGATCTCAGTGGGGTTTATTTCGAGTTACACGCGGAAACTATTTCATGGCTATCCGGTCTTTCTTTGCTAGAGCACCTCTACATAAGTTTTGTGAACCTCAGTAAAGCCTCTGATTCATTACTGGTAATTAACTCACTCCATTCTCTCAAAGAATTAAAGTTGTCTTTCTGCGAACTCCATCACTTTCCTCTATTGTCCTCTGCAAATTTTTCCTCCCTTACCACCCTTGATCTTTCCGGAAACCAATTTCAAGGTCAAATCCCCAGTCGACTTGGAAATTTGACATCTCTTAAACATCTGGATTTATATTCCAACCAGTTCAATTCTGCAGTACTTGGCTGGCTGTCTAAGCTTAATGATCTTGAGGTCCTCTCTCTTGAAGATAATAGATTGCAAGGTGACATTTCGTCACTTGGTCTAGACAACTTGACTTCTATACAAAAACTCCTCCTCTCCTGGAATGATGAACTTGGAGGAAAAATTCCAACATCATTTGGAAAACTCTGTAAGCTGACATCATTCTCTATGGCGTCTACAAAATTGAGTCAAGACATATCAGAAATTTTAGGTATTTTCTCCGGATGTGTTGCATATGAACTAGAGTCACTCTATTTGAGAGGTTGTCAAATTTTTGGTCATTTGACCAATCAACTTGGGCAATTTAAAAGATTGAACTTTCTTGGTCTTTCAAATAACCAGATGGACGGTTCTATTCCGTTGTCTTTGGGGCAAATGGCAAACTTGGAATCTCTAGATTTGTCCAACAACAAGTTGAATGGAACTGTTTCTGAAATCCACTTTGTCAATTTAACAAAACTGGTTTCGTTTCTTGCGAATGCAAACTCGCTAATCTTCAAAATCAATCCTAATTGGGTTCCTCCATTTCAACTCACAGTTTTGGAGTTGAGGTCATGTCATTTAGGGCCTCGATTTCCTTTGTGGCTTCAATTACAAAAGAAATTAAATGATTTGGATATATCCAGCACAAGAATCTCAGACAAAATTCCTCGTGCGTTTTGGAATTCTATTTTCCAGTATTATTATTTAAATGTCTCTGGTAACCAAATCTATGGTGGGGTTCCAAAGTTTGACAGTCCATCAATGCCTCTTATTATCACACCATCCTTGTTGTTGGGTTCAATATTCGATCTTTCCAATAATGCTTTATCGGGATCCATTTTCCATCTCATATGTCAGGGGGAGAATTTCTCAAAGAACATTGAATTTCTCAAACTCTCCACAAATCATTTTTCCGAAGGCATCCCTGATTGTTGGATGAATTGGCCGAGGCTGCGTACGTTGAACTTAGGCAACAACAACTTCACCGGTAGCCTTCCGATGTCTATTGGTACTTTAACTTCTCTTAGGTCTTTGAACCTCCGAAATAATAGATTGTCTGGAGTAATACCAACATCGTTTAAAAATTTTTCAATTTTGGAAGCACTTGACGTGGGTGAAAATGAACTTGTCGGCAGTATTCCGACTTGGATAGGAGAAAGATTTTCAAGATTGATGATTCTCATTCTTCGATCAAACAAGTTTCACGGCGATTTCCCCATTCAACTTTGTCGTCTAGCTTCTCTACAAATTTTAGATGTGGCTTATAACAGTCTCTTAGGGACCATACCGAGATGCATCAACAACTTCTCTGCTATGGCGACAGCGGACTCATCTGATCAAAGCAGCGATATATTGTATGCCTTTTCAGGGGACAACAAAATTGTTGAGGATACATCGCTTGTGATGAAAGGGTTTTTGGTTGAATATAATTCCATTCTTAATTTGGTGAGAAGCATTGACATTTCCATGAATAATTTCTCTGGAGAAATACCTGTAGAAGTGACAAACCTTCAAGGATTGCAATCATTGAATTTATCTCACAACTTATTTACCGGAAGAATTCCTGATAATATTGGTGTTATGAGATCAATTGAATCCCTCGATTTCTCAGCAAACCAACTTTCAGGTCAGATTCCTCAAAGTATGTCAAATTTGTCATTTCTGAATTACTTGAACCTATCCAACAATAACTTGAATGGAGAAATTCCTTCAAGCACTCAATTGCAAAGCTTTGATGCATCATCTTTTGCCGGCAATGACCTATGCGGAGCTCCACTTTCAAGTTGTACTGAGAAGAATGCACTTGTAACTGACGATCAAAATAGAATTGGAAACGAAGAAGATGGAGATGAAGTGGACTGGACGTTGTATGTAAGCATGGCACTTGGATTTGTGGTGGGATTTTGGTGTTTCATTGGCCCTTTACTCAGCAACAAAAGATGGAGGTACAAGTACTTTCATTTCTTAGATGGAATTGGTGACAAATTTGTCTACTTTGTAAGAAGATGTTACTAGCATCTTTCATCTTTGAATCTATCCTTTTATGTATTTCACTTTCGTAACTGAAAACATTTATATAGGTGCTCTGCTTTTCTGCGTTTATTATTTATAGCAGTACAAAGTTTAAATAAAATGATACATGAACTTTTTGAGTCACTCAAGATCATTGAAGGTGCCCAAGCTTACTGAAGTGTTCCATATACATATTATGATCCAAGATATTTGAGATAACGACCTTGGTTCAACATTTGGGTCATCTCTTGTCAATAGCTGTAAAACATTTTTAATGTTTAGAAATGTTTATATAGCAATTTTCTTTTCTAGTTATGTAGTCCAGGAAATAGAATTGTGATATTTGTGCTGTATCTTTAAACTCTTGAGGACACGATTAAATAATCAATGACGGCATTGCACGGTTCCAATTTCGCCGCCATGCCCAATTTAACCGACGATATCATGTGATAAGCAATGCAAGTCGTGCTATCCTTTTATAAAAGTGGATGGCAAGTCGCACTCGCATTTTTAAGAAAATATGATGTCGGCTCTTTAATCAAATAACAGACGAGATGTCGTCCACCTTGGTTATTTGACAAACACAAGAACAAATGAGAGTTGAATAATTTGACAAAATTTGAACAAAATGTAAACTGATCAAATCATCCATTGTTTTATTACAAACTGAATAATTGATTACTTAACATCAAGTACATTTTTTGTCTTTTCATAATTGCAAAAACTCTTATCAGTTCACTTTATCACTCTTCACTACCGTGTAGAACCCAGTTGCAATATAGCTGTGTTGAATAATAACTTTAGTCAAGTAACTACCTCTGCTGATGTGGCAGCTGAGTCAGCAAGGTTGTTATAGTTAGTTTCAGAATCTGTTATTTAGTTAGTAATGATTGTTAATCATTTGTAATCTTTGCTCATTCTTTACACGTGTGTTGACAAATCCAGAATGTTCTAGTTATCAGTATATAAACTCATTGTACTCTCAATTCAGATCAATGAGAAACAAATGAATTGTTCTACAAAATACTTTCTCAGAGCTTATTAAATTTTCTTTCAGTTACTCAGTAACCAAACAACTTCAATTAGCTCGATCTTGTACGCAAACTGTAAGGTAATTTGCCTTACAAGTGCAAGTGCAACGTCATCTAGAAATCCCCGGGCAATGCTCACTTTGATAAAAGTAATTTGACAATATTTGGACAAAAAGGAAAAACGATCAAACCATCCCTTGTTTTTTGAAAATTGATTACTTAACATTGAGTACGTTTTTGGCTTTTCACAGTTGCAAAAACTCTGAAATATAAATTCACTTTATTACTATTTGCCATTGTATACAACCCCGCTGCAACTTACTTAGATCTTGTAAACAAACTATAAGGTAATTTGGTCTTTTCCTATATTTTGTTAAATTTTGTAAAAAGTGAAACTATTTGAAATTTTAAAAATTAATATTTTACCTTACAAACCTCCTTAAGTGCATAGAACTTATTTAATAATTATAAGTGCTTATTTAATCTCATAAACTTTTATTAAAATTTTTGTTTTTAATATGTTACGGGTGGTAAGTCAAACTGTCTTTTTTCATAAAGTGGATGGCAGGTCGATTCTTTATTTAGGTAACAAACGAGATGTTGTTCACCTTATACAAAATAATCCATATAAAACTGATGAAACATAATCTCATTGCATGATTTAAGCTTTTAAAAGTTAAGCGACAAATTAGAATAGACGTTGTAACGTTATAACAAAAAATCCATAAAATTGACATAGGATAGTTTCATTTGATGACTAGGCTTTTAAAATTTATGCAACAATTTAGAGTAGATGATGTAACATTAATATCAAAGAGTTCAATTAGAGTTTAATTTTATTCTTTTTTGAATCAGCTAGCAGAGAAAATGATCAAAACGTCTCTGTCGATTTAATAAATTAATAATTTTCCTTCTCATTTTAGAACTCATCAAAACTTCTCATTTTTGTTAAAGAGATTATGTTAATCTTTAACTTTTGGTTTCTTTTACTATTTTATCACTAAAATTTGTTTCATGATTGAAAATTTATTTTACTGCTTAGTTGTTAAACTTTTTTAATAATTATTTTAAAAGGCAAGGTTGCAGGGATGGGTAATTTCGACAAATCAAAAGTGGGATTATGAGTATTTGATCATTTTTCGATAACGCGTTAATTCAAGGTCCCTCTGAAAGAGGCGGAGGTTAGAAAGATCAAAGTTTTATAATTTCCATAGAGGGACCTACCTCAATTAATGACTCATTTGGGATGATTTTTCTAAAAGCGAAAAACGTGCATTATATGACAAAATTTCTAATATCATTGAACTTTCTGGCAATCTTGAAGAAGAAAATTAAGGTCTAGCAGCTATTTTTCCAAGTTGCATGCTCCGAGAAGTTGAGACAACACAAGAACCCTATAAATAGCCTGGAATTACAAGTGTCATGCACGCACATTTCCTCCTTGTTTTCTTTCTGAAGATTGCCTTGCCTCAAAACCAATTAATCATGAATATTGTTGTTTCTTTTGTTTTGCTTGAATTGCTTGCCGTAGCAACCATCAGCCTCAGCTTCTGCGGTGGAGCAACTTGCTTGGGACATTGCATCGAAAGTGAGAGAGAAGCGCTTTTAAAGTTCAAGAAAGACCTGAAAGATCCTTCAAACCGGCTAGTCTCTTGGAATGGCGCCGGCGACGGAGCTGACTGTTGCAAATGGTCTGGTGTTGTCTGCGACAACTTCACTGGCCATGTCCTTGAGCTCCGTCTTGGAAATCCATTGAACCATCCTATCAGCTATCACACATCCCCTGCCCAATATTCCATCATCTATCGCACATACGGTGCCGAATATGAAGCTTATGAGAGATCAAAGTTCGGAGGTAAGATAAACCCCTCTTTGCTTCATTTTCAGCATTTGAATTACTTGGATTTGAGCGGTAATAGTTTTGGGGGAGGGATCCCAAGATTTCTTGGTTCTATGGGAAAGTTAAAATATCTTAACCTCTCTGGAGCTGGATTCAAAGGAATGATCCCTCATCAACTTGGAAATCTCTCTAAACTACAATATCTTGACCTTGTTGAAAATTCTGAATTATATGTTGACAATTTGTCATGGCTACCTGGTCTTTCTTTGCTTCAACACCTTGATTTAGGTGGTGTGAACCTTGGCAAAGCCTTTGATTGGTCATTGGCTATAAACTCACTTTCTTCTTTACGAGTATTGAGGCTGTCCGGTTGCCAACTCGATCACTTTCATCCACCACCTATTGTCAATATTTCGTCAATTTCCGTTCTTGATCTTTCCTCCAACCAATTTGATCAGAACTCTCTGGTTCTTAGTTGGGTTTTTGGTCTTAGTAATTTAGTCTATCTTGATCTAGGTTCTAATGATTTTCAGGGTTCAATACCCGTCGGACTTCAAAACTTGACTTCTCTTAGACATCTAGATTTAAGTTACAACGATTTCAATTCTTCAATACCCAATTGGTTGGCTAGCTTTAGCAATCTTGTCCACATTTCTCTTCGGTCAAATAGCTTGCAAGGTTCAATTACAGGTTTTCTGGCAAACCTATCTGCGTCTATAGAAGTTCTTGATTTGAGTAGCCAACAGCTTGAAGGTCAAATTCCAAGATCTTTTGGAAGACTATGCAACTTAAGAGAAATTTCTTTGTCAGATGTGAAAATGAGCCAAGACATCTCCGAAATTTTAGATATTTTTTCAAGTTGTATCTCAGATAGACTGGAGTCGTGGGATATGACTGGTTGCAAAATTTTTGGTCATTTGACAAGTCAAATTGGGCATTTTAAAAGTCTTGACTCACTGTTTCTCAGTCACAATTCTATTTCTGGTCTTATTCCATCGTCTCTAGGAGGACTTTCGTCCTTAGAACGTGTAGTTCTTTCAAATAACACGTTGAAAGGATATCTCTCTGAAATTCACCTTGCCAATCTCTCAAAATTGGTGTCTTTTGATGTATCTGGAAATGCATTGACGTTAAAAGTAGGTCCTGATTGGATTCCTCCTTTTCAACTTGAAAAGTTAGACCTGCAATCTTGTCATTTAGGACCTACATTTCCATTTTGGCTTCTCTCACAAAACGTCTTGGGATATCTTGATATCTCCAGGTCAGGAATTCAAGATACCGTTCCAGCTAGATTTTGGGAAGCTTCTCCCCAACTTTACTTTTTGAATTTCTCCAATAGTCGAATTAATGGGGAGATTCCAAATTTATCCAAGGCCACTGGTCTTCGGACAGTTGACTTGAGCTCGAACAATTTATCAGGCACACTGCCTCTTATATCCTTTCAATTGGAAAGCATTGATCTATCCAACAACGCGTTCTCAGGATCTATTTCCCCTGTCTTGTGTAATGGAATGAGAGGAGAACTGCAAGTTCTTAATCTTGAAAACAATTCTTTTTCTGGAGAGATACCTGATTGTTGGATGAATTTTCTGTATTTGAGAGTATTGAATTTGGGCAACAATAATTTTACCGGTAACCTTCCACCCTCCCTGGGATCTCTAGGTTCTCTGACATTATTGCATCTTCAGAAAAACAGCCTCTCTGGAAGAATACCCGAGTCACTCAGCAATTGCAATAGGCTAGTATCTCTTAACATGGATGGAAACCAGTTTTCTGGAGACATTCCAACGTGGATAGGAGAAAAATTTTCAAGCATGGTTATTCTTAATCTTCGTTCAAATATATTTGATGGCCAGTTTCCAACAGAGCTTTGTTTTTTAACTTCTCTCCAAATCTTGGACCTCGGTTACAACAATCTCTCTGGAGCCATACCAAAATGTATTAGTAATCTCAGTGCCATGGTGACAGTTGACTATCCTTTGGGCGACACACATCCAGGCATTACTGATTGTTCGCTTTACAGAAGTTGTCTACCCAGGCCCAGGAGTTTTAGTGATCCTATTGAGAAGGCATTTCTGGTGATGAAAGGGAAAGAGCTTGAATATAGCACCATTCTTTATTTGGTGGCACTTATAGACCTTTCGAAAAATAATTTCTCTGGAGAGATTCCTGTAGAAGTGACAGATCTTGTAGCATTGCGGTCGCTGAATTTGTCATACAATCACTTCTCTGGAAGAATCCCCGATAGTATTGGTGCCATGAAGTCAATAGAGGTCATTGATTTCTCGAATAACCAGCTTTCTGAAGAAATTCCACGGAGTGTCTCAAACTTGACGTTCTTGAATCTTTTGAACTTGTCCTATAACTACTTGTCAGGAGAAATTCCTACAAGCACTCAGCTACAAAGCTTTGATGCATCTTGTTTTATCGGTAATGATCTGTGTGGATCTCCTCTTTCTAGAAACTGCACTGAGACTGTTCCAATGCCTCAAGATGGAAATGGAGAAGATGATGAAGATGAAGTGGAGTGGTTCTATGTAAGCATGGCTCTGGGATGTGTGGTGGGTTTTTGGTTTGTAATAGGTCCTTTAATTGTCAACCGAAGGTGGAGGTATATGTACTCTGTTTTTCTTGATCGGCTTGGAGACAAATGTAGCACTGCTATAAGAAAATTTAAATAGTTTTTTTTTTTTTTTGGTGTCTCAAGCTATGTTTTTTTTATATGTAATTTACTCATCAGCGAAATAATGGAAGAGATTTGAGTTTTATGCTAGTTTAATTTATTTAGAAAATAGATGTGAAAGTCTGCAAAGTGAATAAAAAAAAAAAATTACAGGCCTAAGTTCCAATAACTTTTAAGTTGTGATGGCTAAGTGTAATCCAGCAGGGAAAATGGAAACTTTTACAGTAAGTACCTGTCCTGCACGTAACAAACCCTATTTTTGGAAGGAGACAAGTTAGAAATATCAAAGTTTTAAAGTCTTCCACAGAGGGACCGAGTCCAGTTAAATATCTTTGAAGTTTCTGGCAACGATGCAGAAAATGAGGTCACAAATCACAAATGGATGTTGCCATAATTTGAGATAAGCAGCAAGTGGAATCATAAAGCATATTTCGTGTTAACAAAATATGCTTTATAAGTAGATTGCAGGTGCAAATCTTCCCATTCATATATTCACATGTCCTTGTTCTTACAATTTTAATTCTAAAAGTCGTTTGGCATTGAAACCAACCATGAACGTAATTATTACCTTTCTTTACCTTAAATTGGTTGTCATAGCAACCATCTGTTGGGAAATTAACGGTTCCCTTCTAAGATCTCCACAAGCAATATACCAAGTAAAAAATAATTTTAAAAATTAAATGGAGAATGACGCCTATTACACAATACAAAATTCACGTGGAAAACTCTAAATTTTAAGGCAAAACTCATGATAACAGAGAAAAATGTATTATATGGAAAATTGTTACAACCACACTCTCCATAATTTTCCTCTCACTCAAAACCTTCTTGTAATAAATTTCAAGGTCCAATCCCCAATGGACCTGAAAACTTGTCATCCCTTAGATATCTTGATTTATCTGACAATCAATTCAATTCTACAATACCTGAGTGGATTTCCAGGATTAATTGTCTTGAGTAACTTTCTCTTGAGTTTAATAATTTGCAAGGTACGATTTCAAGTGGTCTGGGAAACTTGACCTCTCTAAAACACTCAATCTCTTATAATGTTCTTGAAGGGAAACTTCCAACTTCATTTGGTAGACTTCGTGAGCCGAGGTCAATCTCTTTGTCATGGGCAAACAAGAGTCAAGAGATATTAGAGATTTTTCATAGCTTTTCAAGAGGTATGTTTGATGGCCTAGAAGAGTCATATGTGGTTGATTGTCAAATATTTGGTCATTTGACCGATCAAATTAGCCAATTAAAAATCTCAAAACTCTGCATCTAAGTGACAGTTTTATCACTGGTTCTGTTCCATTATCGTTAGGAGAATTATCATAACAAATTGAATGGACATCTTTCTGAAATTCACTTTCTTGTTTTTGTTACAACGGAAACTCAATAACATTAAATGCCAGTCTTAATTGGATCCCTCCTTTCCAAGTTCAAGTGTTATATTTGTTGAAAAAATAGCATAACATACTATTTTGAGAGCACATTTTGAGTGGGTTCCACTTAACGAAAGTGAAAAATATTGTGAGGTTCGGATTCTACTCCATTGATACTTCAATAGTATAATTTTATTTTCTCAAAATGGTGCTTAGGTGAATGAGAAATTGTCTCTTAAAGTTCACTCTTGAAGTTGAAAATTTGAAAGGAAATGAGTCTTATCCCACATGGGAAAAAGAAGCCTAGGAATTAGTGTTTAAATATAAACATTTAACCATGCATGAGTAAGAACCATTAAATTGATTTGGTTGTTATAACTATTAATTAAAATGTATTGAATTTTCAAATTCAATACAAAAGCTATTACATCCTCCCTTGAGTATAAAAAGGCACCTTCACTTTTGTTTTTTCCACTTGCAAAAACGAGCACAAAGCACACTTGTTTTCCCTTCATCCTTCTTCGTCTTTCTCTGATCGAGTTCACTGGTTGTGGTTCACCAGATTTTCCACTTGCAAAAACGAGCACAAAGCACACTTGTTTTCCCTTCATCCTTTTTCGTCTTTCTCTGATCGAGTTCACTGGTTGTGGTTCACCAGATTTTCCAGCTTGTGCTTGACTGGCAAATCGTACCCGTTGCATCCTGGAAAACAGATACTAGCAAACCTTAAGCACTCCGTAAAGGTGGTAAATCTGTTTTAAGGAGATTGTTTTGTGCAGGCCTCGGGTTTTTATTTCAATTCGGTTTCTTCCTCTTCTGTTCTTCATTTATTGTTTTCGATTGCTAGTTTACACTTTTGTTTAAATTAGTTAACATATAATTTGTTATCTCACTGTTTTGTGTTTCTCTTACAATATTTGGGCTCTTGTCATTATTTTGGAGATGAATTTCCATTCTGGCCTCTCTCACAAAATTTTTTGTTGTATCTTGATATCTCAAACTCAAGCATTCAATCTAACACTCCTGAGAGATTTGGGAATCTTCTTCTCAGCTTTATTTTTTCAATTTCTCCAATAATCGAATTAATGGAAAGATTCGAAATTTATCATAAGACAACTGGACTTTAAGGTCTCTCCAAATCTTAGACATTGCTTGCAACAATCTCTCTGGAGCCATACCAGCATGCATCAGTAACTCGAGTGCACGGTGACAATGAACTATTCTGGAGGCAACAACGTCAGATATCGAAGCAATTATACTTTTTATATGCTTGAGGAGGAGGCATCACCTGTAATGAAGAGCAAAGAGGTCGGATATACCTCCATTCTTAATTTGTTGAGAATTACAGACCGTTCGAAAAATAATTTCTCAGGAGTGCTTCCCGCAGAATTAGTGACAGATCTTGTAGCATTGCGGTCACTGAATTTGTTTCACAACCATTTCAAAGAAAAATTTCCAGGAAGTATACATTGATGCTATGGGAAACAAGCTAGAATATTTTTTTTCCCCCTTTTGAAGCACCGTTTTTATGTACTTTTCTCATTAAAGTGGGTTTGATGCTCCGTATCGTGCAGTAGAGTGTTAAATTTAATTATCCCAGTACGGTGGTTCGTAAGACTCTAGTGAGAATTTTAACATTATTCTTAATAAATGGAAACGTAATCGTTTTTGCTGATACCAATAATTAACTATTAATAACACTTCCTTTTATAGGTAGATAATACGTGCCAATTGCGCCCGGTACACCTTCATACTTCAAAAATTATCTCAATACCCTAAAATCTATTTTTGTCAAAATTTTCATCAATACCCTTTAAAAATCGATAGGAAATTACTAAGCTGTCCTCATTTTAAAACATTTTAACTCAACGGACAGCACCTCTCTCTTCTCTACTGAAGCAAACAAATACTCATCTGCTGCAATTCCCTCCATTATCAAACTCAAACAAACAAACACTGCAATTCCCTCACCGGCATCACCTCTGCAATTCCCTTACCGGCATCACTTCTACCGAAACAAACATTCATTCTCCATACATGGTAAATCGAACTTCAACACAAGCAAACTAAACCTGAGAAGGGGAAGCTGCCACAACTGAGAAATTGAAGCATAGTTCGTCACTACATAATTGCCGAAGAGAGTTGATCATTTACTGTAAAATTGTCATAATGTAACTAGTTGAGACAAGTAATTCCATGTAATTAGTTTTCTTGTTAATATTCAAGGGAAAAAAAAAAGTTAGGGTTTTATATTGAAAAAATAGATTAATTAGTTGTGGGTCTCTCATAACATGTTCGAAAACAAATTTCTAGTCATTTTGTTGCATGCAAATTGTGAAAAATTAATGGATTGTGCTTATTATAATTTTATTATGTAACACAAGATTTGGTCATGTAAGGTTATATAAGATTCAAGATTGTGTATTACACGACCTTCATATATTGCACGATTACACGACCTTCATGTATTGCACGATTACATGACTATCATGTATTGCACGTTTACACGACCTTCATGTATTGCACGTTTATACAACCTTCATGTATTATACAATTACACGATCTTCTTGTATTACACAATTACACGACCTTCAATTCCATATTTTGTTTCTTGTCAATAGAATCTACACATTACATTTAGTTTAATTAGGCTCACAATAAATTGGAATGGTGCATATACCTTTACCTTGTGAAATGTCATTAGTTAGAGAGATCCTTAATTTCCAATTATAAGCCATGGTAAGTCATGATATGTCTAGTTATGAGTGGAAATATTTTATCACTGCGAATGGTGTTCTTATGTGTATAACATTACATTAATTTCCTATAGTTGATTTTTTTTTAATTGATTTCATGGATTAATTATATGCAGGCATTCCTCATGTATGCTTGTATGCTTGTATGCTTGGCCAGAGGAAGAAAGCACTTTGAAGATAAAAAATAAAAAAAAAACTTTTTAAATTGCTGTAATATGTTTAACTGCGACTTTAAAATTACACGAATTTTTCCATTAATCATTAGATTAATTTAGCTCTTTAAAGACTTAATTTGTGCTAAGAATTTATATCTGCTGCTATGCAGAAAATGTCAACGAAAATTATTAAAAAAAGAAGTGAAATTAAATTGGAATCTAAAAAAATTCCACATCATCATTGGTTTGAATTGTAACTGGTGGCATAGGTTGAACTTCATTGTGATTTCGAATTCTGAAGTATCTATATCAATAACTTCAGCTATCTTCTCCACCAATTCGGCATATGTTGTCGATCGTGGTATCATTATCCCTTTAGCCTTGGAACCTTTGAACTTATACTCATCATTTTGCTCAATCCATTCACTATTGAAGAAAATAGGCACACGTACCAAAATCATATCTGATGATACAATAAAAACAATAATATTAAATTTCATATATAAGTAACTACATGACCTACACGACAATATTATTTACACGACTTACACAACTTACACGACTATATTTCTTACATGACCTACACGACTTACACGACTATATTACTTACACGACCTACATGACTAACTATATGACGTACACGATATCAAAAGAATGCACGACTTGAAACATTTTTGCCATAAATAAGTTATATTGCTGAAAAAAATAATTAAACAACCTACATTGCATATATTTCTACATATAAGAAAAAATGGTGAAAATAAAACATTGTAATGTGAGGAAAATTTCTAAATTTTCCTCAAAATTAAAAAATTTAAAACCCAACAACATTAACATACCTTATTGGGTTGTTAATAAGCAATGCACCTTTAAAGAAAGAGTGGGTGTTAAAGAAATGAATACATAATTGTATTTGTGTAAGAAGTTATGAGAGATTTTGAGAGATTCTAAGAGATTTTGAAAGAATCGGCAGCAAAAATAGAGTTGGGTGAAAGAAATTAGGAAAGAAATATAAAGACAATTCATTGAGTGAATTTGATGCATTCATTAAGGGTATTTCCGACTTTACTCACATTTGTTAGGGTATCCATGAAAACTAAAAAGGGAGGGGGTATTTCAATAATTTTGAAACTATTAAAGGGTATTTAATTAAAAACCCCAGATAATACTTCTGTGAGGTCTTTCTGGAATAGTGGGGACCTAGGCACCTAACTAGGATAGAGGGCATAGAGCCGGCTAAGACCTCGTTTGATATTGAGATTATATAGTTAAAATGTTTGATAAATACTAATTATTGTGACTTATAAGCTAAGTTGATACGATTCATTACTTCTATGTTGAAAGTCTAATATTATTACTATTTTTGTCAAAATTATTATTTAATAGTCATACTTACTATACACTAATAGTTTTTATTTCATAATTATAATTTTTTTCTACAATAATTGTAACTTTAAGCTATAGCACCTCAATAGCAAACAAGCTTAAATTGCCTAAAAGCTAGGGCCGGCCAGAGTAATATTCAAATAAAAGTGTAAGATGCTACCAACTTGCCACTGTCGGCTCTATGTATTCTTGTGGGAAGCTATAACCTATAAGATGCATACATTCAAAACCAAAATAGTTGGAATAACCGGAAGATTAGAGCAAAATTTATAGTTTACTAAAAGGTTAAATCACACCTAACTCTTTAGTTTCAATAGAGCCGGAAGAATTAATTTGTAAAAGAAATGAAAAGAAAGACAACCGAAAAGAGAAACAAAAGTAAATAGCTGCAATATAAATATATGATAACACTCTCTGTACATTTCATTCTTTTAAAATTATTTTACAACAATCAAAACCAAGCATGACTGGTCTTGTTGCTTTAGTTTTGGTTGAGTTATTTGCTATAGCTACCATGAGCAACATTAGCTTCTGCGATGCCACCTTTTACATGGGTTGCTTAGAAAGTGAGAGGGTAGCGCTTATAAAGTTGAAGCAAGATTTCAAAGATCCTTCAAACCATCTTGCCTCTTGGATTGGTGATGTAGATTGTTGTGAATGGGGTGGTTTTGTTTGTAACAACATCACTGGCCACGTCCTTGAGCTCAACCTTGAAAGGTCAGAGCTGGGTGGTAAGATAAATCCCGCTTTGGTCGATTTAAAGCATTTGAATCTCTTGGACTTAAGCGGCAATGATTTTCAGGGAATTCAAATTCCTGAGTATATTGGTTCAATGGACAATCTAAGATACCTCAATCTCTCTGGTGATGGATTTGCCGGATGGATTCCTCACCAACTCGGTAATCTCTCAAATTTGATGCATCTTGATCTTAGTGGGAGTTATTATGAGTTGCGCGTTGAAGATATTTCATGGCTAGCTGGTCCTTCCTTGCTAGAGCATCTCGATACGAGTGATGTAGACCTCATTAAAGCCTCCGATTGGTTGCTGGTAATAAACTCACTCCCTTCTTTAAAAGTATTAAAGCTGTTCTCCTGCAAACTTCATCACTTTGCTCCACTTGCCTCTGCAAATTTTTCGTCTCTAAACGCGCTTGATCTTTCCGGCAACCTTTTTGGCAAAACTTCCATTCCTAGCTGGGTTTTTGGTCTCAGTGACCTAGTCTTTCTGGATCTAAGCTCTAACATATTTAGAGGTCCAATCCCTGATGGATTTAAAAACTTGACATCTCTTAGATATCTTGATTTATCTTACAACCAATTCAATTCCACAATTTCTGACTGCTTCTCTAACTTTGATGATCTTGAGTACCTTTCTCTCGGATATAATAGATTGCAAGGTACAATTTCATCCATTGGTCTAGAAAACTTGACTTTTATCAAGACACTCGACCTTTCTTTCAATGAACTTGGTGGGAAATTTCCAATATCATTTGTGAGGCTTTGTAAGTTGACATCATTGGATCTATCGTACACCAAATTAGGTCAAGATATATCAGAAATCTTAGATATTATCTCCGCGTGTGCTGCATTTGAACTAGAATCACTATTTTTGAGAGGTTGTAAGATTTCGGGTCAATTGACAAATCAACTCGGGCTTTTCAAAAATCTGCACACTCTTGCTCTAAGTGACAACTCTGTTTCGGGTCCACTTCCTCCAGCTTCAGGAGAACTTTCATCTTTGACATATCTAGATTTGTCCAATAACAACTTGAATGGAATGATTTCTGAGATTCACTTTGGCAATCTAACAGAGCTGGCATTTTTTTATGCAAACGGAAACTCGGTAAACTTCAAAATCAATTCCAAATGGGTTCCACCTTTTCAACTCCTAGCATTGCGATTGAGGTCATGTCATTTAGGGCCTCACTTTCCTTCGTGGCTTCATTCACAGAAGCATTTGAGTAAGTTGGATATATCCAACACAAGAATATCAGATATTATTCCTCGTTGGTTTTGGAATTCTATTTACCAGTATGCTCTTTGAATCTCTCTGACAACCAAATCTATGGTAAAATTCCATATTTTGTCCGTCCATTGCCTCTTTCATCCTCCATGGTAGTACTTGATCTTTCCAATAATGCTTTATCGGGATCTATTTTCCATTTAATATGTAATGGGGACAATCAGTCTGAGAGCATTGGATATCTCAGACTCTCAAAAAATCATTTTTATGGAGGGATACCATACCGGATTGTTGGATGAACTGGCCTGACTTGCGTGTGCTGAATTTAGGGAACAATAAGTTTACTGGTAGCATTCCAATCTCTATGGGAACTTTAACTTCTCTTCGCTCACTGAACCTTCGTAGCAATAGATTGTCTGGAATAATACCTGTGCCATTTGAAAATTGTTCACAATTAGTAGCACTTGACATGGGTGAAAATGAGTTTGTCGGCAACATTCCAACTTGGATGGGAGAAAGATTTTCCAGATTAAGGATCCTCAATCTTCGATCAAACAAGCTTCACGGTATTTTCCCCATTCAAATTTGTCATCTAAGTTCTCTACAAATTTTAGATGTTGCTTATAATAGACTTTCAGGGAGTCTACCAAAATGCATCAATAACTTTACAGCTATGGCGACAATTGGCTCACACCATCAGGTGAAAGCTATCTACCATGCTTCATTTGAAAACGATTACATTGTTGAGGAGATATCACTTGTGATGAAAGGGTTTATGGTTGAATATAACTCCATTCTTAACTTGGTACGAAGCATAGACATTTCCATGAATAATTTTTCAGGAGAAATACCAATGGAAGTAACGAATCTTAAGGGATTGCAATCACTGAATTTGTCCCACAATTCTTTTATCGGAAAAATTCCCGAGAATATTGGTAATATGAGATCAATTGAATCACTCGATCTCTCAGGAAACCAAATTTCTGGTAAGATTCCTCAAAGTATGTCAAGTTTGTCATTTCTGAATCACTTGAACCTATCCGATAATAAGTTGGTCGGGAAAATTCCTTCAAGCACCCAATTGCAAAGCTTTGGTGCATCATCTATTACTGGTAATGATCTGTGCGGAGCTCCACTCTCAAATTGTACCGAGAAGAATGTTTTGGTACCTGAAGATGAAAATGGAAATGGAAACGAAGATGATGACGACGACGGAGGAGTGGACTGGATGTTGTATGCAAGCACGGCACTTGGATTTGTGGTGGGTTTTGGGTGTTTCATAGGCCCTTTGCTTATCAGCAGAAGATGGAGGTACAAGTACGGTAATTTCTTGGATGGCCTTGGGGAGGGGATAAATTTAGCTGCTTTGTAAGAGAATGTTACAAGCATCTTTCGTGTTTGAACCAGTCTTTTTATGCACGTTGGTTTTGTTACTCTTGTAGTTGAAATGAAACAAGTTACTTTTGTTTGTAAACATTTTGCATGGCTAGTTAAATCTATTTAATAAACGACACCGTTTATTGTCGCAGTTTATTTATATTATTTGTATTATTATTTATTATCCTGCCGTAATTATTAAAACGTTAAACTGGGCTTTAATAAAATAAATTTCCAAATGGCCGTCCCGCCCGCTCCATTTTTGGATTTTGGCGCAAAATACACAAAAATCAATCTATTTCTCCCTCTCTCTGTCGATGCGAGTGCGTAATTCTTCTAATGGCGGACTTTGAAGCGCCGTCGTTTTCTCTGGGGCTCGATTTGGAAACCCAGTCGGAGGCCCGGAACCCCACCCGATCCACCTTTGATCCACCTCGGCAAGATGATTCTTCTGACAATGCGGGGGTCCGTGCCAACAGTCCCGACGAGGTCCGGCAGGAGGAAGCCATGGACTCGGATCCCGAACCCGGACCCGAACCCACTCGAGTCCTTAAGCGCCTCAGACGAGGAGTCGTACGGCCCGCACCTGCTCTCACAAACCCCGTGTCGTCGTCGGTGAAGACACAAGAATTAGAGCGGAGTTCGTGCGATGGAAATGGTGATGATGATATTGAAGACTTCTCCTCACAAGAAGATTTGCTTGTTAGAGGTAAAAATGGAAAACAAAAAAAAAAATTCATTTTTATATTTTATTAAACTGGGTTTCATTTATTTATGTGTTTATTTGCTACAAGTTTAAGATGAGGTATTTAATCTATGTCTATGGTGATTTGTGAATGCAATTATGTAGGTTTTTGCTTAGAGTGTAAATTAGCTTCCAAAAGGAATGTTATAAATTCTGTTGATAAATTGATACTGGGAAGTTAAATTTTATGCATATCGAGCTAGGGGCTAGGAGCTAAATTTTGTTTTTTTGGTCTTCCAATTGTTTTGTGCATTCTTCAATTTTTGATGGTTATTACATAATTTATCTGTCTTTAAGAGCAGATGAGCATCAACCGGCACAATATAATTCTGTGTGTAGCAGTTCAAAGATCCCATTGCGTGGATGTGGAGTTTTAACCACCCAATCATCTAGCGTATCGAAGACAAGGAAAAGGGAACTAGCTTCAGATGCACCCTCTTCTGCGAGCATGGAGACAAGCCACAGCGGACTGTTGTTTCCAAAATTAACTGTCAGTCCTCTTCGAAGGTTTCAGCTACTTGATTCTGATTCTGATTCAGATCATCCTTATGTTAGTGAAGATATAAAGAAAGGATCTCATAAAATTGAACCACCGTCAAAAGGACTAGGATTGACTGCAAGCGATCAAAAGAGAAAAGTACTAGTGGATAGACCTCAGAATGAAGATTTATGGAAAGATTTTTGTCCAGCGAAGAGCTTTCACATTCCAACACCTGCTCTGGATGAGGTCTGTGAAGAGTACTTCCAGTCTTTCAAGAACAAGAATGCAGCTTCAATTGATGCATATCTAGGTAACAGTAGAGAATGTCATGCAACTGCAAGCACCTCTGAGATATTTGAGCAATGCTGGGATTCGACTAGTCCTCTTCCTCCATCTCATGGTTACTTTTTTCATGATGATCCAAGAATTCAGAAGTTGGTTCGCAGCCGCTTGCCCAACTTTTCCCCACTAGGCATTGTTGCCAGCATAGAGAACCAGCAGCCTTGTGCACCTGTTATTAACTATATGTAAATTCTTGATATTTCTTCTTTGGCTTTTATTGTTTGTGAATAACTGCATTTGCATTATGAACTCGTGTTGAATTTATTGATATCTCAGGAGCCAATTTAGCAATGGAGAATCTTCTAAACCAAAAGGCACTCAGAAAATTAACAGCAAGAAAAGTTCAACAAGGGGAAGAAACAAATCAAAGAAATCAAATGCTTCTGAAGGTTGGGTAGACCCTAAAAGCAGCTCAACTGCTCCAAAAGATGCTGGAAAAAGACGGGTTCATGCAACCACTCAATCTGCTGGTCATTGGTATACATCTCCAGAGGGAAGGAAGGTAACTGGATTATTGTATCAGCAATTTTGCTTTTCAGTCAATCAGCAGATAGTATTCATTTACTTCTTGGATCTTTGCATGCAGGAAATAACTATTATATAGATTAACTCCACATATTTTCTGAATCATGTACTCATGTCAGTTCTGTCTTTCTAACAAAAGGAAGGACATGAGCTTTTAGAAAACCACAACGGCTGGTTGTTTCTTAGGTCTTTGATATTATGATGGTGTCTCAGTATTATCAGTGCTTCTGACTATTTTGTCAATGCATATCTCTTTGCGATCACTTACAGCTTATGCTGATTCTGTGCAGGTCTATATCTCAAGAAGTGGGCAGGAGCTGTCAGGTCAAACCGCTTATAGACAATACAGAAAGGTAACTATTAAAACATCTTATGCTAATATTTTGGCAGTGGATTTCTGTTCTCATGAATTATCTACATTTGATTTTGGCAGGAGAACGGAGCTGGGTTTAGAAAGTCGAAAAATAAAACTAGCGGCAAGAGGAAAAGGGCCAAGAGTTGATACCTACATGTATATTAGATATCCAATTTTCATTTCTTCATTGTATTATAACAGTTGATTTTTGCAATAGACAATTTTGATCTGCATTCTTGTTGAATCTCCTTCCTTCATTTTCTTTTTCCTTCTTTTATTGAATCCTTCATGGATGAAATAACCTTGTGTCAAACCTGATGCTCTATAGAATTATACTTTCGCAAAGGTTCAAAGACACATTTTCAGGACTCCAATTTTGCAATCCCAGTAAGAAATGAAGAACAAAAATTCAAAATGTTTCAAAAAATTAATCAAATTTGTTAACATTGCATTAGCAAGGACACATTTGCAAAATTGATCGAATTTCAAAGATACAACAAACCGAAAAGTAAAAGCATGCTGCTCTTGTAGTGAGTGTATAGAATCAAAACAACTCCACTATAATCGGTATTAGCATATTCTCACTTAAATACAATGCTTTTTTTCTACAACTATATCCTATGTAATAACATCTTCAACATCTATATATGAGGACAGTAAAAGCCACAAAATATTAGTGTATTTTCCCCTTAGCTGCCAAAAAATATATATAATATAAGTATATGCAATTTTGTATGGCTAACAGTCTCGACAGTTGTCAGTAGGGTATGCTAAATAACAGCTTCTGGGGTAAAGCCACTCTCGAAGAATCCCATCTACACCTTGAAACTATCCTTGCTGTTCGGAAACCTAGGCATCTGGAGTCTCACCTTTCAATAAATGCTGGCACTTCCTGAAATACATAAACAAATATCAGCCAATCCTTTAGATTAAAATAAGGATCATTGAAAGCAAACAGTGGTGAATGCATACTGGGTGCAATGCTTAGATTAAAATAAGGATCATTGAAAGCAAACAGTGGTGAATGCATACTGGGTGCAATGCACGAAATAATGTCTCTAAAGGATATATTAGTCTAAAGAAGGACAATGAGAAGAAAGCCATTAAAAATGGTGATGGAGCCATAAGTACAGTGACAAATTAAAGACTGCAAAGGATGGGAGCCAGAATTAAGATGGATAATAAGGGAGTGTCAGATCAAGGCAAATGAAAATAACAAAATGAGCTGGCAGTATATAATGTCCCTTTATATTTTGACAATGATATATGACGCTTTTCCTAATCTCCTACCTGTAGATATGATATGTAAATAATTACAAGAACTAATTTGTTCTTGAAAATTAGTGAATTGGACAATCAGATATCATATACTCAATGGGCATAGGCATTGATGAAAGTTGTCAGTTTTTACTTTTGCTGAGCTATAATAGAACAATAAAATCATGAATTTTCTAAAATGAAAATTAAAAGCACAAGACTAGTACAATTTCAGGTCCTCTGTTCTTCTCTTGATGTCACCTGACCATAAGATCGGGTCAGTGTTCTTTGGCAACGAATCTTGTTGTTGGGCTATCTCCCTGAGCCACTGCTCTGCTTTGTAGCACTCGCTAATGATCTGAACATGGAAAATGAAATCATTAAAGAAATTACCAAGAATTGAGTTATATAGTCTTCACGATGACAGAATTGAGTTATACAGTTTTCACAATGACAGAATGGTTATCGTACAAAATCTTGCTCCTCGGGTGGAAGAGAACCAACAGCCGTCCGATACTCTACGATGCATTGTAACAAATCTCTTGTAGCTTGTGCTCGTGCTTCTCCATCTTTATATCGATTTTCAATTGGATCCACCAACTAGAAAAAAGCATTGGAACATAAAATTAAAAAACAATATATATTAAAGGTAAAACTTGAGAGCCAGAAAAGTGAAACTCACTTTCTTGAGATCCTCCAGTTTTGAGGCGTAAGTGTTTGCAGTTTCATCATCACCGTCGTCGTAAAGCCACTCCTCTGTCTCCTGAAGGCTCCTGGATATGCCTTCTCTCTCCTGATCTGATGCAAAGCTTCGATACGTGCTAAAAAGCTATTCACCAATACATTATGGTTTCAGAAGCCAGTACTTGTACAAATACATGAAACTAATAACAAAAAATTTAACAAGTTTAACTAAAGTCAAGATTCTAAATTTTTATATTTTTCATATTATTAAAAGTTGAAATCTCGCAATGTCTCCACAGCATGATTCTTAATTGTAAATTTTTCACATCTCCAGCAAACATAATGAAAATTTAAATTGTTATTAACTGAAAATATGAGAGTGATGAAGTGTAATTACATAGCCAGCTGGCTGTGCATCATATACTTCTTTTAAATGCATCATATATTCCAATATCACACCATAATACTAGTACTGAGTTCTAGATGCATCAGAAATGTACTGCAATCCTTGAGTGCATCTGAAAATCAAATAGGTTTTACTACACAATAGAGCAAATTGAGTCAAAAACTTTGTAATTTCTTTATATCTTGGGATGATGACAATCTGTATTTTTGAAATGTCGATTTTTACCTTATTTCGCATCTCATAGACGTATGATTCCAACGCATTTTTCTTGTCTTTAGTCTGTTCCATAGTTATGTCCTGTTGGGCCAACAGATTTTCTGTCTCTTGAGCCAGTGCAAGCTCAGGTTTGGTCATCCCACCATATATAGTCTCACTGATTGATATATCAAGCCTCCTGCCAGCTTTATCTCTTACCACACTAACAGCCTGCATGAAACACAGTGAAGAAACTTTTACATCTACTTGAATGCGTTGTTCCCTAAGATTCTGCAAAAATAAATTCTACCACTAAGAATTTCTCAGCAACCAAAAATAAATTATGGGAAAATATTCTTATGTTTCCAAATTTAAGGTTGGAATCATTAGATAAACAGAACTGTCTCCTGTTCCCATTACATAAAGAAAGGTAGAAATCAAGTAATGAGATATCAGATCCATGCACAAGAAAAAGGAGATTGGCAAGAAATTTACCGAAGAATGAGACGATTTGGACTGTACGGAGGCACTATCTTGCACATCTTCAACCGTTGTTGAGGAATCAATAGAAACACCTTCGGACTCCATTTTGTCCATTTTTGAGCGAGCATTGTGCTTTGTAACTGGATCATCTCCATGACCTTCTATCAACTGAAAAGTAATAAATTATATCACATAGTAAAAGCTCCAAGAAAATGAAAAACATAGCAAGTTGACAGATGAAAATGAGACTTCTTACTTACCCAAGCCGACTCAACACTGACAATACCGTGGAGATTTAATTTAACTGTAACTTTAACCTTTGCATTTTCACTGTTAGAGCCTTGGAAAGGGCCAATCTGCATAAGCAATAACTCAGAAACTAAGAAACCCTGTAATCCACTCATAAAAGTTACATCTGAACTACAAGTAGCAAAACATATTAATGACAGATATAAATCGAATAATGTTGATACTTGAAAAACCTCCTGCATGTCTTAGCCTAATCTATACAAAATAATGAAACAGTTCCAAATCTCTTCAAAGTACACTTACAGTGAAACAACTAACTTTTGAAGATATGCCAGGTGGCAATTCATTTGGATTCGTGTAGAATAATTCCAAGTGGAACAAACTGCTCCGCTGAAGTGTCAAAACTTTAACACATGGAATGGGTTGGCCTTTAGGGAACACTTCACCATTTGTATTTGATCCTATGCAAATTGGACCTTCATCTGATGAGATACCTATGGAGTAAGGATTACAATCTTGAACCTGCACAAGACCAAGAATTGGAGTTACCAAAAAGCCATTCATTTGCACAGGGAATAACATGCCGAAGGGTAAAAACAATTTCTAAATTTCATTTAGCAGAAAATATAAGGAAAGATGAAAGCAGTTTCAGTAGACAAAACAATCAGATTTCAGGCTGAGCAGCCAACAATTTCTTCTGAAATTACTTGCACTAAGCACAGGATTATTTATATTCTTTCACAAAAGAATTAGCTGTAAGTCTTCACACATTCGTTCTTTTATCAACCAAAACATGCATAAAAGAGGAGTCGTTTCAATTCTAGTGCTGATTCATAATAAGAACTGTATAGCATTATCTCAATTTGGCTGCACATTTTCTGGGCAATGTTTAAGAATTTCTCTTAATATCAGATATATGTAAGCGTCCCCACAGCCAAAAGAACAATGATTAAGTTTCTTGTTATGTATCAGTTTCTTTCCTTCTTCATGTCAATAATTGGAGAAAGTTTGAAATAAACAACACAGTGAGTTGTCAATAGTTCTTCAGCTTTAAGAAAAGCAATTTTCAGTTTTTCACAAAGTAATTTGCAACAGTAAGTGTGTCCTTGATTTAACTAACATGTCCATGGCCTAAGAAATAACCCACACACAATTGACTGAAAAACCAAGAACTGAGATTTATTTCCACATACCTCATATTCTCTGACCCGAAAAGCCGGACTAAGCATTGCACACTGGAGAGCACATCCACGTGCCACACACTCACTTGCATTCAGCGATCGTCTGGGTTCTCTCCCAAATAGAGAAGTTAACAATCTAGTAATAGCTGGTATCCTTGACCCAGACCCAACAATCTCAACAGAATGGATTTTGTCCACATGCAACCCTGCATCAGCTAAAGCTTTTCTACAAGGAATAGCAATCTTCTCTGTTAATCCTGAAGCAAGCTCCTCAAACTCCTCCCTCTTAATGAAACCTCTAACATCTTTCTCATCCATCAAACACTCAATATTTAAAGGCGCCTCTGCATTTGCACTAAGAACCTTCTTCAACTTCTCACATGCTGCCCTTAACCTAATGCAGGCCCTGACATTGGAGTAAACATTTATCTTGTACTGCTCCTTGAACTTTGCTGCAAAATAACCAAACAACACATCATCAAAGTCTCTGCCTCCCAAACTGCTATCAAAAGCATGTGACAGAACCTTCATATGCCCAGCTTCAAACGATACAATGGAGACCTGAGTATCAGAATGACCAATATCAACAAATGCAATATAGGATTTTCCTCCATTAGCAAAATCTGTTTTATAAATTCCGTAACCAAGTGCAGTTGCAGTGCAGTCATGTATCAATCTCAAAGGCCTCAATCCAGCAATAGAAGCAGCATTCAAATACTCTCGTCTCTGCAAATCTGTAAAGTATGATGGAACCCCAATCACACAGTCTACGACAGGCATTTCCAAATTTTTCTCCGCAACATCTTTCAAATGTGAAAAGAGCATCCCCATAACCTGAACAGGGCAAAATGTATGTGTCTCACCCAAGTATTTCAATTTAATGCTAATGCCACCATCTGGACTTTCACAAGATTCAAATGGTAACACCATCAGATCCTTTTGAACAACAGGGTCACCGTATCTCCTACCAATAAGTCTCTTCACTTGAGATACTGTTGATTTTGGATGCATCATTGCAGAAGCATAGCCAGCAGCCCCAATAAACCTTTGCTTCTCCCCAAAACATACAATACTGGGGGTTTCACGATTTGATTCCTCATTCAACAACACATCAACACCCCGATGCTTCACTGTGGCAATAACACAGTTCTCGTTTCCAATATCAAATCCCACCACACTCATTTTAATTTACCCTGAGTGCTTTAAAAAAAAAATTCAATCTAAAAGGAGCTTATATCTACCAAAACAACCATTATAACACAAACCAAGAACAAAGCACCTAAAATGACTTCACCCTTTTGTTTCCTTCACTTCCTAAAAAGAAGCATCTAAACCAATTCCTTTCTATGTGCCAAAACCAAGACCTGCGTCAGATGAAAACGCATTCAGAAAAATGTTACTGTTATAAAGCAACATCCAAAAGACATGACATCATATGCATCGGTCTATAAATACATACCAACAAAACAACAATAGAGTATCCAATTTCAGTCATTCATTCATTCTTTATCTACTTAAATAACATAAAATAAAAAATCTCCCCACTGAACCTGACATTACCATTTCACTCAAAATGGTTGACTTTTTCCAATTCCCGTAAACCAAAACAAGGGCACCCACAAAATAAAAAGACCCAGAATTTCATTTTCTTTCAAATTTATCCATTTTCCCAGTAACCAAGCAGTCCAAAACTATACAAACAAATTATAAGAACAATGAGAATATCAAGTTTACAAAAATTTGAATTTTAAAGGTCATGAGAAAGGCAGTACCTTGTAATATAAAACAGCAAGGGCAGCAATGCCTTCGATGATGAAGAGATTAAACAAATCAAGCTGAAACGCAGGCCTTAGAATAGAAAACAATTGAGGTGGTGGTAAGGAGACAAACTCTCCTATTTGCCCGCTTAAGCAGCTATCACATATCAGTCCTTCAATAAAAAAAACTTCACACGTTGAGTGGGTAATATTAGAATACGTTCATTGAACGAGAGGTTTAATGATAATTTCTCTTTTTACATTAATGTCATCAATCTTTTGCTTATTTTCTTTTATCATAAAAAATAGTTAAAACTTTTCAAGAAACCCTTATTACCAGCACTACTTGTTTTAACTTAAAAGTCAAATTTGTATAATGTACAAAATAAAATTTAAAGTAGTTAGAAAATTACTCTTAAAGAGCTCGACTCTCTTATCATATATTTTTTTGAATGATCTGTATTTTTACAGTGCTCATTCCCATAATTAGGGATGGCAAAAAAACTCGATCTGAATTTTGACATGATTGATCCGACCTGAAATTTTTGAGTTTGACTCGAATTTAAGGGTTAAAATTCGCGCTCGAGCTTAAAAATCAAATCCCGATCAAGTTCGGATCAAGATTTGGGCTTTAGCCGACCCAACATGACCACTCAATAATAAAAAAAAATGTGTGTTTTTATTTGAATAAGACATGATTTTTTATTTAAGTTTAATTATTTATATAATTTTATCGTTGAGACATTGATTAAAGTAATTCTTATGATTATTTTTACTTTAAATAATTTTAAAGTTTTTATATTTTAATATATTAGGGGAGGTAAATTTAAACTATTTAAATATTAAAAATTAATAAAATATTTGGTCGGGCTCGGGCTTTCCCTAACCCAATTAGGGTTGGGCTTGACCCTACCCGAAGTAAAACAATCGGGCTTTTATCGAGCTCGGGCTTGGGCTTGGCATGCCTACTCATGAGCTGCTCAAAGATATTTATGTCATTAATCAAATTTATAGTCGTTTGATAAAATTAATAATTTACTAGTTATATTTTACATCAATCTAAAATTAATTAAGTTCAAAAAATAGAAATAATATTCCTGAAAAATAAAATATTTAAAATCAATTATCCTCTACTTATTTTCAGTGATGCTCTTCTTTTTTCTTATTAGCGTAAAGGGTTGAACAAACCATAATTTTGATGATAACAAACCACATAAGGGTAAAATACTAAATGTTTATTTCACAGCCTCACTAGTTCTTAAAGGACAAAATTCATTCAAATGATATCAAGCTCAAAACAAGCAATGGACAACGGCACGATGAAGACGAATGTTAAGAGGACTAGCTCAAAGTGATCTCCACTGCTATAATTCTTGTAAAGCCGGTATGATTTAATGTATGCATGATTTAACATTTTAAAAGCTCATAATTTTGTTTAATAAATCACCATTTTTCATAAACTAAAGGCTTTATAGTTACAAGACAAATAATTTTATGAAATTGGTTTTTTTTTCAAAATAATGGACTAATATGAAAGATTTTGAAAATTTTGATATCAATAAAATGTTGTTTTAAATTTTGGAGGTGGACCTATTTGTAAAATTTTAAGACACTTTTATCCATAATATAATTTCTAAAAGTTTTAAGGTAAAACTATAAATTTTAGAACAGTAACAGCTAACTGCCCGATGTACAAAAAGGTAGCTGCTAGCCAGCTAAATCTAGCAGCAAATTGCTTAGACAAAATTTCAAATTTGATTTTTATAACGTAACTTGTTACAACAGTATAGCAGCTAACCGCCTTATTTTAACAACGATCCAACAAATTTTCGGAAAGTTAATAGTGACTAGTTTGATTCTTTAAACTATAAAAATCCAAATCTAACAACTTGTCAATCTCATTTAAGTTAAAACTTGTTCATACAACTAATCTTGACCTTTTATTTTCCTAATCTACATACACTTGAGGAAATGTGTGTGTGAGTAAAACACTATTTGTAAAAATATTTATTGATATCTTAGAAGTTAATTGTAAGAACTTGAAGTTTTAGAAAGTTTGGATAGTAAAATTCTCAAGCATAATTTGCTTGAAGACGTGGACGTAGATGGGTTTGCCGAACCACATAAAAATCCACATGTTTATTTTCTTCTCCCTTACTCCTTTTAAATTTATACTTTGTTAAATTTTTTGTTATTCGTATTTCTTAAAGCAACAATTTAAATTGTATAGTAATTTTAGTAGATTTTTTTTATTACCCAATTCATGAAGTTGCATAGTTAGAATTTCATTTCTTTCTTAGAAATTAATGAAACCCAATGATACAAAAACGTACATGTTTGCAGTGATGCATATTAGTCACATTGGTCAAGGAACGGTAAACATATTTTAAATACTATTATGGTAATAATAACAAGAAAGTTGTAGATTTCTGGTGATAAGAATTATGTTAAATGAACCAATACCTATGCTAGAAACAATTTATTGATAAAAAGCAATTATTTTTCCCCTATGCACTAAAGGATAAGTGACATTTTATAACCTAATTGAAAGTATATTTTAATGCTTGTTATAATATAATATTTTAATATCGCAAAGGAGTAGTAATTAACTTTACTCTCACCTCCTCTGATAAAAAATAAGTAAACCTAACAATCTAAAAGTATACGTGTTTATAGTGATGCATATCGGTCATGTCGGTCAAGATAACAGCAAGCATATTCTAAACATCATCATACGCAGAGGCCGAGAGTATGTAGGACTGAAGGGTGCAGCGACGCCTGTAGAGTTTTGAAAAAAAAAAAATTGGGGCTGCTAAACAAAATATGAAAAATTAGTGTGAAAAGTCAATACAGACTTTTATTATTTTTGGATGATTTTGTATGGGCGGGGGTGTCTTTTTTACTTTTTAATTATTTTCAATCATAAATTATAAATGCAATTTCTTTTCTTTTCTTTTTTCATAAATTATTGACATTATTAAATAATAGCCTAAGTAATTTTTTTTTTATATCTTATTTTGGATGATTTAGTTGGGTAGTAACTTATTATTTTTAAGAACTTAAGAATTATAAGTTTAAATTTGACCATCGGAGAGTTTTCCTCTGAGCTCTGCCCTTGGTTGTAGGTAACAAGAAAACCGTGGATTTCGGTGATAAGAATTATGTTGGATGAGTCAATACCTATGTTACATAAACTTCCCCTCCTCCATCATCATCAATATGTTACTGCAAGTATGTAACAATGAATGA
Source organism: Citrus x clementina (assembly GCF_000493195.1). Classification (NCBI taxonomy): domain Eukaryota; kingdom Viridiplantae; phylum Streptophyta; class Magnoliopsida; order Sapindales; family Rutaceae; genus Citrus; species Citrus x clementina. The sequence continues at coordinate 22,043,305 of NW_006263303.1, read as the reverse complement.
AATTGAGTGCTTGTTTTGTTTGTTGTCAATAAGTGTACACAATTTATTTGAAAATAAATTAGTCATTTGTTTATCTTTTATCATCACAATTTTTTTTAGTTATTTCTTAAAAGTTATTGTTTTCTATTGATTTTTTATATTATAAAAATTGCATTATCCAACTATTTTTTTTTTCAAATACTTTTATAAATAACTTGCGAATAGACAAATGACAAAAGTTGCTTCTTCGAAAGCACTTCTGAAAAACAAATCCCTAAATCCATCTATGGAATGCCCTTGAGGTGTATAATGTGTTTACCTACCAAATCCTCTCTGTATGAGTCTATGAGCGAATTTTTCAATTTCGATGTTAATTAAAAAGGAGAATTTTCTTTTTTTTCCTTTTTGGGTCCTGGCCCCACCCCACACCACAATTGACAATTACAACTAAAACACTTGTCACCCCAATAAAATAATAAAATAAATAAAATACAAAACTACGAAACCAATGCCATGCCTAAAACTAAAAGCCACGTGACAATTCTTTCAACAATTCTGTAGGCAATTTGCCTTGGCGACGCAAATTCTTCTCTCGTTTGTCTTGTATTCATGTTGTTTTCTCTTGTTTTGTCTCCCCTTCTTGCCTTCGCTTTTCATTCTCAGCACACTTATCCGCTTTGAGACTCCAAAGAGATTGCCTTTCCATCACAGCACATCTCTTTATGACTCAAGGTAATAAAGAATTAAAGTTATTTATTTATTTATTAAATTATTTGGTATTCGAATATTATATTGATCTCCAACTAATTTAGATTTAAACTAGGCAGGACTACTAGGACGGCAAAACTCTCCCAATAAGTATTTAACACAAAAAAATTAAAATTTTTTTCACTAAAAATATTGGTGGGTAAAAAAAAAAAATTACTTGAGGTTGGTTTTTTTATTTTGAATTTTGGTGCTTGTTAGCAACTAAACATTATGTTGTTATTAATGTTGATTATTATCTATTGACTTTCTTCAACTCATCAATTAAATTTTCATATGACAGAAAATTATTAAAAAAATAAGTACAAATTAAATTTGTTGCATCTCGAGAAATATCTAATCCAGCTCTCAAATTAAATTTTTTGCATCTTAACAAATACCTACTCCCACTTAATTATGTAATAATTGAGAAATTGACTTTTAGGTGTATTGGTTTGGTGCTAGTGAGTAATTGCGTGGTACCTGACAACATCAAACACAATAAAACATGCCTTTGTGTTAATTTCGTGTGCTAGTTATGTGTGAATATCATTATTTGTCTTATAATTTGGACTTATTGTAGTTCCAAATTAAATTAGTGAGCCTCATTTAAAATATTTCCTTATTTATTTATTGATAAGAAATATTTCTTTATATTACTCTCATGATAAACATATGGGTTCGACCATGTTGGAGTTCATCTATAATAGAGCACGAATCTCAATTACACATGTAAAATGATAAATAATAAAAAATAAATTATAATAAATTTTATATTATTTATTATTTTACGTGTATGATTGAGTTTCGTATTCCATAGTAAGTGAACCCCACCGTAGCCATAGCCTAAACTTATTATTTCACCAAAAGGAAAACACTCATAGATGCCGTCAACTTTTAGTGGCGGGCCAGCGTCGTTTATCACGTTAGTTTTTTACTTTTAGTTTTTGTGGCATGTGTTTAATTGTCAAAATTAGTTCACATCTTTGTGTAATAGTGTTTACTTTTTTGTTGCTTTTTCGTGCTACAAAATTAATTTTCCTATTCCTTCTTTATTTTTTTTTTAAAGTGACACCCTTACCGTTTACAATATTTATCTTCCGGCCGAAAAAATAATTATAATGAAATCAATAACCCTTTTTTTTAAATTACTATTATTTTCCTATTTCAAAATATGCATTATTTGCTAATAATTCTTCAATTGATTATTTAATTTAATAAACTTTAATTATATTAAATTTGAATATGTTGAGTTAATTATACATTTCATTCTCTATTATATTTGACTTTGATTATATACATAACATTTAAAAAAAAAAACACATAATTATTTCTCTCTCTAGAATGTTCTGACAAGGATTGGTCTTAAAGATTTGCATTATCATTAAAATTATTAAAGCCGGTAGGTACGTCACTGCTGGCCTTGCTCATGCTAAATTTGAAAAATAAAATTCCTTGAAATTAAAAATAATGCCACCAAATAATTTTTATTAAAAAAAAGCAAATTATACCGCCAACGTGCTTAGCAATATTCACTCGTTTCTTTTATTATTACAAATAAAAATGTTTTAGTTGTTTCTCCAAAACTAGGATCCGCCTATGTTGCCAATTGATTTTTTTTTTAAATTTAAAAAATATGGTAATCTAATCCACAAACAAATAAAAACAAATCACAAAATCCGCAAATGGAATATCGTTGATTATTAAATGCCACAAATCTTCTGACAATTTTTTTTTAAATTTCAATATTAAAAAAGAGATTCTGTGTTTTTTTATTTTATTTTTTACAGGCCTCCACAATCTAACTAAAAACACTTGTCAGTTGTCACGAAAAATAAAAATTAATAAAATTAAAAAAATTGAAAAAACAAAAGGCGAAACGGCATTTCAAAAACCAACATCATACGTCTTTCTAAAAAGACACACGACATTTTTTTTTTTTTTTCCAACAATCCAGCTATCTGTATTACGAACAAATTGCTTAGCGCCACAAGTTGTTCTCGCATTGTTCCATTTATTTTTATAATTTTGTGTTGACTTGTCTTCTCTTCCTGTCTTTGCTTCCGACTCTTCCAGTCTCTACACTTTTATCTGCTTCCTGAACTTTCTCAGAGATTTTCCCAGGAAAATTCTTGAACTCAAGGTGATAACTTTTCTTGAAAGAATTGTCTATGTCACTGAAAAGATTGATGGGTTGGTCAAAAATTTTCAAAAAAATTATTACTTTTTTTTTTTTTTAATTTTCAGTGTGTTACTTGTTAGCAACCAAACATTATGTTGTCGCTTTTGTTGATTGGTTCAAGTCATTAATATTGACTTCATTTGCTCTGTTATTGCTTTTGTCAGGGGAAGGAACGATCTTGTTTTACCCAAAAAAAAAAAACTTGTGTAGACTTCGGCTGTTGTTGACTGAATGGATAACACCGGAGGTGCTTCTTTTATGAGGAACAGAAGATTTGAGAGCTTTCTTGATACCAGTTGTGAACAACCAAACGTGAAAGAGCCACCGAGAGTTTCAGTGAAACAAGAAGCGGGATTTAGGCCAAAAGCCGAAACTGATCAATATGTTGATGATGATGGATTTATCTCTGTGTTGATATCTTATGTGAGAATTGTTACATGTTTCGTTACAATGATGGTTACAACATTCGTCTGGGCAATCGTCATGCTTTTGCTCCTACCGTGGCCCTATCAGAGGATTCGGCAGGGCAATATTTATGGCCATGTTACTGGGAGATTATTGGTAAGCTGAGTTTTAATTTGAGGATTATGTTAATTTATTGATATTTTTTCCCTTTGACTATTGTTGAGTAGGTTTAAAGACTTATAGACTAATGCAGCAGTCACCATAATTATTTTTTAACTGTTCAGTTTTTCCTTTTTATCTAGTTTGATGTTGAGGCAGCTTCTTTCTCTACATATTGATTGCAGATGTGGATATTAGGGAATCCAGTAAAAATTGAGGGTACTGAATTCGCTGATAAAAGGGCGATATATATAAGCAATCATGCGTCTCCTATCGACATCTTTCTCCTAATGTGGTTGACTCCAACGGGCACTGTTGGCATTGCAAAGAAAGAGGTATGAGTTAATCCTTTAAGAATTAACCTTGAATCTAATTTTGGCTTTCAGTTTGTGTGATTTCTGAACGCCTCTGGACTGATTGACTTCATTGATGCATTTGTGGGTTTATGTTCTTGAAATCAACACGGTGAGTTGTTGCCTTGCAAATTGTAATCATATTAATGTTGATGGCTGATGTTAGTTCTTTAAGTACACAAGGTAAAATTGATTGTGAATCTCGAGTTTTGAGTAATGAATGAGAATTTTATTTTTCACAGATCATATGGTATCCTCTATTTGGGCAACTTTATGTTTTGGCCAAACATATCCGCATAGATCGCTCCAACCCGAGTGCAGCCATCCAGTCTTTGAAAGAGGTATCATTTTCTCTGCCCTGCGGTATCAATCTGGGCATTTTTTTCCCCCTGTATTCTTAACTATTGATTATGCGAATGTTCAGGCGGCTCATGCTATTGTGAAAGACAATCTGTCTTTGATCATATTTCCTGAGGGCACCAGGTCCCAAAATGGAAGACTGCTTCCCTTCAAAAAGGTATTTTCCTACTTTGCACATGCCTGGAAATGCATAATAAGTTGTTACAGCAAATGATGATTAAAACATTAGCTATTTAATTAATAGGCCTCGATTTCAGGGCATCTTTGGCTGGTTTTGTATTAAGTGCTTTCTTTAGCATATTGCCAATGTTTCTAGGATCATCCACTTTAGGAGCATGGCTTGACTTTAAATGTACACTGGGAAAATTTTAATTTTCCACAACTCACTAAACTACATTAGATGATTATTTTGTATGATCTGTCAGTCTTTACCAAGCTACTTCTCTGTACACTTGCCTCAGTATATTGTTGTATGCTAGATCTTTCTTTTTCAATCCACTTGTTAATGCGTGATACAAGAAGCATTTTCATTGCATTTTCTTCTTGTGGTTTCCAAATTCAGGGTTTTGTTCATATGGCGTTGCAATCCCGCCTCCCAATAGTTCCAATTGTCCTATCCGGTACCCATCGAGCATGGAGGAAGGGCAGCTTACATATTCGGCCAGTACCTATAACTGTAAAGTACCTTCCTCCGATAAGTACCAGTGACTGGACAGCTGACAAGCTTGATGATTACATAAAAATGGTGCACGACATGTATGTCAAAAACCTCCCAGAGCCTCAAAAGCCTTATGCGTCGGATAGTACCAGGACTTGTTCAAATTCATAGATGAGGTATTGTATTCATCCCTCGTAATATTTTTCCTCCCCTGATGTATCCTTGTTAAAAGCAAAATAGTTGAATAGATTGGCAATGGCAGCATAATCAGTATAATACTGCTGACTCTCTTGAGTAGTCTTCACGATAATATAAAGAATTCATTATTTTCCCTAGTTCAACAAGTGTTAATATTTTCTGCAGAGATGATAGGCAATGGCAGCAACTGATGTATTATTATTGTTCTTAATATTTTTAAAAGAAGGGTCATTTTCAGGCCCTAAGGCATCAACTCTGTTGAGGGCCAAACAGGTCATTAGAAATGATTCATAGAGGTCTGGTAGCTGCTTCACATGATGACAGGACAAAAGCTAATAGGGACATGAAGTGTAGATTACCGAGAAACATTAAGTTATTATAATCCTTATGAAACCAAGAATAGTTTCAAAGCTTATTTTATTCAACACGGCGTGGAGATTTTCTAATTGATTGATGGTGATTGGCTTTTCATTATTTACTAGAAACCAACAGAATGTGGACGTCGGTGTCTTTGTCAAATTTTATGTATCCCATACACTAATTGTAGAAGATAAGAAAGCTAAGCTAACCCTTGTATATTTTTCTTCTTTGGCTAAATTATCATTATATGGCTGATAGCCATACCTAAAAGGCTTAAAAAGTCAGTCATTGCTTGTCTGATTAACTACTACATTGTTATCAAGACCGCGCTGGCTTGCTTTCTGATTGCGCAATTGAAAAGAAAGTTCTTGCCTTTGTAGGAGCTATATTATACCCCAAAAGTGCTTTCCGCTATTGATTTTAAATCCAGCAACACGTGTTTTTTTGGTACAAAGACAATATATAAGGAAAAGAAAAAGGTGGTGGAAGAAGCAAATCAATGAAAAACCCACAATATCGATAAGAAGGGGCAGCGATAAACGTATAAACTGAAAATTAACTGAAAACAACGTCGTTTGAATGCATGCATGCATGCTGTAAGCTCACCTCAGGTTTGGTCGATGCTTTCTGTCAAGCTTGCTAATAATAAATAAATAAATAAACGACAAATTGGTTGACTAAAATTTTGAAGTGGCCTACTTTTATGTTAGTGTAGCGCAGTGATGAAAAAAAAAAACATACAATTCAATTATGAAAATCTATTGAGAATTTGAATACATATATTTGTAGTGGAAATTAGTTTGAAATACTCTTACAAATATTTGGAAAAATATATATTATACTTTTATTTATGAGAGGAAAAATATGTGAATTCACGTAGTAAGATTGAACTTGTGCCCTAAAAGATTTTTGAGGGTACAAGTCCACCCTTAAACTAAAGTTTTAGCAATAACTATGTCCTCATTTGCTAGACACAGTTGTTGAGGAAAAATGTTGTTATTATAAAATAAAAATTTATAATATGAGATCAATATAATTTTTAAATAGTAATTTTGACAAAAAGATTAAAAATATTTTAAGTTTTTTATGTAATAATTTTCCTCACACCCAACATTTCAATAATACCTAATCTCTCAATAGACATACCATTTCTTTCACATTAGAAACTGTCTACTTTATACAAAATTGATCGTTCTATTATACAAACAAGTGAATCCAATCTCTCTATATATAGTGATGATTTCTTGTAGGATAAGTATTCATTTTCTTATATAAGTTACATTCCTCCTTGAATAAATTTAAGTCTCGAAGGAGAAATTACTTATTTCTTAGATAAGAATCTTACTAAAGAAAAAATATTATAGGAAATCCTTATTGAAAAATAAGACATATTTACTAACAATCTCCACCTTAATGAGCTTTTCAATTAGCTGACAAAACTTGATCCATTGTGTATTCACACAACCATGTCGTCTCCAACTTCTTTACTCTAGCAAAACAACACTCACATAAAGCTTATGAGAATTACTCCACTACAAGTAATATCATGTCTTCTATGTGGCAGCCATAATTCTTTATATAGAGAATTATCGTCTTCCACCTTATCCAAAGTACACATATTTGGCACTTGTTGATTATCTTGTTGAAAATACCTACCTATATACCTTGCATAAATGTCAATCCATGCGTTGTGTAAATCTTATAGACCTACTAACAGTAACACATCCTCTTCTATGATAAGCCAAAACAAAATCAATCTCTCATGGAGAAAAGAGACACATTATCAGTATCTCCATCTGCTGACTTAGAGCTATTTGTCGAAGTTGTTGTATTCGAAAATCTTCTTTAAGGTGTCTTGATTGTCTAAACACCTGTAGAGTTTTTGCCATGGGAACAAGGTTCATTGCCCTTGCTTTCTTTGTGTAATAAGATTGAATCAATATATTCTTGACTTAAACTTGTCACAATTCAAAATTGATTCTTTTATCAAACTTTTCAACCTCAATCCTCACAAGATTTAAAAATTTGTTTGCAGACATAATTATTTTGAAGAATAATTTTTATCTCTGATACCACTTAGAGAAATTTAGGTCTCGTGTTAGGGATTTTGAATCTCACCTAAGATCTTGCAAGCAAAAATATTAGACAAATTATAAACAGAAAATAGATGGAGAATAAACCAATTACACAACATAAGAATTTACGTGGAAAATTTTTTTACTGGAGAATAACCATGGCTGCCAATAATGACAAGAGAAAAATCTACTATGTGAAAAATTATTACAATTACTCTAATATTTTTCCTTACACCCAAAATTCTAATAACACTCAATCTCTCAATAGACATTCGTTTCTCTCACATAAGAAATTGTCTGCTTGCAGAGAATTGATTGTTATATTATATAAACAAGTGAATCCAACCTTCCTATATATAGTGATTATTTCTTTTAGGAGAAGTATTCATTTTCTTATATAAGTTGTATTCTTTCTTGAATAAGTTACGTCCCAAAAAGAAAATTATTTATTTCTTAAATATGAATCCTACTAAAGAAGAAAATATCTTAAGAAATTTTTATTAAAAAATAAGACATATTTTCTAACAAAGTGTATGATCAAATCAACTTGACTTGTAACCTACGACATTAAATGGTTAGCAAATGCTCGAGTGCTATAATTTTTAAATTATAACTGCTTAAGTTCTACATCAATAAGGGTGGACATTCAGTTTGGTTTTTGTCAAGTCGAACCAAATCAAATTGAAAATTTTCAGTTCGGTTTGGTTTAGTTTAAAAGAGAAAAAATCGAACGGGTCACTTTCTTAAGAGTCAATTGGTTTGTTTTGTTCAATTCCAAACCGAACGGATAAACTAGATGGTTCTTTCATATAAAATAAAAAAAATATAAATAAGTAAGTTTCTAACCCTATAAATTGTAGTAATAATTTCATCTCTCTCATCCTCACTGGTATCTCGCGACAGGCAGCTCTCACACATCAACATCGTTTCTATTTTCCATTGCCATCACTCACACACCATTAACTCCACCACTAGCAATTGTCTGACTAATCTAGTTCGCAGCGGTGATGGAAACTCAGCTGCTAACTTGTCATCTTAATCCGTCGCCACAATCCACGTCCAGCGGTTGCCGTCATAGCCTCACTTAATTATTGTTGTCACACCAGAGACATTGAGTCGTACGTGTTGACTATGTTTTTCTATTTATTGTTCCTTAAATTTGTTTCTTAATTAATATTTTAAAATTTTAACTAATACATTAGGGTTTAAATTTAATTGTTGTAGCAACTTTTTTTTAGTAGCATTGACTGTGTTTTTATTTATTCATTTATTGTTCCTTAAATTTATTTCCTTGAATAATTTTTTTATTTTGGATTAAAAGAATGTTGTTTAAATTTGATTTTTGGAGCATTTTTTTTAGTTGTATTGACTATATTTTTTTTATCCATGAGCTATTATATATTAATGTATTTGTGAAAAAAAATTGTATAAACGATATTTTAATTTTTGCAGCTGTTAGTGGACTTTGGTATTGTTATTAGCTTAGGCAAAGGGATTGGTTTCTTTCCTAGGGGTGGGCACGGTTCGGTTCGGTTCGGTTCGGTTCGGTTCGAAATTAAGTAGAACCGATTTAAATCGGTTATTTTATAAAAAGAACCGAATAAGAACCGAACTCAATAAGAACCGAACTCAAACGGTTCTTTTCGGATCGGTTCGGTTTTTTCGGTTCTTGGCCTATTGAGCTTATTTTGAATTTTTAATTTTTTAGTCCATTGGGCCTCATGAATGTAATAATTTTTTTCAACAATTAATTTATCCTAATTTTATTACAAATATTAACAATAAATACAAAGTATTCAAAACACATTTTATCACTAATATCTTACTAACTATTAATAAGATACTCCCAAAATATGAAATATTAAAATTTCAAAATACATAACCAAACTCCAATACTCCATCTATACAAACATAATCATAATGTTATAAAGAGAAATAACACATGTTTGATTTGAATAAAATCATGTTTGATTTGAATAAAATTATTAACACATGTTTGATTTGAATAAAATAAAAAAATAATTCGGTTTTTCGGTTCAGCTAAGTGAACCGAATACCGAACCGACATTTCGGTTTTTTTTACAAACGGTATATTCGGTTTTTTTAAAAAATAAAAACCGAACCGAATTAGAAAAAACCGTCGGTTCAGTTCGATTTTTTTAACACTACGGTTTTTTTGCCCACCCCTATTCTTTCCTATAGATTGTAGTTTTGTTCTAGTTTTGTTTTGTGAATTATCATCACATTATAACTTTATATTGTCTAGCAACAAGGGGTCAGAGGACATGAGGAAACTAGAGATGGCAAAATATGAGCTTGGGCTGGGTTTTTTAAAAAGCCCATGCCTAAACTTACTAGAGAAAAAGTATAAGGGTCGAGTTTGGGTCAAGCCCACTACAGGCATGGGCAGGGTTTGGGTTTTCATTTTTTTTATTTTTTTTTAAATTGTTGTAAACTTGAAATGAGTTAATACTTAATAGTTAACAAGTTGTTATAATTAATAATGAATTAAAGAAAATAAATATTTTAAAATAAAATAATAAATAAAAAATGAAGTAAATAAAAGAATCGAGATTTAATTTTTTAATACTAAATTCTCTAATTCAAGTACCCTCTTAATTAATTAACCTTAAGAGAGAGTTTAGTATTATAATTTTAGTTTTTTTTAATTCATGATCGATATATAAATTAGGGATTTAAACTTTCTTTTTCTATTTTCTCTTATTTTTAAATTTTAGTTTATTATTCTAATTTATAATTTTTTTTAATAGAGAGTTTGGGTCTAGCCTGGGCTTTTTGTCCATACTTTTAAGTTTTAATAAGGAGGCTCGGGCCAAAGCCCGTAAGAATGTTGGGCCGGCTCATACTTTTTTACCATCTCTAGATGAGACTGATTTATAAACTACAGTTATGTGAGAGTCAATGGCAGGAGCCAGTGTTTTTGGCTACCTTAGGGTAATAAGTATATGATTTAGTATTCAAAACTTAATACTAGAATTGTGTGGGCCCATTATTTGTGTGGTTGTTGTTGAGTGTGTATGTTACATTAATTGTAACATAGGGGCTCCCTTGCTCTCCATAGTGAAGTTTGTGAGTTTATGATATGATTTTATCATGTACATGGCAAAGTAAATTGGGCGAATGGAACTCTCTTGGCAGAAAATTTGGTGTGAGGGGCACATGTTTCCTTCGCGTGTGATTGAACAGCTTGAACTATGGCGTGGGAAAAATATCAAGCAAAGAATATGGGTGCGATTCTTGTCAAATTTACTGCAAATCCATAGTTTCTAGGTGATTCATGTTGATTTATATGTGAGAATATTGTTGTTTAGATAACTGGCGTTGAGCCTAGACAAGTTTACAAACAATGGTGGATGATTGAATTTGAAGCCTTAGAAAAATTAGTTAAACGACTTACACCTTAAAGGAAATAGGAAGTACAACTAAAAGTTGTATGTAGTCTTGTTCCTTGAGTTATTTCTTTAGATTTTTTCCCCATAATTAATTGATTTATTTTAAGTTTAGGTTTATTTTATTTAGTCTAATTATTGGTGCTTGGCTTACTTTGATGTAGGTAATATGAATGGTAGATATGGTTGGTTTCTGTGCATTGATGTGGAGTTTTAGCAAATGTGGACGGCAATGAAACTTTAGAGTTGCTTTTATTTTGTGATATTGTGGTGTTTATTATTATTATTATTATTATTTTTTGGTTATTGTGGATTTATAATCTTTAGTGGACATTTAAATTATATGAGTTGTGTATTTTTTTTTTGAAATGTAAACCGCTCATAAGATCATGATAAAAATGTAAAAGAAAATAAGATGAATAAAATGAAAACTATTAAGTTCAATTAATATGGGTGAAAAATTATAGCTATAACATCTAAACTAAAAAAAAAAAGAAAAATTAAACCAAACCGAATCGTATTGAACTAAAGAACTGAATCTAATTGAATTTTTTCAATTCAGTTCGGTTCGATTTTAAAATATAATTTATATTTAATTTAAGTTTTAAGGAACTGATCGAATACGTTTCGGTTTTAGACCAAACCGAACTGAACCAAAAACTACCCATCTCTATTTGTCAATCTCAATGTTATCGAAAAATTTAAATTTGAAAATAATTCTAAAAGAATGTAGGCCAATTAATAAATGATTTTTAGATATTCAAAGAACATAAATAAATAATTTGTAGTAATTAGATGCTACAACAATAGCAATAAAATAATAAATAAAGTAATAAACAACTCGTGCAGCAATAAGAATAAATAAAAAGTAATAGACAACTCAAGCCTTGTCCGAGCACGGCAAAATACCCTTTTTTGGGATTTTGTCCGAACACGGCTAATATTCCTGCTTGCAGCAATTTATCCACGTGTCACTAATCTCAAACAGCTAAATAATATCTTTTTACACAATGACCCAATTAATTCCTACCACGTGTCTGACGAGTAGTCATTTCTCTGACTTTACTGATGCATGGCACAATGTTATTTGCCTGTTTTTTAGCTACAATGATAAGAATGGTGATTTTATCTCAACTCACTAACTCAGTCCCTCTTAATCTTTAAGGACGGCCTCGTACACTTCGCCGGTTCGTCTGAGACATTAAAAAAAAAAAAAAATCTGTAAGTGAAACTGGAAAAACAATTTTCCCCCCCCTTTCTCTTTTTGTTTTATAAAAATTTATGCTTTCATAAAATTAAAATCACTTCACCTCAAGTCAACTCACTGCTGAAGAACTGTAGAACACTAACCCAGAAGGTATAATTTGTCTCGAACCCTAAAGTTAGTCAACGTTATAAGTATTTTTTTTAATTATTTTTCTCCTTTGAGGGTTGTGTTGAATAAGGACATGTTACTGATTTTGACCAAAAAGTTTCAATCTTTCTTGCAAAAAGTTCATGCAAATACTTATTATTGTTATTAATTTTTTTTAGGTTTCTCATGAAGTTGAATCTTACTTGTTGAGTATTCTCTGGTTGTAAATGCAGTTGCTCGAAGTGGGGTTCTGTGAATTTTTGAAATATGAGCAATAGCTTTTGTTATCTATCTTTCCTTTTAACAGATCTCTGTAAATGTTATGTGATAAGCTTTGCTGCTCAAGTACGAGACAGAAACACCAAACTTTGCCTTTGCGCTATTAGTTGAGTTAGATATTTATAGTTTACTCTCAATGCAAGTTCTGCTTGAGGGAAAAAAAATCTGTCCTACACCGTGTGTACACTGTTTAATGGAATTGTTACATGTGTACGTTTGTGTATATTGTATGATTTCATTGGATGGGTGTGTATATGCCCACTGTATTGAAGAACATTCAATACAATAACTATAGGAAGGCAGTTAAGTCCAATTTAAAAGTCAACTTGGTAATTTCAAATTGGTGACAAATTGAATTTCATAAACGTAGATGTAGGATATCCCCATTTAATGGAGTCATGATGCATGTATTTTGTATGTATGGTATGATTTCATTGGATGGGTGTGCATATGCTCACCATATTGAGGACTGTTTGGGACAATAATTATAGGCAGGCAGTCAAGTCGGATTTCAAGGTCAACTTCGGAAAATTTAAGTCGGTAACGAATTTAATTTCATAAAAGTAGTTGTAGGGTGCACCATCATATGGAATCATAAAGTGTGTATTTTGTATATATAGCATGATTTTATTGGATGGTGTACATACACCTTGTGTATTGAAAAGGCTATTTGAGACAGTAATTATAGGCAGGCTGTGTGTTAAGTCCTACTCCAAGGTCAAATTGGCAACAAATTGAAGTTCATAATTGTAGATGCAGGATACAATGTGGAAGTTATGACCTTATTTCACTATGAGTTTACAGAACTGTATTTGGAAAAGCATAAAATATTACATTACTCATAGTCTGGGTTTCCCTCAAATTATACTGATATGCTGTTATGTTTTTATGCCACAAAAAATTTACAGACTTTTTCTATCTTAATAATGTGAGTCCAAGGTCCTCAAGGCTTTTGGCAAGTGGTAGATATGGGCATCAACATACGTCCATGCTTTGACAATTGCTTTGCCTCATAGTTTTGGAAGACACTTCCCAAAAAATTATTATAGATTATTGGAGAATGGCAGTCAATAAAGTCAGTTATTTACAGGAGAATTGAAAGATTGATAGATTCATTAACCTCTTACCCTGTTGTTGGGAATATCTGTCTTTCTTACAAAATAGATGTTTAGATAGGTCATTACGTTATTTGTTTACAATTACATCAATCATTAAATTCCAAGTTTTGAGAAGAGGAAAGTACACTGGATCATGTGTGTATACGTATGCGAAGGATATCAGTTTGCTTTTATAGACTCACAATTGACTGCTCTCTTTTCTGCAGGGAAGGGCCACCGTATAAAAGATAAAGGCAAGATACTTTACCATAATACTGATAATGAACCAAGACAATCAAGTGAGTAACGAAGAGGCTTCTGCAAATGTCACCATGAAGCGGAAACGTGGTCGTCCAAGAAAGCATCCCAGACAGAATCTCAATCATGGGGAGAATGCTGTACCAAGGTTTCAGAATGTAAATCTTAGGGAGAATGCTCATGCTGATGCACCACCTGGATTTCAAGGAGTGAATGGGAATCGTTTGCGTCCAGTAGATGGAAATAATAATACTAATGATGTTGTGGTGGGTCAAGTAGTTCATGGTGTTATTGAGGCAGCATTTGATGCTGGATATTTGCTGAATGTGAAGGTTGGTAACTCTGAAACCACTTTGAGGGGTGTTGTTTTAAAGCCTGGACATTATGTTCCTGTTTCAGCTCACAATGATGTTGCTCCAAATGTACAAATGGTCAGAAGAAATGAGATTCCCTTCCCACTAGATAATCACTCTCAGGTCCCTGTCTCTAACTCTCAATCCAGGGGGAGGAGAGAGCGGCTTGTCAATCCTTACAGAAATGGAGCCTCAAAAGGCAAAGAGGGGGCTTCAATTTCCGTCCAAACTGCTCCTCCAGTGTTTTCGAAAAATATTTACCAGCCTGTTAGTTTATCAAATGGGCCGCCATTTACCAAGCAACCATCTTCAGTTTCAAGGCAAGCTATCCATTCGGAAGCCTCTAAAGTCAAACCGGTGACAGAAGCTGTTGTTCCATCTAGTGGATCAAAATCCACTGACCCAGTGCAAAAGGCTGGAAATCAGGTGTTTCCCTTGCAGGCTCAAATTAGCCCCCAGGGGATGCTAAGTCAGCCGCCTTCACAGGTACTGTTTGAGGCAGAAACCAAGTCAATGAAATTGCCAGGCATGCCATTTGAGAAACTTTTGACTGAAGTCGTTAAGAGAATTCAACCCCATTCAGAAGAGGCTCAAAATGGCAACAGGAATGATGATGCCAACACGGATCAGGCTCTCTCAATTGAGCCCCTCCAAGCTGTACAGCCCAATGTCAATGGTCACTTAGCTTCTCTGCCAAAAACTTTTGAGAACTTCAAAACTGGGAAAATGACTGAACTGTTGCGGGTAAAGTAAAGCTTAAACTAATATTTTTGCTGGTCTTAGCTGATAAATTGTCAAAGAAAAAAAAAATTAAGATGAGACTTATTTCCAATGCTTCAGGCTGTACAAGAAAACATGATGGACCAGGCATCTCAATATGAAGAGCCAGCCCCGGTTGGAAGCCTCACTGATGATAAGCTGAGCCCAGCAGCTGAGGTTGGAGATGAAGAAAATGATAATTCCAAGAAACATCCCCAGACTTCCAGTGTCTAATATGAAAGCCCTACCGAAGATGATGCTGGTGGACCTGCAGTTTCTGTTTTATTTTGCCTGAGGTCTGAATACTGATTTGATGAAATCTGACAACTCTGTAGGTGATATCTGATCTTAATTAGGAAAAGGGAAATCAAAAAGTCACTGTTAAAAGTCATGATTTAGAATAGTTATTGATCAAAGAGTTTCCATCCTTGGTTAAACCTGTTCCTGACGCCTCTTTGCTAACGGGGTTAGAGAAGAGATATTCTGGTATTTATGGTTGTCGCTGGAAACCATCAGCTTATAATATGTGAAAAATGTGCTTTTTAGTGCTTACAGCTTGTTTATGCTTATTATTGTCATGATTATGCATGCAGTTTTAAGTGGCCCGTTGCTTTTGCTTCGTTTGGCGGGAAGGATCATGTGCCTGGGACATAGTCAGCATCTGGAGGCAGTTGTCAAGCTTAAATAGCTGCGTTGAGTCCGAAACATGCTCTCTGGTTGTAAATAATGAATCATTTGGATGACGATCTTTTAAGTTTGATAAAGTTGTGCGGTAGCCAAATGCCAAGAGACATTGATATAGCTCAGCAGAAGGTAAAGAAGAATTTATCGACATTCAAAAGCCCAAAAAAAAATAAAAAATTGGAGCCATATATTCAATTCGGAATTGCATATCTTGTTATCCATTCTGATTAACGCTGTTCAACCGGCAAATCCCCTTCCTAGAGAATTAACCTCCCTAATGTTTTCCCACCGAAAAAGAAGTCCCAAGTCAGGTCTTGAGCACCGACTGCGACGAAAATGTAACCCCTTTCTCTATAACGAATAATGACAAAATTGCTCCTACGCTTAATTCTCACAGAAAAAGAATGCTATAACCAATACTTTTTATTGGAAAAAAATTCAGACAAAAATACATTTTCAGGGGAATTTGGTGCTGTAGAGACCATTAGATCCAGGGACTGGAATGGGACGATTTGCAGGGATGGGTGGTTGCAAAACCGGAATGTGGCTTGGCACCGGAAAAGGTTGCAGCCCACCAGCTACCATAGGAGAGGGGATGCAAAGCTGCAGAGCCTGGCCTGCTGCATTTCCTGCAGTCGAGAAACAAATCATGGGATTAAAAATTGACTGGCATAAATTTGGAGACAAGGCCATTAAATGTAAGAAAACAGTTCAATCCTAGAAGCAGTCAGTCCCATCTGAGAAATTATCCAATAGTGAGACCTAAAATTTAACTATATAGTAAAATTTTAATAAACTTCAATAATTATAAACCTTATCCTTGTTTATACCTTGGTGCTTGGGAAATTGGACCTGATGCGGTGTCAATGCAGGACGAGCAGATACTGGTGACATAGCTGCCACACCCAAATCCTTCCAAGATGAAACAAATTTAGTTAAGCAAACAGGAAATACACAGCGGTAAAATAAAAAAGAACCCTGTAAAACGAATTTTAGGGTGAAAAAAAACAGAAAGAATGGAACACACCATTGACTGAAACCATTCAGCAGCAGAAAAAAGGAGAAAAGGTGAACATGAAAAGTAAAGTGCTCTTCCTTTCACATGCTACATGGGACTGATTATATACAACACTCGAATTTCATAATTTCATAAATAGGAGACACATATTAGTAATGCTTCCAAATTACAGTTAATCAGCTACCGATGTCCATTTGTATAAAATAATATCCAATGGATGTATGCCATTGCCTTTCAAGATCCCTGGATGCCACACTGCATGTCTAACTTCATTGAATATAATTGACAGAACTCCCAAAGTTATTCAACCATAAAATTTCAGTGATGTGCAGGCATTGTATCTTACATTAGAAACTGGCTGCATATAGACAAGCTGCCCTCCTACTCTTCCAAACATAACCTAGGGGCAGAGAGACAGAGACAGAGACACAGAGGTTAGTCACTTGAAAATCAAGCATTCATAAATAAATAGTCTCCAAATAAGTCCCTATCCAACAAGAAACTTAAAAAGCAATGGAGATGGCATATAAATCCTCCTACTTACAGCCTGTGAACTTGGATGCACATATGTAGGCCCAGCCTGTACAGGATACTGACCTGCATATCTAACTGGCTGTGACCTTCCAGCATGTCCAACAATCTATAAGCAGAAAGGAACTCAGTCAACAAGACTTTGAACCAAGTTTGGTAGTCTATAAGATGTAGTGTGTTGCTACAACCTAATGCTCCTTGGTCAAGTTAATTGCAAATAAGGAGTCACAAGACAAGTTAATCTCAGATAAGGAGTCACAAGAAGAGAATGAATGTGCGAGGTAAACCTAATACTGATCCACAAACAGATGGACAAATTTTCTCTTCCCAAGCAAGCTATCTAATTCTGAATCGAGGAATCCTTTTCTTAACCTTTAATAAGGCTAAGATGCAATAGTTTGGACCGAGTATTACATTCAAGCACTCAAAAAGAAATTTCCTTCGGGCACTATGAACTACTGTACATTAAAGTCAAATACAGTAGTTGCATGTTACAAAAGGCTGGGATTCAGGTCAACAAGCAGAGGTTGCATCCATATCATAAAATAACACCTTGAGAAATGTGAAAGATGAGAACTCAATGGAAATCTAAGAGAACATACAGGTTGGGAAAATTGTGCAGCACTGCCACCATTTGCAGCTGTCAAGGTACCATACGGCACAAATTTCGAAGGCACAGAAGAATGAGATAGATATGGGCCAACTCCAACTTCAGACTGAGCAGCAGCAATGGGTAAAACTGGAGAGTTACTTGGCACATAAGCCATGCTTGTAGCTGTTGGTATTGCTGGAGAAGTAGCTGATACAGGATTCACAGAAGACGGCGAGAAGATCTTAGCTCCTGGGTTAAGCTTAAATTCCTATAAGAAAAGTTATGTGAGAAAAAAAATATCCAATTAAAAAATTTTGCAACTGATAAAGCAAGATTCATAGAATGTGTAACGATTAGGTTATAAGAGACCTAATTCAAAAACTTAGATAGTCCGTACAAGCATGAAGCCTGTTCTAAGGTGTGATATAGGAAATTAAAAAAAACAAAAGACATTCAATTGAACGTTGAAATTTAAATGAGTCATGGTTTTCGTTCCAAATTATAATTCACCTTGGTGCTTTTATTCGAAGGTGCACTTTGCAGAGGAACCACTTCAGTTGAAGCTGCTAAGGAGCTAAAACATAGCCCTGATGTAACATCAGTAACTGGAGTGGAAGAAGTTGAAACAGTTGAACGAGCAGCACCTTGAGAAGAAGTATCAGCTGAAGTGGGCCTTTCACGGCATTGATTTTCCGGTTTGTCAAGTTCATGAGCAGGGTCATGAGATAAACCATTAGAATGTTTGAATGCCATATTTGGATGCTCCTCAGCAGGCATCACTGGGCCTTGGCAGGCACCCACTGCAAGTAAGGTACTAAAATTATGATGGGCAACAGGTGAAATGCTTGGACACATATCAAGCCCAAATAGGAAAGAAAACCCCATGCTGTTCATGGAAACACCATGTGGAAGTCTAACAAGAGCGTCACGGTCAATTTCCACAACTTACAAGAGGGAGGCATCGTCTCAACACATCTCATCAATTAACACAATATTTCATTCAACAAATAACATGATAAAGAGCATTAATTTCCAATTTTCAAATACCAAAGAGAAGTTACTACATGGTAAAAGGCAAAAGGATATTGAAATTATTGATTGCATCAATTCCCTAATACCAAGCTAATGCAAAGATTGATTGGAAACCTAACATATATCGCAAATACTGTTCTGTAATTCTCTACCATGCTAACCTCCATTGTACATTTCTATCTAATATTAAAAAGCATTCACTGCTAGAGCACTAAATTGACAGCTACTGAAAAATAAATTTTGAACCCTGCTCAGATAACCAAGGATTTCAAACTCACAGTTTGTACTTGATCCTTGAACCCCATCAACCTGCAAAAAACAATAACATTAACTGGTAAATATGGCATTTAACACTATGGACTCAATAGTTCCCAATAATCCTTGTCCCACAGCAAGAATCAGCCAGTATCTACATACATTGTCTCCTTTATGGAGCTCAGTAGTCCGTGTGCAAGAATCCTGCTGACCTTGTGAACTCTTATCTCCGACCTGTCTGTCAGAAAAGCAAATGAAAGGAATCTGAGAATGAGAAAGAAATACATGTAGAAACAACAGAAACATATCTTCTACCAAGTAGAAATATAATAGTGTTAAAGATAAACACAAGAGAAATAACATGGTATAACAGGATGGAAATCTGTCAATATCCAGCAAAAAATAGAGGTATCTGTCACTGTCATGCAGAGTATTTGAGGATAGAGTTTGAGCCCGAATTGATAGATAGATTGTTATCTGAACACAAGACCCAAATTCCTTTTTCGCCAGCCAAAGAACCATTCCCAGGGATAAGATAGAAGTCAGAAGAAAGTTGATAACTCATACCTTCCATTAACTGAGTCAACTGAAGCTTCTTCAATCTGCAATGAAGGGGAAAGAGAGGAAAATGTTTGTTAGAAAAATGCTAAAAGATACATATCACACACACACATATCTTAGACAGCTTGGCCGTAAATAAGGAAACCGATTACCAAATTGACTCATTTACAACGTAACTGCCCAGAAGATCTCTTATGCATCATATCTGTCCTTATAAGCCATATAATTGGTTCTTTCACAAGAAGCATAAATCAAGCATGATAGTCCTTCAACAAAAAATTTTGCAGCCTCTTAGAAGTATCCAATTAAATGATAATGGTCCAAAAGGCCGACCACAACCAAGTTGTAAGCAATTATAAGAAATGAAAGTGGCAGCATCTATCTGACATTTACCTCACACTTATAAATAAGATAAGACAAGTATACAAAGCCCCTTCCATCATTAGACACAAGAACTATTTACAATATACCTATGCGTGTCAATTTGAATGTTTTGCCCAAAATATATATCAAGGAAATTTACCTTAGTCACATCCATTCTATCTCTTTTTCCATGCTCAACTTCCATGGCATTTCTCATATTCTTCAGTGACAACATTTGTTCTTCATGTTCTTTCTCAGCTTTTATGGGCCCATCACCATGGAAATAACCATTCTCATTTCGGACTGATATTCTGCTTTCGTTGTTAAACAGATTAGTGCATGGTTGTATTGAGATGTTTACAGCAATGCAACATGGCTTCAAATTTAAGAAATAATATATAATCATTTACCTTTTCTGATTACGCCTTTTATTCAAGCCAGACCTGATAGGTCTTTTTGCCTCACTTATTTGGCCGTCAATGGGGGGAACTGTGCCGGCAACAGCTACCACATCATCACCAGCAAAATTACCAGCAATGCCATCAGCTGGAAGTTGAACTCCCTTTGTGCGGAACCACATATGCACATCAAACAAATTGTTCAAACATGAAACCAGTAAAATGAATAAGAGTCCTAAAAGAACATATAAACGAATAAAAAATAAAGAATCATATACCTTGGCAACAACTTGAACAAGATCAGCCGAAAGGATTACAAGTGTCTCTATTACAGTCCCATTTGCAACATTAGCATTACTTTTCCCCTTCTTGGACATTTTTGCTTTCTTCAAAACAATACCTAAACCAAAAATCAGCCAAATGAATAAAAATCACTCTCTTCTATAGAGAATTGAAATGAATAGTTAGTGAGAAGTATTACTCTCAACACACAGGCCTGTCACCAAAAGTAAATCCTACATTTTTATCATTTTAAATTCCAGAAAAAGAAAAGTGAAAACTTCTCAATTGTGATAGTCATGATAAGAAAAATAACCTAATGTACAACCACGAAATTCTTTGTTTCCTTTCTAGTCCTACCCTTTCTATGCAACCAAACCAACCATTTTGAAAAAGAAAAATACACAGCATCAAAACAATCACCATTTTATTAGATCAGAATCAAACTTGATCCTAACAAGTCATAGTAAGATAAACGCTACCTATAGAAACCTCACAAATTTCCAAACCCAATTCAATTTCCAAAAAAAATGAAGAAATTCTTAAACTAGTGTCAAATATGTGAGCTAAAGCTTACAAAGAAAGATCAACACTACTAAGCACTAAATCCAAAACCCAGATATAATTCCTCATAAACATCCAAACCCAGATATTATTTCCCGTTACAAAAAAATCCCAGAAACATTTCAATAAATTCACAAACTAACGCCAAAGATGGCAGCTAAAGCTCCAACTTCAAAATAAATAAACAAATAGAAAAACTAACCATAATCCTTTTCAACAGAAGCAGTATAGAAGATTCCAGAGTAAACAGAGCCGTCCTTGATGTAAACATCAACAGGGAGGCCAATGATGCACATAGTGGCAAAAAGCAAAGCTTCACTCAATGAAGATGAATTATTAGAATGAGTCGTTTCTTGTTCTGTTCTCTTCTTGTAACCCATCTCTTCTTTTATTTTATTTTAATTTTTTTGGGAATTGAATAAATAAAAAAATTAGAGTTTTAAAGAAGATTCTGTTTTTGTTTTGTATCCAAAGTGTTTGCAGAGATTAAGGAGAGATCTGGTGATGGGCCTTTTTGTAGAGGATGGTACGAGGAAGAAGAGGAAGAAGAGGAAGCAAAATCGTTTTG
Source organism: Citrus x clementina (assembly GCF_000493195.1). Taxonomy (NCBI): domain Eukaryota; kingdom Viridiplantae; phylum Streptophyta; class Magnoliopsida; order Sapindales; family Rutaceae; genus Citrus; species Citrus x clementina. The sequence continues at coordinate 22,021,477 of NW_006263303.1, read as the reverse complement.
TTTGCAATTGCGTGCGTTTCATGCCTTCGTCACTAAGTTTTATTTTTTATTTTTTGTCTTTTTGAAGGTAAATATCGATGGCACCCTTACTCTTAGCTTTAATTATTCATTTCCCCTAAATTTTCAGCAAGTTCGTCTAACTTAGAGTAGATGTTTGAGTTGTGATGTATGCTATTTAAAAAATACTTTTAAAAAGTAATATATATATATAATATTCTCAGGTGTATATGGCCGCATTTTTTTTATTGCAGACATATTTTTTAACAGTATGATTTAAAAGAGTTAGTTATTGAATAAATTATAAAACCGTGCAGTTTTAAAGTATTAAAAACCAACTCTTTTAAATCTTGCGGTTTAAATTGTGTTTTCATAAAAAGAAAAAATGAGAATACCCGCATTAGAGAATAATTATATATATATATATATATATAGAAATATTTCAGTCTGAAATTTTAAAGTACGAGATAGTGTGAGAAAACTTTAAAACCATACGGTTTTAAAGGCTTAAACTGTAAACATTTAAAATTGTGGGATTTTAAAATTTTTCCGGCCTTTCCCGCACTTTAAAATCCTGATAAAAAAACTACTATATTTATATATAGGGACAGCTCCCTTGCAATATATGTATATTGATGATAAAACATAAATTTTTTCTTTTGAATTGAGCTTGAACATGAACTTTCCTTTATCTCAATTCTAGAAATATATAATAAAATTATTCATTATTTTATGTATTTAATTGTATAAAGCCTTTTAAATATATTGAAATTAGAGGGGATATTTTTTGTGATTACGTCATGTTAATGTTAAGTTTAATTTACATCGTATCAAATATGAATTAATGAAAACCCAAATAAAATTTTAAACATTAACGCGACCTATTTAATATTTATATTGTATCACCTATTTAACGTACTTTTAATTTTTAAAAAATCAATCCATTAACATGTTTTTAATATTTTTAATGCAAAATATGGCAGATTCAATATTTTATAGTTGTATTGGATGAAAAATGAGTCAATATATTATGATTAATCAAATTATTATCAATGGATTTCCATGTTAGAAATTTTTATCTAAACCCAACATTATTAATAAACAGTAGTCACAAACTTGTCTTATTTGAAATCATGTTAATTTTGATAATATAAACCCATTATTTTAATATTGTGTTCGTTCTTACGAGGTTTGCAAGTGATATCGAACATTATCATAGCATTTTGGTGCATATAAAAGTCATTAATTGTTTGAGAAATTTTATATTTGTTTAGTTAGATCCTTCGCATTTATCAAAACAAAAAATTTTAAATGATGGGATAAAACACAATTAAAAAAATTAATTTGATCAAAATTACAATTTATGCTAATGTTATCTACTTCTTACATTTCAGTCCATTCGTTAAATTCTCTATCCTCAGACTTCAATTAAACCTCTAAAACCCTAGCACTCTTCTTCTCTCCTTGTCTCTACTGCACACTGACTCAATAAACCCAAAAATACCTCCGACAGTCATAACAAAATCACATAAAAAATGAAGAAATCAAAGCGAAAACCGAACCGCAAGGCAGTTCGTTCGATGGAAATCGAAGAAATCGAGCTACTAAACTCATGGATCGACTCACAAAAGCCGGAGTCGGGCACGAATCCGCTGTCGTTTCCGCCACTCGGTAAAAAGGAACCCATTGGACGAATCGGGGAAGATAGCTTCTCCAAGTATGTGGGGTCGACGAGGTTTGATCAGTTGCCCATATCGAAGAAGACGAAGAGCGGGTTAAAAGATGCTGGCTTTGTTAAGATGACTGATATACAGAGAGCTTCTTTGCCGCATTCGTTGTGCGGGAGAGATATTTTGGGCGCCGCCAAAACTGGGTCTGGAAAGACTTTAGCTTTTGTTATTCCTGTGAGTGAATTTTAATGCTATTGAGCTAATATGCATGTGTTTGTTAGACCAGGATTTGGTGTTCCGCTGAGCTTGTGCTGAGCACCGAATCAGCAGTCAAGATTTGGTTGAGACCTATATTAGACAAATCCTAGCCGTTGATTCAGTACTCAGCAGAGCGTCGAATCCTTTTCTGTGTATGAAACTGTCTTGTTTCTGTTTCAGAATTCGACTTTGAAAGTACAATAGCTCTTTGTTACATAATCTGGATATGTGTTACTAGTTATTTGTTTACTGAGGAATTTTGAGTAAAAGAATCATCTATAGGGACAGCAGGAGAATGTAGAAATTTTTGTGATGTTTTAAGTATTTTTTAATTGTAGAAATGGAATGTATATGGTTCTTGATTTGATTGTTTGTTTCAGGTTTTGGAGAAGTTGTATAAGGAGAGATGGGGGCCTGAGGATGGTGTGGGCAGCATTATAATATCTCCCACTAGGGAATTAGCGGATCAACTTTTTGATGTATTGAAAGCTGTTGGCAAGCACCATAATTTTAGTGCTGGCCTCTTAATTGGTGGTAGAAGGGATGTTGATATGGAGAAGGAGCATGTGAATGAGCTGAACATATTGGTCTGCACCCCTGGTAGGCTTCTTCAGCACATGGATGAGACTCCAAATTTTGATTGTTCACAACTTCAGGTCACCATAATGTTCTTCTTAAACTTATGTTGCTGTTATTTTTTAGCTTTTAATGAAAGAAAGTACTAGTTAGTACTGCTAATAATTTATGTGAGTAAAAGACCATCTTATTATCTAAATTTGACAGTATGTTTCTAACTTGGCCATCCAGATTTAGAGGCGATCTTATTTTACTCTTCCTGTTTTCAGAAACTCTTTAGTAGAAGCAAACTTGTATCCGTTGTATTAGTATACCTCATTCCTCAATAATTTTCCTTTGCCCAACCGCAGCCCTTTTTACCCACTCTTTCAACCACACTATGTATTCACTATATATGTTATAATTCATAACCTCCTTAGATATAACTTGTTGTGCATTTTGTTTGTTTGTTTGTTTGCTGATATGAGTGAAAATTCCTGGCTGGGGAACAGATTTTGATCCTTGACGAGGCAGATCGTATTCTTGATGTTGGATTTAAGAAGGCTTTAAATGCAATTGTCTCACAGCTCCCAAAACATAGACAAACCTTTCTTTTCTCTGCAACTCAAACGAAGTCTGTTCAGGATCTTGCAAGACTGAGTTTGAAGGACCCTCAGTATCTGAGTGTGCATGAGGAGTCTGTGACAGCTACTCCCAATCGTTTGCAGCAGACTGCAATGATTGTCCCTCTTGAACAAAAGTTAGACATGTTGTGGAGCTTCATAAAGGCGCATCTTAATTCAAAGATTCTAGTTTTTCTAACAAGCTGCAAACAGGTAATTTGGTTTTTGAATTTGAAAAGAACGTTGATTTTTCAAACTTGTCTCCAATTTGCCATCCCACTTTTAGTGTATGGATGGCTCATATGTCATACTAAGCACCTTGTGTACAATTTGCACCCCACTGTTAATATGGATGGCTCAAATGTCACATTTATCTTCCTTGTGCTTAGCATTCATGATTAAATGATCTGACTTCACTGGGTTGCCTTGGTGCTTGCATGGTATCTGGTTTATATTGAAAGAGAATATGCATTTTTATTTCATATCTTAAGTGCCTCTTTTCTCTTTGTTCTAAACCTATTGTTGACATTTACTTGACAGAGAATGTTTCTCTATTGCAGGTAAAATATGTCTTTGAAGCATTTAAGAAGTTGCGCCCTGGTATACCCTTGATGTGTCTTTATGGTAGGATGAAGCAGGATAGAAGAATGGCCATATATGCTCAGTTTTGTGAGAAGCGTTCAGTTCTCTTTTGCACTGATGTGGCCTCAAGAGGTCTTGATTTTAATAAGGCAGTTGACTGGGTTGTCCAGGTGAAGTATTTGCTGTTCAAGGAAGCAACTTTTGCTTTGGGCAGAAAATGTCCTTAAATTGGCTCATAGACTTCATTTTGTTATTCTAGGTCGATTGCCCAGAAGATGTTGCATCCTACATACATCGAGTTGGGCGCACAGCTCGCTATAATAGTGGAGGGAGGTCTGTCTTATTTTTGACGCCTGCAGAAATGAAAATGCTTGAGAAGTTGCGGGAAGCGAAAATACCCATACATTTTACTAAGGTATTTGAAAGTTGTTTATTTTATTTGTTTTCAAATTTTCCAATTTGGATGTTGAAGGAATCTGGTTGGCACTGTAATCCAAAAGCTTAGCCAGTGGTAAGAGTTCTTGTCTGAGTGACCTTTCATATATTAACTTTGCTTTAATCATTGCTGAATTTTCAGGCAAACACCAAAAGACTGCAACCTGTTTCTGGATTGTTAGCGGCTTTACTTGTCAAATATCCAGATATGCAGCATCGAGCTCAAAAGGCCTTTATTACATATTTGCGCTCTGTTCATATTCAAAAGGATAAAGAGGTTTTTGATGTGACGAAGCTGTCCATTGATGAATTCTCGGCATCACTGGGTCTGCCTATGACCCCGAAAATCAGATTTCTGAACCAAAAGAAGGGCAAAATGGTGCCTGTAAAACCTGTTCTTGACAATGCTGAAAAGGAGGATAAATTGATGATTTCAAGAGAGAAGCTACTTCCAGATAATTTCACTGAAGAGAATGTGGACAGAGACATTCTTGAAACAAAGGATATAGAAGATGAGGGCAAAGCTGACCTGTTGGAAGATGTTATGTAAGCTTCTTTTATAGAATTGATATTTTTTTGGAAATTGAACGTAAAGATGACTTGGCAATAAAATAAAATAATCTGGTTTGGACAGCTAATTCTGTTCTCAGAATGGCTGATCTTTCCCGTCAATATCTATAGAATTCGATTTAGAACTTTATCTTCATAGAAATTTCTCTTTCATTGGAAATGAACAGTTAGGGTTAAACTGTACTGGGTCCTCAGACTCTGCTGTTTTCTATTGTTTTATATATTTTTTTTGATGTAATTTGAATTGAATTGTTTTTCCTTCAGGCGAGCAACCAGAGTTAAAAAGAATAAGAAATTGAAGATTAATGTTCATAGACCTTTGGGGACGAGGTTAGTCTTTGATGAGGAATGCAACACAGTACCTCCACTTGCAATGCTGGCTGACACAAAGAATGCCAATGTTTCACTTGATCAAGGTAAAAGTTTATAATTACATTCTGATTTCCAAGTTTAAATGAACCCAAATGATGGCATCATGTTTCCGAAGCTGGAGTATGATGGATCATATTAGCAATCAGTTGTTTAAACAGCTTAATTGTAGTTGTAAAGTTGAATTGAAGGAATTTATGGTCATTCCTCAATTGAACCTTGTAAACAACTAATGGGTGGCAGCTTTTAAGCTTTCGAACACCGAGTCTTTTAGGATCTAATTCACCAATGTCTCATGTTATATGCGCAGACCAAAAAACTGAATACTACAAGAAGATTAGAGAAGAGTTGAAGCGTGCAGACAAAGAAGACAAGCTTCTCGATCGTCAGCGTCGTAGGGAGAAACGAATCAAGCAGAAGATGAAGCGGAAGAGAGGTGGCTTGGGAGATGATGATGACGAAGAAGATGAGGATAACGCTTCTGATAAAGATGAAGAATCAATGGAGCGGGGAAGACGTAAAAAGTCGAAAATATACTTTGACAGTGACAGTGACAACGACAACGATGAGAGAAAACAGAACAAGGATGACAATGGTCCCAACATCGATTCTATTTCTCTGGCGGAACAAGAAGCACTGGCTCTTAAGTTGTTGAATTCAATGCACTCTTACGTTAATACATAGCACTTTACCTTTTGAGTATTTTTACAAGTTGTCTTCAATTATTTGAAATTGAGAAAATTTTGTGCCCAGAAAAGCTTACTCTGATATTTCTAGCTTTGGAGTTACAATTTTGCTCGTGGAGATCTCTCTTTAGGGATCAAATATTACGGTTGCCACCAATAGATTAAATAATAACAAAAAAAAAAGAACTGAAAAGGGGATGTAGCTCAGATGGTAGAGCGCTCGCTTAGCATGCGAGAGGTACAGGATCGATACCCCGCATCTCCATTTTCATTTTTATGCTACTTTCTCAGATATACTTTCGGTGGGGGGATGGTGGCGGTCACAAGTCGGTGCTTTGAGTATACTATTTTTGGATCCTTGTGCTTGGGATTCTTTCTCACTTATTTTGATTATTATTATTATTTTTATGCTCCCTAGCCTCTGGATAAGGAAAGCAAGTACAGATTTTTATCCAACCCATTGGGCATTAATTATCATAATTAATAGTTATAGTTGGTACTTGGAACACAGAGAGAGACTTCCCAGAGTACACGCACGCCAGACGGCAGACCCAGAGGGGAGCACGGATCCTCTTTCCACGGAAAGTCCACGGTCCACACACGTACTTCCTCACGCGTCCTCGTTAAAGGAAGAATGCCTTTACACGTGTCGACAACCCACATACACTTTCTATATAACTTGGTAAAACTACATTCATACGGTCACTTAATTTTCTACGCCAACTCTTTCTCAATCAAATCTGAATCCAGATAACCCTTGTGGTCTGTTTACACTGTGTGTCCGAATTAAATCGAAATTGTAAAGAAGAAGTTGAGAATAGAAGAAGATATGGCGCAGTTCTTGGACAAGGCGAAGAACTTCGTGGCAGAGAAGATGGCAAACATAGAGAAGCCAGAGGCTGAAATCACAGACGTCGATCTCAAGAACGTCAGTCGTGAAGCCGTCGAGTACGACGCCAAGGTCTCTGTTGATAACCCCTACAGCCATTCTCTTCCCATTTGTGAGATCTCCTACACTTTCAAAAGCGCCGGCAAAGTGATAGCGTCGGGAACAATGGCGGACCCGGGCTCTCTGAAAGGGAACGACAAGACCTTGCTGCAGGTGCCGATGAAGGTGCCCCCCAACATCCTGGTGAGCTTGGCCAAGGACATTGGAGCCGACTGGGATATTGATTATGAGGTGGAGCTGGGTCTCACCATTGATCTCCCTATCATCGGCAACTTCACCATTCCTCTCTCTAAGAAAGGAGAGTTCAAGCTTCCTTCTCTCTCTGATATTTTTTAGTTTAGCTTAGTTTGTCTCTCCCTTTGCGAGCTTGTTACATTAATAATAATAATAATAATAATAATAATGGACTATGATATCCATCCAGCCTAACATTATTGTTTTAGTAGTTGTTATTTGCATACTGAAAGTGGATCTATATACATACATACATACATAGGACGTCTTCCGGCAGTGAAACTTTTTACTACAGATATCACCTCTCTAAGAGTGACGGTCTTATTATTATTGTTATCCAGAGCGTGCCATAAAAGTTTGGATAAATTGATGTACTCTTTTCCGAGAGCTCCGTCTATTTATACATAAGAGGGCGGATTTAGTTTTTAGATATTTTTTGTATCTTAAGGATCCCGTTAGTTATGCACGTAAAGAAAGCAACATTAGTGGTTTGCGTCAATTTGCTGTGAGGATAATTTATTGTTGTTGCATCCGAAACAAGAGCATGTCTGGTTCTACTTGCAACAGAAACAAGATAATAATGTAGCGACTACTGACTGCCTCATTGGCCACAATTAAATGACTTTTAAAGACAAAGCATACATTATGGCCTCTTAAGCATTTCGGATATGTTCTGTTTGATTTGGCGTTGAAATACAAACAAACTCAGTCCAAACAGAACTGACGGTATTAAGGGCAATACATATTATTGTATTTTTACAAGAAATGCCTTCTAGATCTAATGAAATATTGTGTGACTAAACAAAACATTTAAACCTCAATTCATTTGGAGGGGGAACATTCACTATACACAATACAGAACGTGTTTCATAAGGATTCAGTTGATCAGGTTACTCAAACGCAATTAAAGATTTTTCAAACTGAAATCTACGGTTTAATGATAATCAAAAGCAAGAATGCTGCAATCCACTTCCATTATCTAAAGTTTCTAAACGAGCGCTCAAATATGATTAGGTTATTCGCATTGCTACCTCCTATAGCTTATGCACAAGTTAAAATCGGGTGCGACCGTTTTTCCAATCAGTGAATTTGCTCAACATCCCTGTTGATCAATCTTCCCACTTGTTCTTCTCTATAGTGGCCAAGATTTTCCAAATATAATACAAGGGCAATCTATACATATACTCACACCACAACTACAGTGCTTATTCAATATTTTTGCCTCGTTAAAATTGAAAGCAAATGTCATGCAACTGAAACAACTCCAAATTGACTCCAGCGCACGCACATCACATGGATCACAATAAGAAAATTAAACATCACATAGATCACAATAAGAAAATTAAACAGCAAAATGCAAATGATAAACAATAACATCAAGTTCGAAAATACTGCAATATCTAGTCTGCATGCTACAACCAATCCCATAAATAAATGCTTCAAATACACAACATTGCAGATACTAAATAAAAAGAGAAAAAAAAAATCAATAAACTATCTCCAAGCACTCACATCATCCTCAACAACCAAACAACAAATACCTTCCTAAAATTCAATTTGATTATGGCTACCCCAGCTTCAAGACTTGCACCATAAATACATCACTGCACATAGCAAGAATATTGTTAAATCAACAGAAACAAGATGTGCATGTCATAAACACAGCTTGCACAACCAATCTTCTTGACATTTATAGCCCACAAGTGCTAATCTAAACTTTAAAACGAAAAAAAACACTCAGAAATTTGGGATTGAAAAGAGTTGTTTAGGTATGTAATATCCAAATGACAGCACATCAGGCACTAGCCACGTGATGAGATTCTTTGCAAACTTGTTAAACTATTCCCCAGCCCGGTGTGACAACCCAACTGCAAGCATTAACTTGTGTAAAGGAAAATAATTCCGAAGAACAATGTTTCCCCTACATCCCCAATTCCCAGCAAACCTATCACTCACAAAATTATGTTGTACATTGCTAGCATACAGTTCACACCATGAAACAACCATAGGAAGCCATCTAACTTCTATAAACTCATATCCCTATTATCAATTACCAAACTATAGAAAGAAAAAAATTAAAAAATGATGTGAGAAACATTAAATTCACTAACCTGCTGTGGCTGTTGGTAAGACCCTGGCTGTTGGTAAGTCCCATATCCAGGAAAGCCCCCATAGTACATGTTCGGGTCTTGGGTAGGAGGCGCATATCCATATGCCTCGTATCCTTGTGCAAAACCATAGTATCCACCACCGTTCCATTGGGCCTGATCCGACTGATCAAAGCCAAACCAAAATTGATGGGCACTATTAATATTCATACATATAAAAGCGTGCACTGAAAACAAAAAACGCTGAAATACTTGATGATGATCACATTACCTGTTTGTTTGAAGGACTACGCCCCCATGACAGTCTAATGCTTTGTCCTCCTAATTGGGTGCCATTCAAAACTGATAGTGCTTGCTCCGCACAAGTTCTAAAGTACATCACATGAAGGATTAAAAGTTCAAGAAAACAGATTGTACGCATGATATACCAAACCAAAATAGTCCACTGCTTACCTGTTAGCAAACTGAACAAACCCGCAGCGCTTGCCCGCTGGTATTTTCACATGAACTAACTCACCATATTGACCAAAAACTGTTTTCAAAATGTCATCTGTAACACTAGGATCCAAACCCCCAACAAATATCTGCACTCAAGAGGTTGAAATGTCACTCAAGTATAGCAACAACTTAATTAGTATCAACATAAAATAAACTACGCACTGTTGTATTATTTGGATCATTCTCGCCCTGGCTTCCTTGGGTATTTTGATAAGTAGCTGCAAATGACAAATATATGTCAGGAACATACATTAAGCAAGGTTCTTAACCAGAATTCCTGTCCCCACATGCCTAGGCATGTAACTGGTCTGTCATTTCCAAACCACATTTATTTTCACACATTCAAATGACTAAACATGATGAACATTTTTGACAGTCTTACTTGTTATTTGTAAATAACAAACACTAACAATTAATTTGATTGTAAGACATTTAATACACAGCACAGGTTAATTAGAATTAGAGAAAACAGAATTAATACATAGTAGAAAAAAAGTAAAGGAAAAAACTGAGAAATACCAACTATAACCAAGGAAAAGTTTCATCATGGAACATTGTAGCTTATCCGCTCTCCTATGCATAATAATAAAATCATGCAGATTGATACTTCCAAATGAATTCACACATTGCACACAAACAGATTATGCAGCATCAATCGATTTTTGTTCTCTAATATCAATGGACTTGTAGGCGGAACAGCACAGGCAAATTAAGAGAAGAAACAAATACAATTAACTTACAATTGCATGAAAAATTAAGCACTAACAGCTGGATAAAATAATTAACATGTATTTTTTCTTGATTTATTGTGCAGGAACAACCATGCATATTCTGAAATAAATCCAGTAAATGTGCATATAACAGAGGATGTGAAATAAGTGCATTCCAAGTCTTCACCCCCTAGCTGGACACATAAGTAGACGAGAAGAATAGACAGGAAACACAAAATTACAAGGCCAATGGCACAACCTATCTACGAGGGATTAGATAACAGTGCACATTAACATGAAAGCAACTGTATCAACGACCACTTTGTGCGGCTTCAAGCTAGGCTGTTCCTTCAAGTCTGAAGTTTAGCAGGCTTTCTTTCTTAATAAATAAAGCACACTTGCAAACCGACAGAATCAAAGGAAAAAATGTAACTGTAAAGGAAATTGGTCCACGACAACATAAACAACAGTTCTTTTGGATTTACGTAAATTAAAGAAAGAAGGACAAGAACTTTGGAAAATGGAACATAACTGGTACTCTCCACATATAAGGAACTGGAAAAGAAATTCAGGAATGTAGGAAATAAATGCCACGAGAAAGTGAAGATTCTTCTGACGTAAACAAAATCACTGACCTAAAATGAGGCCACGCATTAAAGTGGAATCATTTCACCCGAAATCAGTTCCAGGCTCCCTCAAAATGAGAGCCTCTTGGTGTCCTGCTTTAAGACAACATGAGTTCTATATAAGTTTATGCATGTTTCAATTGAATTAAATGCTCCCAAGTTTACAAAGGCAATTACTGGAAGGAAATGACTTCGTAAATTCCGCATATCTTCAATTGCTTAACTGAATGAATGTCAATCTAGAATACCGTTTGACAACTTCACCTCTAAAATAGTTGCATATAATCAACAAACTTCAACTTATGACTTCAAATGGTCGTAAAGCTTTACCATAAAGCACGATATGGTAGAGGACAAACATTTAACAGATAATAGCAAAAGACAAACACCTTTCTCATGGAAATTACAGCAAAACATTAGCCGCATAACCAACTGCAAACATACCTTTCTGATATTGCTGGCCAGTGGCAGCTTTCTTGGTGGCAGCTGGCCCAATCCGCATAGGTCTAGTAGAGCAGAGCACGCCATTCATTTCAGTCATGGAACGCAATTGTTCACTTTCATCCCCAAATCTCACAAAACCATATCCCTTAGAGCGTCCAGTGGTTCTATCAGTGACCACTTTAGCACCCTTCACTGACGAGTAGACAGCTCTAAATGTTTCTTGTAGCACATAGTCAGTTACATCGGCAGCCAAATCTCCCACAAAAATTGTAAAATCAGGACCATCATCTTGACGCCTCTCACCAGCCCCATAGGTTGCCCAATTCAGTCTGAAGTTTTGCTCAGTGCTTGGCATTTGGGTGCCATTAAAAGTCTGCAAAACCCTCTCTGCAGCAGCATGACTAACAAACTCAATAAAACCATAACCCTCTGAAAAATTTGTTTGCTTGTTGCGAATAACCTTTCCTGAAACAAACTGTAAGCAAACAAACATGTCTCTAAGCAACACTCAATAAAACAGTCGGGAAGAGAGGTAGACAAGGAAGAAAACATGCCATGTAATACAATAATTTGAATCTCAAATATTTTATATATTTTATGTTTGGATGATCCATTTGTGTATAACCACTATCATAAATTAACATTGACTACACAGCCACACACTCGTACAGTTATTTTATTATACATGTCCACAATTGATTATTCAATTAAATAAGAAAACCAAACACACAACTTACATACAAACAAAACACGATACTCCATAGTTAGAGACGTACACATCCCCAAACATAACATATATAACACATACACTTTGTTTAATAACAACAGAAAAGGAACTTCATTAAAAATCATTGGATTAAAGGATACAAAGAAGATGAACAAGCAGTCAGACAATTCAAGGAAGAGCTAAAAGCTAACAATCAATTCATCAAAAATGAAAAATCTGGATTATGAAGATTCCCAAAACCAAAACCTCCCCGCATGGCCCAAAAAAAAAAAGCCTGAAAAATCATCCAATTCCTCACGAAATATTGCAAAAGCCTATATCCTTGTGCCCTCTTCCAGGGGGGAAAAAATTGTTCCAGAATCAAAGTCAAGTCTTCGAAGGAATAAAAAATTATCACACAAGTAGCATGCTACCATGGGTCCAGACAGTTGATGAACATCATATTCTACCATGTCTGCGCTTCAAACATATTCACAGATCTCCATGACATGATATGTGCATTGTTACCAGCAAATGATATCTTGCGACCCTATTGATCAATTTAAGATAAAACCATTCTGTATATTATAACATAAAATAAGCTTTTGGAACCAAAAATTCATTAAGCAAATCAATTAACAGCAGCTTCTGAATCATAATCACAGTGTTTTAGGAATCAACATAAATTGATCATATAATACATCATTCAATTTTCAGATTGTTTTTGAAATAAATACAATACTGTCAGAATGTTTTATAAAAAACTTGGGCTGCCTTCTCAATAATGAGCCAATCAATTTGGCAGATAACGCATCAAATGTAATTATGCAAAGTTTTGATAAGGATTTGGATTTAATTAAGTTTAGATATCTGAAAAAAGGTACTGGATTAATAAAAAATTGTTCCAATAAATCGTTAATTGAAAAGCTGCAAACACCCACACTGAGTGATAACATTAAGTCACAGATGCTAGACCTAATCCAGAGGATAGAAACCGTAAATGCGATGACCCCATTCAAAAGTTACATAATTCGTTATCCATGTAAACTTAACACAGTCAAATTTTTACCATCAGCAAATCTTTACAAAGCATCGTTATACTTGCTATTACCTCTCCAGTATGGCCGAAGATGCTGGCGATATAACTCTCCTCCATCCACGGCTGCAAGTCTCCGATCCACAAAGAACGGATCCCGTCGGAGGAAGCATCGGGGGCGACACCGTAGGGCTGCGTCTGCTGAGATGGAGGAGGCACCGGCTGCGGAGTCCATCCAACCGGAGGTGGCACCGGAGTTTGATGTTGTTGTTGCTGCTGCTGCGACTGCTGTTGATACGCCATCCACTGCTGATGTTGCTGCTGGTACTGGCTAGTCTGATCGGAAGGCTGTGATGGCGGTTGTTGCATCATCGTTATATCAATTACTAAAGCGTTATTAATTGATTTTCGAGATCCGATGAAGAGGGTAAACTGAGCCCTAGAAGAGAGGGTAATGCGAGAACTAGAGGTGGAAATCTCGAGCTACGTTGGCATTTTATAGGGACATTCGGCGAGGGACACGTGGAGAGAGATGACTCGCGGGTTTGTGATAGGGTGAGCCGATGTTATTGGGCTCGAGGATTCATGGCCTTGGCCCAATTTTGAGACTTGAAATCATCTGTAGCCGAGCTTCTCCATTTTCTAACATGACAAAGCCTCCTAAAACCCTAATCCTTTCCTTAAACCCTAAATAATAAATTCGGACATTAATAGCTGAAAAATCCTCTTCTCTCGTCAATGGATGAACCCAGCTCACTATCAGCTGTTAAAGGTCCAATGCTTCTTTTCACACAATTCCGTATCACAAAAAAAAAAAAAAGTCTCACATTTGGGTTTTTGTGATGATTCAATCAATTTTCGTTGTAGTCATTCCCTCGAGTTGTAGTTAATTAGCTGCATCAGAGCCTCTAACTAATTTTTTTTCCTCTTAATTTTATTTTATACTTATTGGTTTTATTGCCCTCTCAGTCATCCATCAAACAGAAAATAATGTTTGATTGATAACTTGAAAAACTAGTTATTTGAAGTTATTTTTGATATGATGAAAGTGTACCAAATTGCTTAATTGTGTTTTTTCTATTAATCGCAGATATGTTAGATGATGATAATGAGGAGAGTGACGTGGAGGAAGAAGAATTTCCAAAATTTGTTTTCAAAGTGAACCAAGAAGCTAAACTCAAAGAACTGCTACATAATATAAATGCACTGGAAATAAAAATATGTGCAGATGCTATCAAGGAGTTTATCAAGTTACTGAAAGGGGATTCTGGAGGTGAATTGCTGCGGTTATATGTGCACACTTCCAATAGGTTTTCGGAGCTTATGGAAGCATGGCAGCTACGACAAGGAAAACCAGGGATGCTATATATATTTTCGTTAATTTCTGCTATTCTGAGTCATCCTGATGGAATGTATGCACTGAATGATAAGGAAAGAATTGCTATTAGTAGGGTTATCGATAAGTTTGCTCGAATGATTATTGATGAAAAGATGGATGACATATATAAGGAATTGAACAGCAAAGAAGGGAAGCGCCAAAATGCAGCGCTTTTGCTAATGGCATCAATTGTTAGACGTGGCTCAGGGTTGGCTTCTGAGGTTGCAAAGAAATTTGATTTCAAGCTTCCTGTATTTTCAAAGCTTGCAGAGTATAAACGGAGGGGGAGTGAAATGAAAAGAAAGCACTTGACAAGGAAGTCATTTGTCAGGTTTGCAATGGCATTTTTGGAGGTAGGGAAACCAGGATTATTGAGGTGGATCCTTCAACAGAAGGAAATGTATTCTGGTGTGCTTCGTGGACTTGGGAATGATGAAGACGAGATTGTTGTTTATGTCTTGTCTACATTGCAAAATAGGGTCATTACAGAAGATTCATTAGTGCCCCCAGGTCTTCGGAGTGTTCTCTTCGGGAGTGTTACTCTGGAACAGTTAATCGGTATCTCTGGTAGGGAGAATGGTGGGCCCACTGCAGAGTTAGCCCACAGTGTTCTAGTTACTGTCTGCACTGATCCTTGCAATGGTTTGATGTCGGATTTGAAGAGACAACCAAATCCATTAAGGGGTAATCCAAAGAGATTACTGGGGCTTATGAAGAAGCTAAAAGCAACAGAGATCAGTTATCATAGAGATCTACTTTTGGCTATTCTTCAAGGGAGACCGTCCTTGGCCTCAGCATACATGAGTGAATTCCCTTACAACCTTGAAGATTTTTCATCACCTAACTGGTCAGCTTTCTATAAATTGCTGCATGATCTATTGACCTTTCCTCTGATTGTTTGATTATTATTTCTCTTTCTCATGTTCCTCCACATCTGTGTGCTAACTGATGCACTTGCAGGTTTGCAAGTGTTTCTCTGGCAGCAAACCTGCTCTCCTCAGTTGGCATGGGCCTTTGTTTTGATTTCCTTGATACGCAATCTCAAGATTCCCCTTCCATAGATAATCCTGATGTGCAGAGTATCTTGAGTTGCATATGTCCTCGACCATTCAGCCGGTCGGTAATCAACAAGGGGTTGCTTCACTTTGATGTTCTTGTGAAGCATGGAACTTTAAGGCTTCTTCTGGAGGCACTAAAGTTGTTGGATTCCTTCATAAGTGCTTTACACCATAGTTCTTGTTCTAGCAATCAAATCATGCAAAATTGGGCATCTCTTATTCAAGAGGTTCAGAATGAAGTCCGAACTTTGCTTCCTGATCCGCAAGTTTTGTTGACTCTCCTTTCCTCGCAAAGTAGCCAAAGTAGAGTACGTGAGTCACATTTGAAGAGAAAAGCTGAATCAGCACATGTTTTAGAATGTAAGAGCAAAGGGAGGAAGAAATTAAAAACTACCCTCCTGAATGAGGATACAGATATTATTATTAGTGGGATGAATGTGGATGCTCAAATTACTATACCGAAGGGCAGTGAAAATATTTCAGATACAATTATTGTGGATGGTGTGGATACTGAAAAGGAGTTAATGAGTGCAATTTTGGAAATTTGGGGTTTGAATCTTTGCTCCAAGCCTGCCATTGCTCTCAATGATGCAGATATATACTTCCAGTCAAAGATTCTTGATACTCTCAAGTTTTATCTTGTAAGTTTCAATTCTCTTTGTCTTGTTGTTAACAGATTATGTCAGGATGGGGGGTCTGTGGGATATTCTTCATATCCGAGCTTTCTTCAACTACCACCATTGTTCATGATCGTCAACTTCTCCAATGTTCTTTCAAAGTACTTATGCAATCTCATTGAAATGAACCCTTCTGCTGTTAAAATTATCTTCTCATACTAATTCTATAACAAATTGGTAACCTCAATTTCTGGCTTGGATTTTTTCTGGTTTTGTTTGAATCTTTGTGTCAATCATTAACTATTTTCTAGCGTAAGTTCTTAAATAATTTTTTGTGTTGTCTTGTGCAGCGGATGATGCCTACTGTTTTGGAGGGATCATTTGACTTTTTCATGAATCTTCTCACTGATCCTTTAGCATTACCAACTAATCTGCAGTGCTCTATACTGTCACTGCTGATTGAATATGTTGATTGGCCTACAAGGAGTGGAATCCCTGTTAGAATGCCACAACTGATGTACAAACATCTTCAGCTATTTGTTAACTTATTAATTTTTTCACCAATTAGTGAGATAAAGCATCAAGCATATAATCTGGCTCAAGCAGCCATGTTGAGTACTGGTGCATTTGACAGAAACATAAATGAAATTGGCACATGGTTCTTATTTTTGCCGGGTTATAATAGAAATAAGTGGTGTATTGAGGAACAAGGGTTAGCAGTACTACAGAGCTTGTCTCGAGTTGTTATCTCATTCTTATGTGATGCCATTTCTACAGTTGGGAATAACGTATTCAAATTTTGGGCTACTGTTGAGCATCATACTCATTTGAATGGTTTTAAAGGTAGTCAGTAATTCATACACTTTCTTTCCTATATGTAATACATTGTCTTGTACTTGTAGTTGTACTTTTAGAAATGAACTGTAAATTTATACTTTTTTCATTTCTTGCTGCATCTTACCTGGGTGTTGTATTGACGTGAGCTGTTGATTATGGGCGTGGCTTGATGAATTTTCATACAGGAAATTGATCAGAGATCAAGTCAGGGCTGTTGGCCTATTAGAGTGTTTTTTAAACCCTTTGAAGAATTATTTGGCTGAAAGATTGTTCTTTTTGGGCTTTCCAACTTTCAATTCATTCTAATTCCAGTGATCTTACTTGATACATTTGACTAGTTCTATTTAAAAGTGTTATATTAAAAGAAATGTTTTGCAAAAGAACTCGTTTTCTCTCCCCTTTTTTTCCAAATTTCTGGCTGTACTTTTTATGGTCCTAAAAGCAGATCATGTCTTTTAAAATAAATGTTGAAGGAAAAATGATCCTTGTTCAGGTTCTATGTGCTTCTCATAAACTTTATTCTAGATGCTGCCTCATTTCTTTACTGATTTTCTCTTTCTTTAACAGATTTATCTCCTGATTTCAGCCCCCTCATCATATGTGTCCTGCAGAAGTGTATAAGATTACTCAATTCTGAATCTGGAACATTTTCATTGCTGGAGAAGTCCATGATATCATTATATGTGAGCAATACATTGAAATATCTTCTGCAAACTCAGGTACGCGTATTCTGTTTTTTATTATAATTGCATACTTCTCGTATGAGAGATAATATGAGAATTTAATTTTGATAGGTAGATGCAGGATCACTAGCTGTTCTGATTGAATCAATTTTGTCTGAGGGACTCAAGGATCGATGTTCAGCGGATGATGATTCTGGAGATTATTTATGCGAGTGGAGGCCATTGAAAAGTTTATTTCTCTTCTCCCTGGGTATATCCAGTCAACAAGGTTGTTGCATGTTTTTGATTGACAAAAAAGCTGTGCCTACTGATGGTTCTTTTGCGAATATACTTAGTGAAGTAAAAAAAAAATTAAGCAGTGGGACTACTATTGAAATAGCTGGAATTACCAAAGCCTTTTCTTCTGCAGTGTTGTGTACAACACCTGATGAGCTGTTGAAGAGTTTTCCTTTGGTTATGACTATTTCTCATAACCTTCTTGGAGTTCCTGCCTCCCTATTGCCATCAATGATTTTTCTTGAACAAAGTTTTCTTGCCAATGCTTCTAAGTTATGGCCTGAAATGTTTTTTTCTGGTCTGGAAATTGCTGTATCCACGATTCGTCATGAAGTCAGAGAATTTGACGTCTGTAGAATTCCTACTCATTCTTCATTTGATGAAGAAGTGCTGTGTAACATTGATTTTGATGCAAATGAGTCTGCTGCTGGTGCGCTTAGTTTCTTTTTGAAACAGGCACCTTTCCATGTGATGTTTCCTGCAATTATGACTGTTGGTGCTCCTTATTTATCAGAACCCTCAAAAGTACAAGACTTGCTTTTGGATAAATTGTCTGATTGGAGAACTGATTGTCTCATTTCCTATCTGCGTCTTGTGCTATTTTGCTTTTTTCAGATACAGTCATCTTATAGAGATGAACCTACAGCTGAACTCCTACAACTTTCTGAAATTTGCATAGTTCTGATGAAGAATGTATTTACTCAACTGTTGGTTTTGAAGCCTAATCCTGGACACCCTAAAACTGTTGGCCTCCATTTGTCAGCAGAGAATGTGTGGGAAGTGGCTGAAACTGTACTCCGCCATCCTGCAGTGTTTGCTTCATTGTCCTCTCCTTTGAGCTGTGATCTGGAATTGCCAGTGGGAAACTTAGGGCACAATTTGGAGACTTTTTTGAGCTTAACTCAGCAAAGTGTTCATAAGATAGACCGTCATGTCCTCGATATGCTGACTGCAACTCTAGACCACTTGTTTTCTTCATGCACAGACCATTATACCATATTAGAAGTCGACAATGGTGTCTGCAAGTCACTTGTGAAAGCTTTCAATACCCTAGTGCGGAGGCTTTTTCTGGAGCTTAGGGATAAGTTTGATCTGTGCATTGCAACTGAAGATGTGTTACCCCTGCTTCCAGCATTTTATGCTTTGCATGCTTTGATAAGATTTATATCTCCACTCAAGCTTCTTGAATTAGTTCATTGGATGTTCCGTAAAGTTGATGTGAATGAAATGTCCATTTGCAAATCATGCAATGTATATGCACTGTCTGTTGGATTTTGCATTGCTGGTGGCACTTTTGAAGCTCTGTCCAATTACTTACAACAGCCTGTCGAGAAGAGAGCATCTTATAATTTGCTATGGGAAACTGAAGAGAACAGCTTTGGTGTTAACCACATTGAGGAAATCTATATTGAAGTATGCAAGCTTGCCATTAATTTTGATTTGGGTTTGGCAGATACATGCTTGCTGAAAATTGTAAATTGCATCTACAGTCAGAACTATATGCAAAGTGTTCATCCACTAAACTTGATCATGTCGAGGGTCATAGTAAAAACTCCGATAGAAATGATTTCTCATTGTGTTTATAGAACAACTATGACAAAAGCTAAAGTATTGTTTCTATTCACCAAGATGAGCCCCATGCATTTGTCAGTGTTTGGGAACTTGCTTGTAGGTAGTTTAAACAAGGATTCACTTCTTACTGGCAGTCAGATGTGGACCTGTGGCTATGCTTTTTCAGATGAGGAGTTCATGATGCTTCTTCCTGCTGCTTTATCATACTTGAATATGAATTTTTTGAAATTCGAGAAGCAGTATCACAAACATCTTATGGATATTCTGTCTTTTTATTCAAGGATGCTGTTAAGTGGTTTCCGCAATTGGAAGAGCTTTGTGTCTGGATACATATTCCAGGAAGAATATGATGGGTTCTTTCCATCATCTACTGAAGAACTTCTCAATCTTGTCAATGGCAGTCTTCTTGGGAAAACAGTCCTTTTGTTGCATTATCATTTTGCCTTGAATGGAGATTCTTTGAAAACAAAGAAGTTAATCAAGCTTTTCAATTCCATTTTTCCTTGTTCTGGTGCACAGAATGAGCTACTAGACTTTGATATTAATGAAGTGAAGTCTAACTCCTTTAAGCAGTCATTAAACCATATTAATAGAGTTGTTGCTAAAGTATCACTTTGTAGAATGTTGCTATTTCCAGAAGATGATCAGGTTCAGTTTCTCCCAAAGGCAGCAGAGGGAGGCTTGAAGGGGATTTCTTTGAAGTCAGGATCTGATGATCAGAACTCATCGAGAATGCGGTTTATGAATATTTTGGTGGGTAGTTGGCAATGGATGGTTATGAAATTACCTTCAATCTCTAAGGATTTTGAAAGAAATAAGAGCGCAAATGTTTTGTCATTATATAAATACTTGGAAGTATTCATTTTGAGAAGTATTTTCGAATTAGTCTCAAAGATGAGCAAAGGTCTTATTGAACTTCAATCTATTCCTTTCCTAGAACAATTGATCAGATCAGCACTTTTCTATAGATTCGAGGACTCTACAACTCTGAAAATGCTTCGGAGTATTTTAACTTTGCTGTTGGAGGGGAAATTTTCATGTGGCTTATATCTTCAGTTGCTCCTTGCCCATTCCCAATTTGCCGCTTCCATCCAGTCTGTCTCTGCAGCATCTAATGCAGGGGGGGGGTGTACTTTTGAGGCTATGTCCAGCATTCTGGAGATTTCTTGTCCATCCATCATTTT
>NW_006263303.1:21881911-22000716 GCF_000493195.1 Citrus x clementina | reverse complement strand
TTGTTAAGTTACTTAAAACGCTCCTTCAATTCAAGGCCCATCCGTGTGGTGCTGATTTTGGAAGGGATAGTGATATAAATCTTAGGGAATTGTGTTTGCTGCTTTTGGCTTCTTATGGTGCAACACTTAGTGACATTGACATGGAGATATATGATGTTATGCATGAGATTGAACGTATTGAAAATTCGGACAATGAAATTGCTCAATTGGATTACCTTTGGGGAAGGGCTGCTGCAAAAGTAAGAAAAGAATGGATCTTGGAGCAGGATACATCTTGTAATATAATGACAGACGCTGAAGCAGCTAAAGAACAGAAAAGAAGTCAGTTTAGGGAAAACCTTGCCATTGACCCCAAAATATGTGCAATGACAGTGCTATACTTTCCCTATGATAGAACCACTGATGGACCTTCATCCTCAAACAAGCTTAAAGCAGATAACCTTTGGAATACACCCGAGGTATGTTTTGCATTACTTGAATTAGAATTTGAAGGTGCAGCTTCAATTGATTTGAACTTTTTCATCTGCCTTGGCTCTCAAATGATTTAAATTATTCTTTTGATTTTATGTAGATACATTCTCCTGACCTTCAAGATTTGCAGCGATATGATCCTGTTTTCATCTTGCGCTTTGCAATTCATAGCTTGTCAGTGGGTTTCATAGAACCTGTGGAGTTTGCCGGTTTAGGCTTGCTTGCAGTTGCATTTGTTAGTATTTCTTCACCTGATGTTGGAATGAGAAAGTTGGGCTATGAAACTCTTGGGAGATTTAAGAATGAACTGGAGGTAATGCTATATCTGTGCTTGTGGGTGTTTTTGCATTATAAGAGTTTTTCAATACATAGGTTCTTCAGTCATATTACTGCAGAAATTTTTCTGTATGTCTGTTTGTTATCCTTCTATAAATTACAATGGTTAATTACCCCATGACTGTTCAGTTTCCAGGGGCAACAATAACATCTGGATTATAGCAATTTCCTTTTAAGATTATTCATTAGCCTTAAGAGTAACCTCTGGGAAATTCCTGACAAACAGGCAGAAAGCATATCTGGTCATCATACTTGATCAAACTAAATCAATCTTTTAGTTTTTTAGAAGAGAATAATTCTTCAGTTGTATTCAAATAATAAAATTGTACACATTTATAGAGGCTACTAGCATCTAATAAAGAGAAAATTTTTGCCTCTTTGTTTATCCATTGATGCTTAAGACACTGATCTATTTACATTATGATTACAATGCTTCTTGTTTTGATCCATTATTGCTCTTCATTCAATGCTCTGCAATTCATGAAATTCAAGAATTGGAGGCTTTTCATCCTAGTGCATGGTTTTCGTTTCTGCACTTCCACATAAACACAACTTTTTCTTTTGAAATTGTTGCTTTTCCTTCCTGGATTATAATTTTGCTGAAGAAGTTTGTTGCTCAAACTCAAACTGTCTTTTACAGAAGTGTTCAAAGAAGAAAGACGTAATGCGACTTCGACTTCTGTTGACATACGTGCAAAATGGAATAGAAGAGCCATGGCAGAGGATCCCTTCTGTTATAGCTATTTTTGCTGCAGAGGCATCTCTCTTATTGTTGGATCCTTCGCATGATCATTACACAAGCGTAAGTAAGCTCTTGATGCGCTCTTCCAGGGTGAATTTGAAGGTATATGCTTTGCAAATCCTTTTCCTCAGTTTGCTTTGTATTCTTTACTTATGTACAATGATTAACTTTGTTTCATATTCACTTCGTTTTTGTTGGCAGTCTATACCATTATTTCATGACTTTTTCTCGAGTAGTTCTGTCAATTTTAGAAAAGAGAGGCTGTGGATGCTTCGTCTCTTGTATGCAGGGCTGAATTTAGATGACGATGCTCAAGTATATATCAGGAACTCTGTTCTTGAGATTCTAATGAGTTTCTATGCTTCTCCGCTGTCAGATAGTGAGTCAAAGGAACTTATTCTTCTGGTAATTTCTGAGCTCATTATGATGATTCATGTTCTCTAATCTCCCCCCCCCCCCCCCCCGCCCCGCCCCCCGCTTCTTCATCTATCTACCTACCTATCTATCTATCATAACAATATGCATGTAATCAGCTTATTCTTAATTTTCTAACTGGCTTATTGTCATGCTTGAGGGCAGGGTATTGAATCTGCTTTGATTCGAATGCTAATAAACTTTGATGTTGAATTGCACTTGTACTTTGATCTATCAGTTTTGCATATTTCTCAGTCTCCTACAAACTGGAATATGGTAAACTAAACTACTTGTCTTGTTTGCTTTTCAGATACTAAAGAAGTCAATTAAATTGCACAAGATGGCTTGTTATCTGGTTGAACACTGTGGCTTATTTTCATGGTTATCATCTTTACTGTCAAGTTTCAGTGGGATGCTTCTTGGAGGTGAAAAAATGTTTCTCATGGCACAGTTGATTGTGGTTGTAGAGGTATTCATTGTTTTTGTTTAGTTCTCTCTTTTAGGTCCTAACATTTTTGGCCCAGTTGCTTACCCTTTTTCATTTTTTGTGATCTGTTTTATTTTTGGGTTCATTGATATATGTCATGGCACTGAAATCTGGGTAAGTAAAAAAAATAAAAAAAATCAAGTGGTTGGAGGGAAGGAGGCAGTGAGGAGGGCTAAAATTTTATAATGGAAGATATTTTTGGATTCTTGAGTATCTTGGGAAATCTTCTAGTATGTTTGTGGAAAGATTGATTGAAATACTAGTATCTAGTGGCATTGCGAACCTAGAACACGGGAATACTCAAGAGAGCACTGGTAAAGTAAACAAACTAAAAAGCATAACATCCAAGATATCAAAAAATTTCATGAAACATGCCCAAAATTTTGTTAACTAGAAAAAGAATTAGAAATCTAAGAGAAGTAGATCACCTCCTGACTTAAACATAATTCACTAAGAATATTCTATTCCCAGTCACAGATATAACCCCTAGAAGTAGTAATTCTCTTCATTTTCATTATTCTTTCCCCCCGCGGCCAATCAAATTTGGTTTTGTCCATGCAAAGCCGTTATACCCTCTAGGTAGGGGTCCGGCCTAGCCCCCACCATCTTGGTGGCTTGTTTTTTTTTTTTTTTTTGAAAAGGTGTTATTAGAAGTAGGGCTGAACCTCTTTACATCTGTGACTCTTTTAGCTTGATAAATTTTTCTGATGTTAGTTGTGAAAGTAACATTTGGTTTACATTGCGTTTTATCTTTTTCTTTGTTTCTTTTTAGCGTCTATTAATTTGAATTTTCTGTACTGTAAATCGATATTATAAATTTAAAATCTATTTGAATGTTAATCTTCCTTCTCACGAGGCTGGACTTTTGTCAAAATTTTATTAAAGGTTTGATGTGCTTCTGTTCTAACATGGTTAGCCATCTCATCGCAATACGAGGTTTCACTTACTCTTATTATCTGTGTTTGGGTTTAGGTCGTCAATGATGTTATTTCATCCAGAAACATCAATGAGTGGTTGCAAAGGCATGCCCTTGAACAGCTAGTGGATTTTTCATCTCATTTGTACAAACTCTTAGTTGGCGGCATGAAGTTGATGAGGGAAAATGTTCCATTGGTTAATTCAATATTACTGATACTTATTTCTACTGTGAAGATATCACAAAAAAGGAAAATGTACCAGCCACATTTTACACTGTCACTTGAGAGCTTTTTTCAAATTTGTCAGGCAGTGGATATGTATAATACTGCAAGATCTGGTGCAAATGCAGAGCTTGCGCTAAAAGTCATACTGATGAGCTCACCTTCCATTGACATTTTCCGTGTGGTATTTCTCTCTCTTTCTTCCACTTGCACTTTCCCTCACTCATATTGTATGCACCTATACATGCATACTCTGTCAATATTCCATTGTGAATTCCACATTGCATCAGAATTTCAAGATATGTAGTGAATTCTAGACTCTAGAATTTCAATAATATCTTTAAGTTTATATGGTAGCTTGGTTGCTAGGTATTATTCTGAATTTTCTGAATATAATATTGTTCTTGAAAATTTTGAAACAAGATTGTTGATAACTTTCAATTCCTTATTCAATGCTTAATCTCATGAGGGGGCATTTTTCTTTTGTGTTTCACAGAACCAAGTAAAGCTTTCGAGCTTTCTTACCTGGGCAATTTCTGCTGCCTTGAAGTCCGACTCTGGACAAATGTACGAACTCAGAGAATCCCATCTCCATCTGAGAAACATGTTGGAGGATGCACCATTTGAGGAGTCTTTAACTTCTAAACTTTTACGGTGGCTTGTTGCTTCAGTAATTCTAGGGAAGCTTTATGGGAAACTTGACATCCCAGGTTCCAAGCTTTCAAAAAGTTTGTATGAAACCCTGAATTCTTTATTCCAGGATTTTGGAAACAAATGTGTAGAAAACAACAAAAGTAGATTTGATTGTAAAGAGATATTAGCTGCCGCAATCTTTTACCTCCAACAGCTTCTTGGTTTGTGTTGCGGAGGGCTCCCTTCTGTTATATCTGCACTTTCTCTTCTGCTCCTCTCTGATGTCTCAGAATCTGCGGGTATGCAACTTTAATTAATTGCTTGCTTGTTACTTCATCTGACATGAAAAAGAAAAAAGAAAAATAGGTTGTTTTTCTTCTAATTTGTTCACTGAATTCACTGTGCTTGGATTTTCCTTCTCTAATTTCTTCACAGAATATGCATTTTCAAGTTTTATGATTCTTGAGAAAATATACTTTCTCTAGGTTTTAATCTTTCATGTTTCAATTGAATCAGGATCAGCTTTTAAGCTTGGTCATAGGACTTCCCTGGCATCGCTGTGGTCAAGAATACACTGCCCTGCAGAAGCTAATCCTTGTTGGAGATGGTAACATGTTCTTTCTTTTAATTTGTGTGTTTTCATGTGTGTTTCTGTTTCCCTGCTTTATAAACAAGATGTGGAACTGAAGGGTTTTTAATCATTACGAACCAGAAGTATGTTTCGACAACTTTGCTCTCCTTCAATTAATCTATTGTGATAAAGTGCATTTTTTTTCCCTTTTAGTTATAAATAGGAAACAAAAGAATTTAAATAAAGATACAAAAGTAAACCAGAACCCACAAGGGTGACGAGTAGGCATTAAAAAGCTCAAGTACGAGCTATACAGTATAAAACCTGGCTTATATACACCCCAACAGTATACCACTCCAAAAATTCGCCAAAACTGATATTCAAAGCTGTCTTTCTGCCTCTTCATTAGTTGACATAACTTTATGGTCTTTTTAAAAAGTTCAAGCTGTACTTTGGACTTCTTTAAAGGAAATAAAGTTGTAGTTAAGTATCTTTATAAAACATTTTTAAGAAAATACTACTGAACCACTCCAGTGATGGCTTTGTCTAAATCAATTTTTGTGTTTTCTACAGGAAATGCATGGAAAATTTGATTATGTATTCAGGCAGAGATCTGATTGATATTGGTTATCTGAAAATGTTACTTCACCTAGGATAAAAATGAAGTTTCGGTTAACAATGAAGAAATATTTCAAAAATTGTAATGTTTGGAAAATTGGTTGGATATAGGAATTCATGCTCCACACTTTTGGCTTCATCTTATATTTTAATACTTTGCATTTTTTTAAACCCAAGCTTTGATGTATTAGTTGGTCCCTGTAAAACTATTTCCAACTTACTGTGTCTTGGACAGGTCGTTTTACCAGCCGTGGAAGGATCTCTCATTGGAACTGACTGATTTGCAGAAGATCGATGAACTTCATGCTTGCCAGACTCTTTTAGTGATAATCTCAAATGTGCTTGGGAAGAAATCCTTAGATTCACAGGTCTTATCATGTCTAGATGATAAAATTTCTAGTGTATTTTCATGGGAAAGAAGTATTATTGGGACTGAATAGTGTCTCGGGTAAAGTTGTCCTAGCATTAGATTCTCTTTTTGTTTAGATTAAATACTGTTTGTACGTCTGTAACATGTTGTCCTTAATGTTGTATGAAATTACGCATTGAAATTTTGAATTGCATCAGGGTATATTTTAGAAGTTTCTTTGTTTGAAATGATCCACTCAAAACATATTCATTGTGAAAATATTTTAAATATACTGTCGGGGATAAACAAATAAACAATCCAAAATATGGCTAATCATAAATTTATGACAGGAATTTCATACATAGTGATTAAAATTATCGTTTCAGATACCCAAAAACGGACATAGGATGTTGTACAGGTAAAAGAAAATGGTCGACAGTACATGATACAAATGACCAAGGAAACACAATCAACTATTCAATTTAAAGCTGCTGAAAACAACAAAAAAGCCAGACACCAGACACAATCGATGAACAGTTTTCCACCGGCGTCCTTGTTGAACAAGAGAGCCTCCACTTCTCAAAAGATGTTAACAACTTCAAGTTTCAGCTTTTAAATATCATCCCTGGTAAAGAGGATCAAGTATCAAGAGCTATTACAATGGGCAGTGATCCACACGCTTTTACAATCACCTTAGCTGTATTCTCTGATAACCTCTTCCACAGCATCATTCCAGATATTGACAAGACTCTCATTCGACTCATTAGCAAGCTTACCCCGCAGTGCTCCTGCAACTATTGCAATTGCACTGGGCAGTGATCCACACGCTTTTACAATCACCTTAGCTGCTCCCTCAAAAGCTTCAGAATCAGGAAGTCTTGCTATTTGCTTGAACAGCTTCAATCTGTCTTCTTCACCAAGTTCTTCAATCTGTACAGTTACATCAGACATTTTGCTGCACACATCTAAATGTCTGCTTGTCACAATAACCTTACAGCGATTTCCTTCTTCCCCATAAGGGATTCCTGACACTGCCAGATTGATTTTCTCGCGGACATCATCTAAGATTATAAGTACCTTTCTTAGTCCTCTCCCTCAATCTCTTTGCCAAGGTTGCTCTTCTCTGAAGTTCATTTTCTTCTTCAATTTTGAATTTCAGAAGCTCTGCAATTTTATCCTGAATTCTTCTCAAGTCGGAAGATTCAGCAACAATCACATGGGCTTTATCATAAGGAGCAATGGTGTCAATTTGCTTTGCCAATTGTTCCATCAATGTTGATTTCCCGACTCCTCCGGGGCCTTGTACTCCAATGATGTTGACCTTCTCATCCTTCAGGAGTTTCATGATCGAATTTAATGCCTTGGATGAGCTTTCCAGTGGTACATAATCAGGGGTGGCCAAGTCTCCCAAATCTGCAGATTGTGTCAGATCTGATACACTATGAATATCTCTTGAAGCCATGAGCTCATCAATTTTAGTAATCTTAACATTGGCAAGTTCACTCAACTGACGACGGAAGCGCCAATCTAGCCGCCATGTATGGCAGGGACCCTTGTTCTTCTCAATTTTTTCTTCCATCATCTCCTTATCTATTTCAATCTGAATGGCTTTAGCAAGCCAAAGCAGCACAGCTTCTTTGATCTTCTCATTGTTGTCTCTGGCTTCATCCACCCGGCCCAGAACATCATTTTTCCGAGCTTCCAGCTGTCCTGCTCGTGTCCTGAAAGCTTCCAGGTTGTCATCATAATCTAACAGGTAACGGATCTGCTCCTCGACAGAGTTTCCAAATAGGTCGGTAGTGCGTGATGCTACAGGAGTAACAATATTTGCTAGAATCCATTCCCAGCACATTTCTGTGGAGAAAAGTTGGCAAAGATTATTTTGAGAAAAATGAAAAATCTCGTATTAGGGGGGAAAAAGAAAAGTAATTACAATTTCCAAAAGAAATTACAAAGAACCAACGAGGAAAGCATGAAGAAAACAAGCAAAAGGTACCTGAAAAATGGCAAGAATTCGCAAAGGCAAGTTGAGAGATTCCTTATATTGGCCTTTCAATGCCCACTTGCTGCACACAAATTTGATCATTCATTTGTTAAGTTCAATGGCATTCATAATATCACAGCTGTGGTAGAAGAAAAAACTATTTCACTAAATTGGAAATTGAGGATCGATTTTGTACCTTTTTTCGTTCTTCCTTGTAGATGTGTCACGGTCAGTACACACAATTAGCAAAATGATATATTTTCTAGTCTGCAAGATTGCACTGCAAGTTCAAGAATTTGTAAAGGGCAGTAAGAACTTGCTTATTTTCACTGGACAGCTTCAAAGATTCCATGCATGATAATGCTCTTTTTGTAATCTCAAAGCAGTAGGTCTTCATTAATTTAAGATTAACATCACTATGATTAGCAGTAGGTCTTCATTAATTTAAGATTAATTTTCAAGAAAAAGTTGGTTAGTTCGGCATCATGGTACCATTACTAACAACTCCGACTTTGTCTGTTACTTTACTTCCCTCGGAAACTCTAGTGCTTCTTCCTTAGCATTCAACTTGTGGCAGCACAGTCAACGATTCCAGTCCTCGCGCTTTCGTGAACAGTGCCTAATACTACCTGATAGATAGGTTAGCATTTTATTAATTGCAAGTGGTAGCATATTACTAATTTGCTCCAACTAAAAATTCATTAAACTTTACTTGGGAAATTGAATATATTTGTTTTTAATTTCTTCATGAAGTCATCATACTCCATATTAAATAAGTACCAGGAATACAAATGTTTGATTAACTGAAGACACATGACAAAGTAATTAATTAAATACTTCAAATTGTTTTCTTTAATTGCAAGTGGTACCATAACTTTTGGCTTTTTGTCAGTCATACACCATTTTTTTTTTTTTTTTTTATGCCTGATTGTACATCAACCCTCCATTTTCTTCAATGTGCCTTCTTTCTTTCTTATTGTAAATCAACATCATCTCATCACCTTAATTTCTTGATACGTTCATGTATATGTCGAAGGAGAATATAATATTGACTTATTAAATCTTTGGGAAATCAATGGTCATCCACGTAAAAATTATCATGATATAAAAAAAAATCCATAAAAAGTGAAAATTATTCGATTTTACACATACTATTTTTACAATTTTCTTCAATCATCCACCAAAATAAACAAAATTACCCATACGCAAACGACCGCCACTGTAATTTGTATTTCTTTATGTTTTGTCATTTTGTAAACATAATTCTATCTTTTTAGTAAATGATTAATACAAATTGCATATTTGCATATATTAGATGTAAAATCGAATAAATTCGAAATTTTAATAGTATTTTTGAGAATAGAGTAAACTTGGAGTAAGCCGCTGATGATTTTCCTTAAATATTTGTGCATGTGATTCATGAATTTAAACCTTGTATAGATCAAGTGCAGGAGCAAGTAGCTACCGTTGGCAAAATATTGAAGCAGAATTAGCAAAAGTACCTGCTAAATGGCAAGGGCAAATACTTGATGCATAGATATGATTCGGCCTCCCGGGGGATTCAAGAGGGCAAGTGTGAAAAAATAAATTTCCTCGAATTTGCTTTCCAAAACTTAATGGGTGCCGAAAAATGCTCATAAGAATCCAAAAGAAGTTAGGTGATTATTGTTATGACATAGCAAGTAACAATCGTATGTGTGAATGGGCAATGCTATAGAGGATTTTCTCTTTCTTTCTTTTTTATTAACCTTTTGTTTTACGCATTGACTTGCTTGAACCCTAGTGGAAATGTCAACAGTCTAGGCTGATGAGAAGCAAGCTATGGAAGCAAGCTTTGGTCCAAGGCTTTTAATATATAAAAAAATAAAAATTATCTACCGTTCACCTGTTTGTTTAGCCATTTATTGCACTCGTCCACTTCCGTTAATCGTTGTTAGAATGTTGCTTATGTCAGAGGGGTAAAATGAACATTTTATTAGAATACCTAAAACTATGTCGTATTATGCTTTTTATTTAAAGAGTAAAATGATGTCGTTTAATGCGATTTGAAAATTAAAAAAAAGAATTAAAATTGATGTTGTTTAACTTGATTGAAAGAGAAAAAATAAATACAAATTTTCTAAGTCCTACAAGCAACAGACACTATTTTCTTCCAATTTCTAGTATTCACCTTTGTATTTTACTCCAATTAAATCCAACTAATTTATCTCCAATTTCCATTTTATTTTGGGTAAAGTTGTAATTTTCCTTTGAGGGGCAAAAATGTCATTTCATTAATTTCTGTTAAATCCATTAATGAAGATCGGACGTAAGTGGACGAGTGCAATAAAAAGCTAACTTCAAGTGGCGCGTTGAAAAAAAAAAGTGTTTGTGTATTTTAAAAAAAGGTAAAACAAATAAGTAGACATTAGATAATTTCTCAAAAAAATCATTGTGATTAGCAGTAGGTCTTTATTTAAGATTAATACTCAAGAACATGTTGTTAGTGTTTAGCATCATGGTACCATTACTAACAACTCCGACTTTGTCTGTTAGTTTACTTCCCTCAGAAACTCTAGTGCTTCTTCCTTAGCATTCATCTTCTGGCAACACAGTCAACAATTCCATTCCTCGTACTTTCGTGAACAAAGCCTAATACTACCTGATAGATAGGTTAACATTTTATTAAGGGAAATTATCATTGCACAACTTTCATTTTGCCTTATGTTCATCTAACCACCACAAAATTTTAACATGTTCTCTATACTGCCTTTGTTTTTAAATTTGTATCAATTAGTCACTTTTACACTACACATTTTTAAATAATTTAAATGAAATGAAAATTTTATCCCTAAATAAATTAAAAGATCCTTTTATCTTATAAAAGATTTGAAAAATAAAAAATATAATTATAAAAATGCCCCTAATTTTAATAAAAATAAATTCCAAATAGAGATGCTTAGCTGATTTTTATTAAATTTAGATTTTGTAAAATTTTAATAAGCATTTTATTAAAAAATATAATTTTTCAAAATTTTTAAAAAATAACTGAATTTATTTATTAAAAAATTTTAATTTTTCAAAATTTGATTAAAAAAACTAAATTTATTATTAAAAATAAATCCCAAAAATTTAATAATTTAGGAGATTTTTATTAAATCCAAAAATTTTACAATTATATTTTTTATTAAAAACAAAAATTTTAATTTTTGGATTTTTTAATTAAATTTAGGGATATTTTATAATTATAATTTTTTATTTTTCAAAACTTTTATAAGATAAAATAATCTTTTAATTTATTTAGGGGTAAAATTATCATTTCGTTTAAATTATTTAACAGTATTAGTGCAAAAGTACAAAAGTGGTTAATTGATACAAATTAAAAATAGAAATTGGTGCAAAAAAAATGTTAGAATTTTATGGTAGTTGAATGAACAAAAAGAAAAACAAATGTGGTGTAATGATAATTTCCTTTTTATTAATTGCAAGTGGTAGCATATTACTAATTTGCTCCAACTAAAAATTCATTAAACTTTACTTGGGAAATTGAATATATTTGTTTTTAATTTCTTCATGAAGTCATCATACTCCAGATTAAATAAGTACCAGGAATACAAATGTTTGATTAACTGAAGACACATGACAAAGTAATTAATTAAATACTTCAAATTGTTTCCTTTAATTGCAAGTGGTACCATAACTTTTGGCTTTTTGTCAGTCATACACCATTTTTTTTTTTTTTATGCCTGATTGTACATCAACCCTCCATTTTCTTCAATTTGCCTTCTTTCTTTCTTATTGTAAATCAACATCATCTCATCACCTTAATTTCTTGATACGTTCATGTATATGTCGAATTGACTTATTAAATCTTTGAGAAATCATTGGCCATCCACGTAAAAATTACCATGATATAAAAAAATTTCTATAAAAAGTGAAAATTATTCGATTTTGCACATACTATTTACAATTTTTTTCAATCATCCGCCAAAATAAGCAGAATTACCCTTACGAAAACGACCACCTATTTCTTTATGTTTTGTCATTTTGTGAACATAATTTTATCTTTTTGGTAAATGATTGATACAAATTGCATATTGGCATATATTAGTGTAAAATCAAACAAATTCAAAATTTTATTAGTATTTTTGAGAATAGAGTAAATATGGGGTTAGCCGTTGATGATTTTCCTTAAATATTTGTGCTTGTGATTCATGAAGTTAAACCTTGTATAGATAAAGTGCAGGAGCAAGTAGCTAGCGTTGGAAAAATTCAGAATCATGTAACTTCTTTTGGTAGATTACTGAAAGAGGAGCCATGGACATCATTTTCAGGCCATTTTCACAGAGGTTCAGAAGACTGTTAGAAGGTGAAGAAGGAACGCTGCCTGATGCTGCCAGGGAACACATTCAGAATCTCTATACCGAGATAGTTACTTCCTTGCTAAGTAACTATGACGACGGGTTGTTCCAGATTCTGCTCCAAAGCTTTGGAAAAGAACAAACAGATTTTCCAGAACTTCAGGGCATCATTCTGAAAGAAATCAGTGACTTTGCCCATGAATGCTGAAATACTTGATGATGATCACATTACCTGTTTGTTTGAAGGAACTACGCCCCCATGACTGTCTAATGCTTTGTCCTCCTAATTGGGTGCCATTCAAAACTGATAGCGCTTGCTCCGCACAAGTTCTAAAGTACATCACATGAAGCATTAAAAGTTCAAGAAAACAGATTGTACGCAGGATATACCAAACGAAAATAGTCCACTGCTTACCTCTTAGCAAACTGAACAAACCCGCAGCGCTTGCCCACTGGTAATTTCACATGAACTAACTCACCATATTGACCAAAAACTGTTTTCAAAATGTCATCTGTAACACTAGGATCCAAACCCCCAACAAATATCTGCACTCAAGAGGTTGAAATGTCACTCAAGTATAGCAACAACTTAACTAGTATCAACTTAAAATAAACTACGCACTGTTGTATTATTTGGATCATTCTCGCCGCGGCTTCCTTGGGTATTCTGATAAGGAGCTGCAAATGACAAATATATGTCAGGAACATACATAAAGCAAGGTTCTTAACCAGAATTCCTGTCCCCACATGCCTAGGCATGTAACTGTTCTGTCATTTCCAAACCACATTTATTTTCACACATTCAAATGACTAAACATGATGAACATTTTTGAAGGTCTTACATGGTGATCTCAGCATTATTACAATCACACATCAAACCGAGAAGACTTGTTATTTGTAAATAACAAACACTAACGATTAATTTGATTGTAAGACATTTAATACACAGCACAGGTTAATTAGAATTAGAGAAAACAGAATTAATACATAGAAAAAAATTAAAGAAAAAAACTGAGAAATGCCAACTATAACCAAGGAAAAGTTTCATCATGGAGCATAGTAGCTTATCTGCTCTCCTATGCATAATAATCCAATCATACAGATTGATACTTCCAAATGAATTCACACATTGCACACAAACAGATTATGCAGCATCAATCGATTTTTGTTCTCTAATATCAACGGACTTGTAGGTGGAACAGCACAGGCAAATTAAGAGAACAAACAAATACATTTATCTTACAGTTGCATGAAAAATTAAGCACCAACAGTTGGATAAAATAATTACCATGTGTTTTTTCTTGATTTATTGTGCAGGAACAACTATGCATATTCTGAAATAAATCCAGTAAATGTGCATATAATAGAGTGTTAAATAAGTGCATTCCAAGTCTTCACCCCCTAGCTGGACACATAAGTAGACGAGAAGAATAGGCAGGAAACACAAAATTACAAGGCCAATGGCACAACCTATCAACGAGGGATTAGCTAACAGTGCACATTAACATGAAAGCAATTGTATCAACGACCACTTTGTGCGGCTTCAAGCTATGCTGTTCCTTCAAGTCTGAACTTTAGCAGGCTTTCTTTCTTAATAAATAAAGCACACTTGCAAACCGACAGAATCAAAGGAAAAAATGTAACTGTAAAGGAACTTGGTCCACGACAAAATAAACAACAGTTTTTTTGGATTTGCGTAGATTAAAGAAAGAAGGACAAGAACTTTGGAAAATGGAACATAACTGGTACTCTCCACATGTAAGGAACTGGAAAAGAAATTCAGGAATGTAGGAAATAAATGCCACGAGAAAATGAAGATTCTTCTGACGTAAACAAAATCACTGACCTAAAATGAGGCCACGCATTAAAGTGGAATCATTTCACCCGAAATCGGTTCCAGGCCCCCTCAAAATGAGAGCCTCTTGGTGTCCTGCTTTAAGACAACATGAGTTCTATATAAGTTTATGCATGTTTCAATTGAATTAAATGCTCCCAAGTTTACAAAGGCAATTACTGGAAGGAAATGACTTCGTAAATTCCGCTTATCTTCAATTGCTTAACTGAATGAATGTCAATCTAGAATACCGTTTGACAACTTCACCTCTAAGATAGTTGCATATAATCAACAAACTTCAACTTATGGCTTCAACGTTGCATCAGGATTTCAGGACATGTAGTGAATTCTAGACGGTATCTAGAATTTCAATAATATCTTTAAGTTTATAAGGTAGCTTGGTTGCTAGGTATTATTCTGAATTTTCTGAATATAATATTGTTCTTGAAAATTTTCAAACAAGATTGTTGATAACTTTCAACTCCTTATTCAATCCATAAATCTCGTGAGGGGGCATTTTTCTTTTGTGTTTCACAGAACCAAGTAAAGCTTTCGAGCTTTCTTACCTGGGCAATTTCTACTGCCTCGAAGTCCGACTCTGGACCAATGTACAAACTCAGAGAATCCCATCTCCATCTGAGAAACATGTTGGAGGATGCACCATTTGAGGAGTCTTTTAACTTCTAAACTTTTACGGTGGCTTGTTGCTTCAGTAATTCTAGGGAAGCTTTTTGGGAAACTGGACATCCCAGGTTCCAAGCTTTCAAAAAGTCCCTGGTAAAGAGGATCAAGTATCAAGAGCTAAAGATCAATCTTTACATGAGTAGATATTTTAAGAATTGAGATGTTGTGACTTTCAATTTGCAGCTGTTGTGGGATTTTTTATCCTACTAAATGTTAACTGTCAAGTATAGTTTGAAGAGTGACAGTAGGATTAGAAAATATCCTAATATGAAATTTATCAGTTTTGCAAGAATGTTGTAATAAATCAAAATAAGAAATGCCAGAGCTAAGAACTCACATTTTTTGAAGTGCACTCTTTTGTGCAAGCGATAGCAGGCGGCCTTTGCAGTAATCATCATCATCTTCCCACTCGAGAGTTTCAAGCCACTGTGTTTCTGCTCTTACTTCAACCAATTTTGGTGCACTACTTGCATCCATAGGAAGTATCAAGAGCTATTTCAATTGCATTGGGCATTGGGCATTGGGCAGTGATCCACACGCTTTCACAATCACCTTAGCTGCATTCTCTGATAACCTCCTCCACAGTATCATTCCAGGTATTGACAAGACTCTCATTCGACTCATTAGCAAGCTTACCCTGCAGTGCTCCTGCAACTATTGCAATTGCACTGGGCAGTGATCCACACACTTTTACAATCACCTTAGCTGCTCCCTCAAAAGCTTCAGAATCAGGAAGTCTTGCTATTTGCTTGAACAGCTTCAACCTCTCTTCTTCACCGAGTTCTTCAATCTGTACAGTTACATCAGACATTTTGCTGCACACATCTAAACGTCTACTTGTCACAATAACCTTACAGCGCTTGCACTCTTCCCCATAAGGGATTCCTGACACTGCCAGATTGATTTTCTCGCGGACATCATCCAGGCTCCCTCAAAATGAGAGCCTCTTGGTGTCCTGCTTTAAGACAACATGAGTTCTGTGGAAAAGAATAATTTCTCACTATTTTTCTTTCTAATCAATCCAGTTACATATTATGCTAATTACAGCTAAGTAAAAGATATTTTCCACACTCCCCCTCAAGCAAGCTCAAAGATATCTATCATTCCCAGCTTGATAACACAAGAAATAAAATTGGGTCTTGGTATATTTATAAGAAAAAAACATAATCTAGTCTTTCCTAAAATAACTCCTAATTTTTTTTTTTTGAGCGAAAATAACTACTAAATTAATTCCTCTAATGTTGCTAATTTAAAACTCCTATAAATATGCAAATTACAGCTAAGTAAAAGATATTTTCCACACTCCCCCTCAAGCTGGCTCAAAGATATCTATCATTCCCAGCTTGCTAACACAAGAAATAAAATTGGGTCTTGGTATATTTATAAGAAAAAAACATAATCTAGTCTTTCCTAAAATAACTCCGGATTTTTTTTTTTTTTTTTTGTGAAAATAACTCCTAAATTAATTCCTCCAATAACTCCTAATTTTTTTTTTTGGTAGGCCTTCAGTGAGAACATCTACTTGCTGTTTTCTGCTGGTAACATAGGGAATACAAATTTGACCACTTTCAATCTTCTCTTTGATGAAATGTCTATCAATTTCAATGTGTTTAGTCCTGTCGTGTTGTACAGGATTGTGAGCAATACTGATGGCAGCCTTGTTGTCACAGTAAAGTCTCATTGTTTCCTTTTGAACCATATGTAATGCCATCAAGAAAATCTTCAACCATATTAGCTCACATATTCCTTGAGCCATTGCTCTAAACTCAGCTTCTGCACTTGACCTGGCCACTACAGGTGCAAAGGTTTCTTGGTAGTTGATTCCATAAGTTTGTGAGAATCCTTTTGCCACAAGTCTTGCTTTATATCTCTCGACCGTGCCATCAGCTTTGTGTTTGGTCGTAAAAACCCATTTGCATCCAGCTGGTTTCTTTTCAGGTGGATGGTTCACAAGTTGCCATGTGTCATTCTTTTGTAATGCTCTCATTTCTTCATAAACAGCTTCTCTCCACTTTGGAATCATAAGATCTTCCTGTATGTTTCTTGGGACAGAATAAGAAGATAACATACCAGTAACAAAGGCTTTAAAAGAAGAGGACAGCATGTGGCAAGAAACAAAGTTTGAAATTGGATGCAAAGTGCAAGACGGAAGATCAAGATCAGAAAACTCAACTGAATCAACATTTTTTTGAAGGTTAGATACAAAAGAGTTACCCTTGTTTTCCAAATTTTCAGCACTCGGCAAAGGTGACTGGTGGAGTTGAGGAGGCTGTATCTTGTTCCTTCTTGAGTAAACCTTTAGTTCATAGTCTCTATCTTGCACACACTTAAATGGAGTTTCAATTGGTGAAGACAAAGGTTGGGAATTATTAGGATTAGGATGATCTACACTAGATGATGAAGATTTTGGCATCTCGGAGGAAATGTTTTCTTGAGGTTTAGGGACATTTAGGAATATATTTGGAGCCAGAGGCTGGGAAGAATCCTCTGAAACGCTAGGAAATAAAGACTCATGGGTATTGGAATTAACCACATCTAGAGTAGACCAAAACATATCTTCATCTTTGTCATGTCTAGTCTTCCCCTGAAGAGAAGTTTTGGGAAAGAAAGAAGTATTCTCAAAAAAAGTAACGTCCATTAACACGAAAAATTTTCGAGTTGGGGGATGGTAACATTTGTAACCTTTTTGGGTAGGAGAATATCCTAAAAAAACACACCGAAGGGCTCTTGGATCTAGTTTCCCTCGATTTTGGTTATGAATATGGACAAATGCTACACAACCAAAAACTTTGGGGGTGAGAGAGCAAAACAGTTTTGATAAAGGATATAAATTTTTTAATGTGTCAAGTGGAGTTTTGAAATTTAAGACCCTTGATGGCATCCTGTTTATAAGATAAGTGGCAGTAAGAACAGCTTCACCCCAAAAGGTTTTAGGTACTGCCATGGTAAATGTTAAGGCTCTAGCAACCTCAAGTAGATGTTTGTTTTTCCTTTCAGCAATCCTATTTTGTTGGGGTGTATCTACACAAGAACTATGATGTACAATCCCATGATTTGTTAGGTAAGAACCAAGTATTGTGGAAAAATACTCTCTTCCATTATCAGTGTGAAGAATTTGAATGTTGGCTTGGAATTGGGTCTTAATCATTTTATGGAAATCTTGAAATGTTCTGGCAGCTTCAGATTTTTCTTTGAGCAAATAGACCCAACTAACACGAGTATGATCATCAATGAAAGTAATAAACCACCTAGCCCCAGAAATGTTATTGATACGTGAAGGACCCCAAATATCACTATGGATTAGAGAGAAAGGTTGTGACTCCTTATGTGGTTGGGCAGAAAAACGAACTCGATGTTTGGCTAACTCGCACACTTCACATTGAAAGTCCTGGTGGTTTTTGTCCTTGAATAAACTAGGAAATAGTTTTTTCAAATATGGAAAAATTGGGTGGCCTAACCTTTTATGCCAAAGTTCGATTTCTTTGTTGGAACTCGAATTAGAAGAGCTCAAGTTTGTGTAAGACAGATTACTTGAACTTGCAGATTCACTTTCAAAGTAGTAGAGTCCATCAATCTCCTTACCAGTGCCAATCACCTTTCCCGTGCGCATGTCCTGAAATTCACAGTAGGAAGGAAAAAACTTAGCAACACAATTCAGATCTTTGGTTATTTTGCTAATTGAAAGCAAATTGCAAGAAAATTTTGGAACATGTAAAGCATGATCTAGGGAAAGATTTTTTGAGATAGGAATACGCCCTTTTCCAGCAACAGAGGAGAGTGTACCATCAGCAATCTTAACTTTCTGTCTACCTGAACAAAGGTTATAGGAAGTATATAAATTGGACTGGCCGGTCATATGATCTGTGGTTCCTGAATCAATGATCCAAGAGTATCCTGAAAGTGAAGCAACATTTAAACTAGTCGATCACAAATGGGACTAAAAGCAGAAATAGACCAGTTTAAATAAGAATAGTATGACTAACAAGATTGAAAAAAAAAAAAAAAATCTAATGGGCTTAGATAATTCAAAATTATACTGATATCCTCAAAGGAAGTGGTAAACTGATCCACAAATGTTGAAGAAGTATTAGTCCCAAACTGATTCAGCCTGAACCAGCTAGATACAAGTTGACTTGGCATAGCTTGTTTCAGATTCTAACTAAAGTAGTCGCAAGTCCAAAAGATCCTTGAACAGTGGTTGGAACAATGCTGACTTGAATTGAACAGAATATGTTGGTAAAGTTTCACTCCTTCAATTCCAGAAGTGTAGATCTGTTTGTAGCAGCCGCAGCAATACACACCGTCGAACAATTTTTCAGGCAATTAAGACCGGTTTAAAGAACCAAAGAGACAGAGCTCTGATACCATGTGGAAAAGAATAATTTTTCTCACAATATTTCTTTCTAATCAATACAGTTACATATTTATAGGAAAAAAACATAATCTAGTCTTTCCTAAAATAACTCCTAAATTAATTCCTCTAATGTTGCTAATTTAAAACTCCTATAATTATGCTAATTGCAGCTAACTAAAAGATATTTTCCACAAGTTCTATATAAGTTTATGGATGTTTCAATTGAATTAACTGCTCCCAAGTTTACAAAGGCAATTACTGGAAGGAAATGACTTCGTAAATTCCGCATATCTTCACTTGCTTAACTGAATGAATGTCAATTTAGAATACCATTTGACAACTTCACCTCTAAAATAGTTGCATATAATCAACAAACTTCAACTTATGACTTCAAATGGTCGTAAAGCTTTACCATAAAGCACGATATGGTAGAGGACAAACATTTAACAGATAATAGCAAAAGACAAACACCTTTCTCATGGAAATTACAGCAAAACATTAGCCGCATAACCAACTGCAAACATACCTTTCTGATATTGCTGGCCAGTGGCAGGTTTCTTTGTGGCGGCTGGCCCAATCCGCATACGTCTAGTAGAGCAGAGCACACCATTCATTTCAGTCATGGAACGCAATTGTTCACTTTCATTCCCAAATCTCACAAAACCATATCCCTTAGAGCGTCCAGTGGTTCTATCAGTGACCACTTTAGCACCCTTCACTGACGAGTAGACGGCTCTAAATGTTTCTTGTAGCATATAGTCAGTTACATCGGCAGCCAAATCTCCCACAAAAATTGTAAAATCAGGACCATCATCTCGACGCCTCTCACCAGCCCCATAGGTTGCCCAATTCAGTCTGAAGTTTTGCTCAGTGCTTGGCATTTGGGTGCCATTAAAAGTCTGCAAAACCCTCTCTGCAGCAGCATGACTAACAAACTCAATAAAACCATAACCCTCTGAAAAATTTGTTTGCTTGTTGCGAATAACCTTTGCCGAAACAAACTGTAAGCAAACAAACATGTCTCTAAGAAACACCCAATAAAACAGTCGGGAAGAGAGGTAGACAAGGAAGAAAACATGCCATGTAATACAATAATTTGAATCTCAAATATTTTATATATTTTGTGTTTGGATGATCCATTTGTGTATAACCACTATCATAAATTAACATTGACTATATAACCACACACTCGTACAGTTATTTTATTATACATGTCCACAATTGATTATTCAATTAAATAAGAAAACCAAACACACAACTTACATACAAACAAAACAGGATACACCATAGTTAGAGACATACACATACACTTTTTTTAATAACAACAGAAGAGGAACTTCATTAAAAACCATTGGATGAAAGGATACAAAGAAGATGGACAAGCAGTCAGACAACTCAAGGAAGAGCT
The DNA here is from genome assembly GCF_000493195.1 of Citrus x clementina. NCBI lineage: Eukaryota > Viridiplantae > Streptophyta > Magnoliopsida > Sapindales > Rutaceae > Citrus > Citrus x clementina. Next base: position 21,980,352 of record NW_006263303.1, on the reverse strand, counting down.
AAAAGCTAACAATCAATTCATCAAAAACGAAGAATCTGGATTATGAAGATTCCCAAAACCAAAACCTCCCCGCATGGCCCAAAAAAAAAAAAAAAAAAAAAGCCTGAAAAATCATCCTATTCCTCACGAAATATTGCAAAAGCCTATATCCTTGAGCCCTCTTCCAGGGGGGGAAAATTGTTCCATAATCAAAGTCAAGTCTTCGAAGGAATAAAAAATTATCACACAAGTAGCATGCTACCATGGCTCCAGACAGTTGATGAACATCATATTCTACCATGTCTGTGCTTCAAACATATTCGCAGATCTCCATGACACGATATATGCATTGTTACCAGCAAATTATATCTTGCGACCCTATTGATCAATTTAAGATAAAACCATTCTGTATATTATAACATAAAATAAGCTTTTGGAACCAGAAATCCATTAAGCAAATCGATTAACAGCAGCTTCTGAATCATAATCACAGTGTTTTAGGAATCAACATAAATTGATCATATAATACATCATTCAATTTTCAGATTGTTTTTGAAATAAATACAATAACTTCAGAATGTTGTATAAAAAACTTGGGCTGCCTTCTCAATAATGAGACAATCAATTTGGCAGATAATGCATCAAATGTAATTATGCAAAGTTTTGATAAGGATTTGGATTTAATTGGGTTTAGATATCTGAAAAAAGATACTGGATTAATAAAAAAAATGTTCCAATAATTCGTTAATTGAAAAGCTGCAAACACCCACACTGAGTGATAACATTAAGTCACAGATGCCAGACCTAATCCAGAGGATAGAAACCGTACATGCGATGACCCCATTCAAAAGTTACATAATTCGTTATCCATGTATACTTAACACAGTCAAATTTTTACCATCAGCAAATCTTTACAAAGCATCGTTATACTTGCTATTACCTCTCCAGTACGGCCGAAGATGCTGGCGATATAACTCTCCTCCATCCACGGCTGCAAGTCTCCGATCCACAAAGAACGGATCCCGTCGGATGAAGCATCGGGGGCGACACCGTAGGGCTGCGTCTGCTGAGTTGGAGGAGGTACCGGCTGCGGAGTCCATCCAGCCGGAGGTGGCACCGGAGTTTGAGGTTGTTGCTGCTGCTGCGACGACTGCTGTTGATACGCCATCCACTGCTGATGTTGCTGCTGGTAGTGGCTAGTCTGATCGGAAGGCTGTGATGGCTGTTGTTGCATCATCGTTATATCAATTAACAAAGCGTTATTAATTGATTTTTCAGATCCGATGAAGAGGGTAAATTGAGCCGGGGAAAATCTTGAGCTACGTTGGCCTTTTATAGGGACATTTGGAGAGGGACACGTGGAGAGAGATGACTCGCTGGTTTGTGATAGGGTGAGCCGGTGTTATTGTGCTCCAGGATTCGTGGGCTTGGCCCAATTTTGAGACTTGAAATCATCCGTAGCCGAGCTTCCCCATTTTCTATCATGACAAAGCCTCCTAAAACTCTTATCCTTTCCTTGAACGCTAAATAATAAATTCGAACATTAATAGCTCAAAAGTCCTCTTCTCTCGTCAATGGATGAACCCAGCTCACTATCCGCTGTTAAAGGTCCAATACTTCTTTTCACATAATTCCGTATCACAAAAAAAAAAAAAAAAAAAAAAGTTCTCACATATGGTTTTTTGTGATGATTCAATCAATTTTCTTTGCAGTCTTTCCCCCGAGTTGTAGTTATTTAGCTGCATCAGAGCGTCTAACTAAATTTTTTTCCTCTTGATTTTATTTTATTCTTATTGGTTTTATTGCCCTCTCGGTCATCCATCAAGCAGAAAATAATGTTTGATTGATAACTTGAAAAACTAGTTATTTGAAGTAGACGTTTATATTTTTGATATGATGAAAGTGTACCAAATTGCTTAATTGTGTTAGACGTGGCTCAGGGTTGGCTTCTGAGGTTGCAAAGAAATTTGATTTCAAGCTTCCCGTATTTTCAAAGCTTGCAGAGTATAAACGGAGGGGGAGTGACTTGAAAAGGAAGCACTTGACAAGGAACTCATTTGTCAGGTTTGCAATGTCATTTTTAGAGGTAGGGAAACCAGGATTATTGAGGTGGATCCTTCAAGAAGGAAATGTATTCTGGTGTGCTTCGTGGACTTGGGAATGATGAAGACGAGATTGTTGGTTATGTCTTGTCTACATTGCAAAATAGGGTCATTACAGAAGATTCATTAGTGCCCCCAGGTCTTCGGAGTGTTCTCTTCGGGAGGGTTACTCTGGAACAGTTAATCAGTATCTCTGGTAGGGAGAATGGTGGGCCCACTGCAGAGTTAGCCCACAGTGTTCTAGTTTCTGTCTGCACTGATCCTTGCAGTGGTTTGATGTCATATTTGAAGAGACAACCAAATCCATTAAGGGGTAATCCAAAGAGATTAACGGGGCTTCTGAAGAAGCTAAAAGCTACAGAGATCAGTTATCATAGAGATCTACTTTTCGCTATTCTTCAAGGGAGACCGTCCTTGGCCTCAGCATACATGAGTGAATTCCCGTACAACCTTGAAGATTTTTCATCACCTAACTGGTCAGCTTTCTATAAATTTCTGCATGATCTATTGACCTTTCCTCTGATTGTTTGATTATTATTTCTCTTTCTCACGTTCCTCCACATTCTTGTGCTAACTGATGCACTTGCAGGTTTGCAAGTGTTTCTCTGGCAGCAAACCTACTCTCCTCAGTTGGCATGGGCCTTTGTTTTGATTTCCTTGATACGCAATCTCAAGATTCCCCTTCCATAGATAATCCTGATGTGCAGAGTATCTTGAGTTGCATATGTCCTCGACCATTTAGCCGGTCGGTAATCAACAAGGGGTTGCTTCCACTTTGATGTTCTTGTGAAGCATGGAACTTTAAGGCTTCTTCTGGAGGCACTAAAGTTGTTGGATTCCTTCATAAGTGCTTTACACCATAGTTCTTGTTCTAGCAGTCAAATCGTGCAACATTGGGCATCTCTTATTCAAAAGATTCAGAATGAAGTCCGAACTTTGCTTCCTGATCCGCAAGTTTTGTTGACTTTCCTTTCCTCGCAAAGTAGCCAAAGTAGAGAACGTGAGTCACATTTGAAGAGAAACGCTGAATCAGCACATGTTTTAGAATGTAAGAGCAAAAGCAGGAAGAAATTAAAAACTACCCTCCTGAATGAGGATACAGATATTATTATTAGTAAGATGAATGTGGATGCTCAAATTACTATACCGAAGGGCAGTGAAAATATTTCAGATACAATTATTGTGGATGGTGTGGATACTGAAGAGGAGATAATGAGTGCAATTTTGGAAATTTGGGGTTTGAATCTTTGCTCTAAGCCTGCCATTGCTCTCAATGATGCAGATATATACTTCCACTCAAAGATTCTTGATACTCTCAAGTTTTATCTTGTAAGTTTCAATTCTCTTTGTCTTGTTGTTAACAGATTATGTCAGGGTGGGGGGTCTTTGGGATATTCTTCATATCCAAGCTTTCTTCAACTACCATCATTGTTCATGATCGTCAACTTCTCCAATGTTCTTTCAAAGTACTTATGCAATCTCGTTCAAATCAGTGGATATGTATAATACTGCAAGATCTGGTGCAAATGCAGAGCTTGCGCTAAAAGTCATACTGATGAGCTCACCTTCCATTGACATTTTCCGTGTGGTATTTCTCTCTCTTTCTTCCACTTACACTTTCGCTCTCTCATATTGTATCCACCTATACATACATACTCTCTCAATATTCCATTGTGAATTCCACATTGCATCAGGATTTCAGGACATGTAGTGAATTCTAGATGGTATCTAGAATTTCAATAATATCTTTAAGTTTTTATGGTAGCTTGGTTGCTAGGTATTATTCTAAATTTTCTGAATATAATATTGTTCTTGAAAATTTTCAAACAAGATTGTTGATAACTTTCAACTTCTTATTCAATCCTTAAATCTCATGAGGGGGCATTTTTCTTTTGTGTTTCACAGAACCAAGTAAAGCTTTCGAGCTTTCTTACCTGGGCAATTTCTACTGCCTTGAAGTCCGACTCTGGACAAATGTACAAACTCAGAGAATCCCATCTCCATCTGAGAAACATGTTGGAGGATGCACCATTTGAGGAGTCTTTAACTTCTAAACTTTTACGGTGGCCTTTTGCTTCAGTAATTCTAGGGAAGCTTTTTGGGAAACTTGACATCCCAGGTTCCAAGCTTTCAAAAAGCTCGTATGAAACCCTGAATTCTTTATTCCAGGATTTTGGAAACAAATGTGTAGAAAACAACAAAAGTAGATTTGATTGTAAAGAGATATTAGCTGCCGCAATCTTTTACCTCCAACAGCTTCTTGGTTTGTGTTGCGGAGGGCTCCCTTCTGTTATATCTGCACTTTCTCTTCTGCTCCTCTCTGATGTCTCAGAATCTGCGGGTATGCAACTTTAATTAATTGCTTGCTTGTTACTTCATCTGACATGAAAAAGAAAAAAGAAAAACAGGTTGTTTTCTTTTAATTTGTTCACTGAATTCACTGTGCTTGGATTTTCCTTCTCTAATTTCTTCACAGAATATGCATTTTCAAGTTTTATGATTCTTGAGAAAATATACTTTCTCTAGGTTTTAATCTTTCATGTTTCAATTGAATCAGGATCAGCTTTTAAGCTTGGTCATAGGACTTCCCTGGCATCGCTGTGGTCAAGAATACACTGCCCTGCAGAAGCTAATCCTTGTTGGAGATGGTAACATGTTCTTTCTTTTAATTTGTGTGTTTTCATGTGTGTTTCTGTTTCCCTGCTTTATAAACAAGATGTGGAACTGAAGGGTTTTTAATCATTACGAACCAGAAGTATGTTTCGACAACTTTGCTCTCCTTCAATTAATCTATTGTGATAAAGTGCATTTTTTTTCCCTTTTAGTTATAAATAGGAAACAAAAGAATTTAAATAAAGATACAAAAGTAAACCAGAACCCACAAGGGTGACGAGTAGGCATTAAAAAGCTCAAGTACGAGCTATACAGTATAAAACCTGGCTTATATACACCCCAACAGTATACCACTCCAAAAATTCGCCAAAACTGATATTCAAAGCTGTCTTTCTGCCTCTTCATTAGTTGACATAACTTTATGGTCTTTTTAAAAAATTCAAGCTGTAGTTTGGACTTCTTTAAAGGAAATAAAGTTGTAGTTTAGTATATTTATAAAACATTTTTAAGAAAATACTACTGAACCACTCCAGTGATGGCTTTGTCTAAATCAATTTTTGTGTTTTCTACAGGAAATGCATGGAAACTTTGATTATGTATTCAGGCAGAGATCTGATTGATATTGGTTATCTGAAAATGTTACTTCACCTAGGATAAAAATGAAGTTTCGGTTAACAATGAAGAAATATTTCAAAAATTGTAATGTTTGGAAAATTGGTTGGATATAGGAATTCATGCTCCACACTTTTGGCTTCATCTTATATTTTAATACTTTGCATTTTTTTAAACCCAAGCTTTGATGTATTAGTTGGTCCCTGTAAAACTATTTCCAACTTACTGTGTCTTGGACAGGTCGTTTTACCAGCCGTGGAAGGATCTCTCATTGGAACTGACTGATTTGCAGAAGATCGATGAACTTAGGCTAAAGCTACAATGCCGGGCATTGAGGCCCGGCATCGTGCCGGCTTGTAAACGCAGCCGTTGGATTCAAGTAAAATGAATCCAACGGCTGACATTGAAAAGAAATAAAAAAAAAAACAAAAAAAGGGCAACCGAAGCAACCAGTTCCCAAAGGCTGCAAAATTTATATTTTTATAATTTAGGTGTTTCAACCGTGCCCAATCTCTCTCAATTTCTTGCCTCTCTCTCAGAAATCACAAATTTCTCTCTAATTTCTCTCTTCGATTTCTTGACTAATCAAATAAAATCGAAGCCACATCTCACGCACACAATCCAATCCATTAACTTGTTGCTTTCATCTTGAGCTGTTCGCTTCCGATCCAGCTGTTTCCGTCGCTACCGTCGTTGCCTCCTTTTTCATTCGACTTTGTCTGCTGCACAAGTTAAGGATGGGCGGCTTTGCTGGTCTCACGCTTGTGTCTTTATCCTCATGGGTACGTCCCCATTATCTGTGGCTTAAACATCTAGTTCTTAAAGTTTACTATAAGTTTGCTGGTACTGTTAAGTGATTGAAACTATTGTTGCAGCTTTCACCCAATTTTCTGTTTATTGTTTCATTTTTTCTATTTTTATCATTCTGGTAGCTTTTCTGTTCTTGAATGAAGCATCTTTAATTGGTACCTCCTAGCTTGCTTGTACCCCATCTGGCCCTGGCTTCTATCGAAAGCTTTTTTGCTTTTGTTGCATTCTATCATGTTTGATTTAAATACCCACTTTTGCTTATTTTTCATGGTCTTGTTATTTTCATTTTAAAGTTTGTGCCTTTTTTTTTTTTGGGAGGTTGGTAATATCGTGGAATTGTATTTGATTTATAAGGTGATCCAGTTGATGGTATATTTTCTTTGGTTAACTAAATTTGGAAAATTAACTTTTGTGATCTTGGGTTGTGTTTGAATGTGACAAGATGGTGGGTGTTGTTTGCATGTGTGGATAGGAGCTCTCTTTTATGTTTGATTGATGAGAAAATGCAGGAAGAAGATAAAATGAATTTGGGATTTTAATAGTAAATTATTTCTATTGTGTATCTGATTTAATTATGGAAGAATTGGCACTTTGCAGGTTGCTGGTTTTGTTGTTGTCTCTGTTTTATGTTGCTCATCAACTGTTATGGTGGCTATTCTAACAAATATTCCTAGAAATGGTTCTAGGGTGTAACATGGATAACAAAGTTGTTATGTATCTTGTTTAGTTTGTGTGCTTCCTGTCAAACCTCAATTTATCATTCTGTTGGCAGCTTCTCATCACTGGAGTCTTAAGAAAATGAGTGGAGTGAAGCCATTAGGTTTGCTGAATTTGTACTACTTTATAGGTATTTTACTTGACTATCATATATCAAACCAATCTTGTTTCAGATACTAATTTGTGTAAAAATTTGGGATTTATAGCTTAATTTCTAGCAAGTGGTCAGTATGTTAGCTTTGACTCTATGAATTTTATTTCTTTTCTTTCATAGCTTTATCTGGCAATGGAAGATTTTGCTGCTAGATTTTTTTTCTAGTTTTAGGCAGTTTTCTTGCTATTTTAGGGGGTTTTTTTCTACTGTTTCTAGGCATGTTTACTATTGTTTTTGGATTTTTTTAATGCTTTTTAAAGCACTTTTCACTGCTATTTTAGGGTATTTTTTATAAATTTATTGCTGCTTTGAGCATCTTTTTATGCCATTTTTGGGTTTTTTTTAATTGTTGTTTCTTGTTTATATTTGTTGTTTTGGTGCTTTTTTCTGCCTTTTTTTAGTGTAATTTGCTGTTGCTTCTTATTATGATTGATGGCTGTTTTTTCTTATTGACTAACTTGAAAATTTTAATTATTTGCAGGGGAGAATTCAGTTGGATATTACTAGGTTCTATAAATTATCTGGCATAAGTGTTTTATTGGAAACTTTTTGATATTAGGACAATCTTTGGTTTACAAACTTTGATGAAATTATTATTAGTTTGTAACTCAATTCGACAATGCTTTTATTTTTTGGGAGATTCTACTTATATGAATTTTGTTTTTCAATTTGTAGCTTATTTTTATAAATGAGTGCTCTTCATTGTCATTATTTTGTTTTTCATTAACAAATTTCTTTTAAAATAAGTGTATTAAAATTTGTTTTCACAAAAAAAGAGAAGAAAAGAAAAAAATGTCATACAATTTAATTCAAAATGATTGAAGATACACTAGGTTCTAAAATATTTGTTGATGTTGAATTCTCGTCGAGCTGTGAAGTGGCCAGACAACCACACCAACACTTAAATTAGTAGTTGTTGGGGAGTCGGTTTGTACTTCTATCTTTCTTATCGAATAGGCTCTTGGAACCTCAAGCTCTTTCTCCAAGGATGCTTGCATTCATAACAACTAGTCAGGGGATGTCGAAGATTTTTCTAACATAAACCCTCCAATGCTCAACTCATCGGATTGAGGATGTTATTGGTGATATTCAAATATTATGTTGTCAACTTTGGATGTTTAGTAGATGGATTTACTCTAGTAAGTTGTAATTTTATTGAAATTGACCATATTACTTGGAAGATTTTGCCTTAATTTTTCTTAAAAAAATGATCATATTGATGTTGCCTTTTCTTTCTACCACATTTTCTTTTTATCTCTCAATTTTTTTGTCTTGCTGTATATTTTCATTCATAAAAGATTGTAAATTTCAATTGAATTCAAAATTTTCATGACTTAGTAATTTAAAATATCCACCATGATTAGATTCTCTAAAAAAATAAAAATAAAATGAAATGCACCTAAAAAAATATTATACAACAAATAAGAATAGACATTATCACTTGAATTATCAAATTATTTTCAAAACTATTATCTGACTAAAATAAGGAAAAAAGGTTGGATTAGATATGTAATTTTATTATAATTAACTAGATTTTTCTTTTCAAATCACAAGTTCTTTCCAAAGCCATCATTTTTATCAATCATGTAAAAAATAGTTAGACTATTAAACTTATGTGTGTAATTTCACGAAAACATTTGTAATTTGTGTACCAGTTTAATTAGATATATTTCTAAATATATTTATTGGGTAAAAGTTGAATTTAATTTAATTTTAATATATTTTCATTTGTTTCTTAATAGATTGGCTTAATTAAACTTAATTAATAATAAAAAAATTTGAAAAAAAAGAAGTTTAGTTATAAATTATCACTTGATTTGTCAAGGAATTTTGAAATGCACTCTCATTTTATAATTAGTTATTTTATATAAACCTACCCTACCATATTTTACGTCAAACATGCAATCTATCACGTAAAGTATGCAACTTTAATGTCAAATATAAAACAAGCGAGAATATTCGGAAATATTCTTTATTTTGGCTTGATTCAAGACATGCAACATCTAATGTCAAACATGCAACTGCGACGTCCAACATGCAACAATAGACGTAAACCATGAAACCCGCAACAAGTCACGTTAAATATGCAATTTATCACGTAAATTATGCAACTTTGACGTCAAACATGAAACGGACGAGAATATTTGAGAATATTCTTTTTTTTTGGCTTTTATTCAAAACATGCAACATCGTAAGTCAAACATGAAATCCAACCGTCGAACATGCAACAACAGACGTTAAATATGAAACTTGCAACACTTCACGTGAAATATGCAACTTATCACGTAAAGTTCACCACTTCGACGTCAAACATGAAACAGGAGAGAATATTCTAGAATATTCTTTATTTTGGCTTTATCCAAAACATGCAATATCGTACGTCAAACATGAAATCCTACTATCAGACATGCAACATCGTACGTCAAACATGAAATCTTACTATCAGACATGCAACAACTGACGTTAAACATGAAACTTGCAATACTTCACGTGAAATATACAACTTATCACGTAAAGTTGGCAACATGGACGTCAAACATGAAACGGGAGAGAATATTCCAGAATATTCTTTATTTTGGCTTTATCCAAAACATGCAACATCGTACGTCAAACATGAAATCCTCCCGTCACACATGCAACAACTAACGTTAAACATGAAAATTGCAACACTTCACGCGAAATATGCAACTTATCACGTAAAGTTCGCAACTTCGACGTCAAACATGAAACGAATGAGAATATTCGGGAATATTTTTTATTTTGGCTTTATTCAAAACATGCAACGTCGTACATCAAACATGAAATCCAACCGTCGAACATGCAACAACTGACGTTAAACATGAAACTTGCAACACCTCACGCGGAATATGCAACTTATCACGTAAAGTTTGCAACTTCGACGTCAAACATGAAACGGATGAGAATATTCAGGAATATTCGGGAATATTCTTTATTTTGGTTTTATTCAAAACATGCAACACCTTACTTCAAATATGAACTCTATCCGTCGAACATGCAACAACTGACGTTAAACATGAAACTTGCACTACCTGACGAGAAATATGTAACTTATCACGTAAATTTCGCAACTTCGATGTCAAACATGAAACGAACGAGAATATTCGGGAATATTCTTTATTTTGGCTTTATTCAACACATGCAACAGCTTACGTCAAACATGCAACCGTGGCGTCCGACATGCAACAACGGACGTTAAACATGAAACTTACAATACTTCACGCGAAATATGCAATTTATCACGTAAAGTTCGCAACTTCGACGTCAAACATGAAACGGATGAGAATACTAGGGAATATTATTTATTTTGGCTTTATTCAACACATGCAACATCGTACGTCAAATACAAAATCCAACCCTCGAACATGCAACAACTAATGTTAAACATGAAACTTGCACTACCTGACGAGAAATATGTAACTTATCACGTAAAGTTCGCAACTTCGACGTCAAACATGAAACGAAGAACTAGAATATTCGGGAATATTCTTTATTTTGGCTTTATTCAACACATGCAACAGCTTACGTCAAACATGCAACCGTGATGTCCGACATGCAACAACGGACGTTAAATATAAAATTTGCTACACTTCATGCGAAATATGCAACTTATCACGTAAAGTTCGCAACTTCGACGTCAAACATGAAACAGACGAGAATATTCAGGAATATTCAGGAATATTCTTTATTTTGGCTTTATTTAACACATGCAACATCTTACGTCAAACATGCAATCGAGACGTCAGACATGCAACAATTGACGTTAAACCTGAAATATTATTTTTTTTTTCATTTTCAATTTTTTTATTTTTTTGCCATTTTATTTCATTATATTATATTGTATTATAGGGCTTGTATTATATTATTTAATTTATTTATCTTTTGCTATTAATTATATTATAAAAAATTATTTTGACTTTTTTTAATTTTTTAATTTTTATATTGTATTTTTTAAAAAAATATGGTGCAACCGGTTTGTTAACCGGCTGCACCAAGTCTTTGGCAGCCAAAGACAGCCGGGCTCTCTTTTTTCCAAACCCATGAACTTCATGCTTGCCAGACTCTTTTAGTGATAATCTCAAATGTGCTTGGGAAGAAATCCTTAGATTCACAGGTCTTATCATGTCTAGATGATAAAATTTCTAGTGTATTTTCATGGGAAAGAAGTATTATTGGGACTGAATAATGTCTCGGTTAAAGTTGTCTTGAACATTAGATTCTCTTTTTGTTTAGATTAATCTTGTTTCTACATATGTAACATGCTGTCCTTAATGTTGAATGAAATTACGCATTGAAATTTTGAATTGCATCAGGGAATATTTTAGAAGTTTCTTTGTTTGAAATAATCCACTCAAAACATATTCATTGTGAAAATATTTTAAATAAACTGTCAGGGATAAACAAATAAACAATCCAAAATATGGCAAATCATAAATTTATGAAAGGAATTTCATGCATAGTATGTTCACATTAAAATTATTGTTTCCGATACCCAAAAGCGGACATATACAAAAAAGCAAGGAAACACAATCAATTATTCAATTTAAAGCTGCTGAAAACAACAAACCCAGACACAATCGATGAACAGTTTTCCACTGGCGTCCTTGTTGAACAAGAGAGCCTCCACTTCTCCAAAGATGTTAACAACTTCAAGTTTCAGCTTTTAATCCTCGAAGTAAATACTCCCATTCACTGCATGTTAAATATCATCCCTGGTAAAGAGGATCAAGTATCAAGAGCTAAAGATCAATCTTTACATGAGCAGATATTTTAAGAATTGAGATGTTGTGACTTTCAATTTGCAGCTGTTGTGGGATTTTTTATCCTACTAAATGTTAACTGTCAAGTATAGTTTGAAGAGTGAGTCACAGTAGGATTAGAAAATATCCTAATATGAAATTTATCAGTTTTGCAAGAATGTTGTAATAAATCAAAATAAGAAATGCCAGAGCTAAGAACTCACATTTTTTGAAGTGCACTCTTTTGTGCAAGCGATAGCAGGCGGCCTTTGCAGTAATCATCATCATCTTCCCACTCGAGAGCTTCAAGCCACTGTGTTTCTGCTCTTACTTCAACCAATTTTGGTGCACTACTTGCATCCATAGGAAGTCTCTTGACATTTGGACAATTCCGCACCTGTAACCTTTCCAGGCCAGCCCACTCCAAAATTTCTTTGCCATTGTAGATAGTTTTCAGCTCGGTTAGATCCTCCAGGATTAAATTCTCCAGCTGAATGAGTATGTCGGCTCTCTCTTCTTTTCTTTCTTCGTCTGATACGGAAATGATTCTCTCCATCTCATTGCAGCCAACAATGTTCAGTTCTTTGAGCTCTTTCAGACCTTTAACAATTGTCAGTGAAAAGACGCTCTTCATTTTATGGCATTTTGAGATAATAAGCTTCTGTAGATTCTGGAATATGGGCGGTGGTGGGATATTAGAAACTGCAGCTTCAGGCTTCTCCTCTGGTTCGTCACTTGAAACAATTTCCTCCAAGCGGTCACACTTCTGAAACGAGAGTTGCTCTAATTTACCAAGCTTCAGAGCCAAAGTTTTTGAAAAGATGTTTTTCAATTTCCCACATTCCTTCACCCTCATTATTTCTAGATTCTCAACATGCGCTTTTGAATGATTCCCTTTCCAAATGGTTAGAAGTTTGGGAAGTCCCTCCAATATGAGTTCCCTCAATTTTCGGAGTCCAGCTTGTTCTTCCTCTATCTCATTCTCTTCCAAGCAAAACACTTCTTTCATCGAGTAACAGTACTCCACATTGAGTTCTTCCGCATTCCGTGCTCTAGCATAAAAACTGGAGCGAAAAATGCGTTGAAGGCTACAGGCCCGAAGATGCATAGTCATCAGTGCAGTGAGGCCTTGTACTTCTATTGCTCCAATATCTTCAAGATCTCTGGAACGAGTAAGAGTTAGGTCTTCTGTCTTTTCCAGCAACAACTTCACCCAGTCAGCAAGTGGGGTTGATATATTCTTCAAGTGCATGCTCCTTGTTGATGCTATCTCCCAGTAATCGTCATTGACCTGAACCCGGAATCTTTTAAGATTTCCCCATGGGCCATCGAACTGCTTAGATAAAACTTCCGTACTGTTGATATGTATGTAAAGAACAGTCAAGCGAGACAAGGATGCAACTTCTTTAAATGCAGCACTTTTTGGGTTTGGTGTTTCTTCAAGCTCCCAATTACCAAAGCTGTTCCCGATGTACAGTTCCTCTAGCTGACAGAGCTTGGATATGATATTAGGTGGAATCCCTTGAAGGAAAATATTGTTGGACAAATCTAAGAGCTTCAGATTTATCCATCTCTCTAGGCCTTTTGGCAGTTCCCTAATGCTAGATCCCCTAAGGATGAGGATCACAAGTTCTTTAAATTCTTTTTTCAAAGGTGCTTTTTCCAGGTGAGTGTTCTCTGCACGAAGTGAACGCAATTTCACTAAGCATTCAATAGACCCTGGCAGTGTTGAAATGTTAGTGTAACTCAAATCGAGGAAGTTGATTTCCCTCATATGCTCAAAGAAACCAGGTGGAATTTTATCAAAAGCATTATGTTGCAGGAACAAAGTGAGCAGTTGTGGGCACATAGGTTCATCTGGTAGCTTGTTAATGCCGCTGTCCATCAGTGAGATCTTCTTGTATTCTTTCAAATCTTCTTGAGGCCACCCTTTCTTTAGACCTGCTTCAGATTTGAGATTGTTTCCTTCCTTCGTTGCAAAGTATTTGACAACTATTCGTGTGTTATCATGGATTCTGTAAGTGCCTTCTCCTTCTCTGTAGGACAGAATTTTGCGGTTCCTGAGGTCTTCTACGATTGACTGCATCTTGTTCAAAACTCCCCCCATGGAGTCAACATCTCGAAATAGCCTATCCACCAAGCCATGCATGACAAAATCCTCTATGGGAACACTACGATAAGCAGGAAACAAGCAGCAGAATTGTAGGCAACCTTTGGCCACCATCTTTAGCTCATTGTAACCAATTGTTATACCTAAGAATTCTTCTTTTGGAATTTCCTCAATTTTAATGTCTCTGGATTCTCTGATAACCTCCTCCACAGCATCATTCCAGATATTGACAAGACTCTCATTCGACTCATTAGCAAGCTTACCCCGCAGTGCTCCTGCAACTATTGCAATTGCATTGGGCAGTGATCCACACGCTTTTACAATCACCTTAGCTGCTCCCTCAAAAGCTTCAGAATCAGGAAGTCTTGCTATTTGCTTGAACAGCTTCAATCTGTCTTCTTCACCGAGTTCTTCAATCTGTACAGTTACATCAGACATTTTGCTGCACACATCTAAACGTCTACTTGTCACAATAACCTTACAGCGCTTGCGTTCTTCCCCATAAGGGATTCCTGACACTGCCAGATTGATTTTCTCGCGGACATCATCTAAGATTATAAGTACCTTCTTGGTCCTCTCCCTCAATCTCTTTGCCAAAGTTGCTCTTCTCTGAAGTTCATCTTCTTCTTCAATTTTGAATTTCAGAAGCTCTGCAATTTTATCCTGAATTCTTCTCAAGTCGGAAGATTCAGCAACAATCACATGGGCTTTATCATGAGGAGCAATGGTGTCAATTTGCTTTGCCAATTGTTCCATCAATGTTGATTTTCCGATTCCTCCGGGGCCTTGTAATCCAATGATGTTGACCTTGTCATCCTTCAGGAGTTTCATGATCGAATTTAATGCCTTGGATGAGCTTTCCAGTGGTACATAATCAGGGGTGGCCAAGTCTCCCAAATCTGCAGACTGTGTGAGATCTGATACACTATGAATATCTCTTGAAGCCATGAGCTCATCAATTTTAGTAATCTTATCTTTGGCAAGTTCACTCAACTGACAACGGAAGCGCCAATCTAGCTGCCATGTATGGCAGGGACCCTTGTTCTTCTCAATTTTTTCTTCCATCATCTCCTTATCTATTTCAATCTGAATGGCTTTAGCAAGCCAAAGCAGCACAGCTTCTTTGATCTTCTCATTGTTGTCTCTGGCTTTATCCACCTGGCCCAGAACATCATTTTTCCGAGCTTCCAGCTGTCCTGCTCGTGTCCTGAAACCTTCCAGGTTGTCATCATAATCTAACAGGTAACCGATCTGCTCCTCGACACGGTTTCCTAATCCGTCGACAGTGCGTGATGCTACAGGAGTAACAATATTTGCTAGAATCCATGCCCAGCACATTTCTGTGGAGAAAAGTTGGCAAAGATTATTTTGAGAAAAATGAAAAATCTCATATTAGGGGGAAAAAAGAAAAGTCAACAATCTCCAAAAGAAATTAAAAAGAACCAACAAGGAAAGCATGAAGAAAACAAGCAAAAGGTACCTGAAAAATGGCAAGAATTCGCAAAGGCAAGTTGAGAGATTCCTTATATTGGCTTTTCAATGCCCACTTGCTGCACAAAAATTTGATCATTCATTTGTTAAGTTCAATGGCATTCATAATATCACCGCTGTGGTAGAATAAAAAACTATTTCACTAATTAAATTGGAAATTGAGGATCGATTTTGCACCTTTTTCATTCTTCCTTGTAGATGTGTCACTATCAGTACGCACCATTAGCAAAATGATATATTTTCTAGTCTGCAAGTTCAAGAATTTGGAAAGAGCAGTAAGAACTTGCTTATTTTTACTGGACAGCTTCAAAGATTCCATGCATGATAATGCTCTTTTTGTAATCTCAAAGAGGTAAAAAAAAAATATTGTTACATATGTTTACAACTCAGAAAATTTGAAAATCTATAGGGGGAAAAAAAAAAGGATATTTTGATATCTTCTTGTTTTTCTTGTATTATTATTGCAGGTGTTCTTTGTTTTCATTTAGCATCAGCAAAATGCTTCCTCCTTGTTTCCTTAGCTTGCTTCCCCTCCTTTCATGATAATTTTTAATTCTACCAAATTAGTCTTTTAATGTCCACTTTGAAAATAACTCACAATAATTTTCTTGGCTCCATATGCTAAAACTTGAAAGAGCATTGTGTTTACAAGATGTTGAGAAAATAAACCAACAGCAAAGAATTTTTTTTTTTTTTTTTAATAAACCTCCCGACCAGCAAAACTGTAAGTTATAAACTTCTGAAACAGGTTTATTATAATGCCAAAGTTTACCGAACCTTATCAAAACTTACAAAACTCTATTCTTAGTAATCCCAGCTCCAGAGGAATAAAGTAAATAGGCAGAGTTTATTTCCAGAAAACTTTACAGAAGAAGTCCAAAAACGAAAAAAAAAAAAAATTGCAAACATGGAAAATATGTCATGGCAAACTAGAGAACCTCTTACTGAATATAGCAATTTGGAAAGGCAGCCAAACATTGAAGCAGAATTAGCAAAAGTACCTACTAAATGGCCAGGACCAATACTTGATGCATAGATATGATTGGGCCTCCCGGCAATTCAAGAGGGTAAGTGTAAAAGAAATCTCCTCGTATCTGCTTTCCGATGCTTAATGGGTGCAGACAAATGGTCATAAGGATTCGAAGGAAGTTAGATGATTATTGTTATGGCATGGCAAGTAACAATCATCTGTCTGAATAGGTGATACGATGGAGGATTTGCTCATGCTTTCTCTTTGTTTAACCTTTTCTTTTAGCCATTGACTTGCTTGAATCCTAGTGGAAATGTCAACAGGCTAGGCTGATGAGTAGCAAGCTAATGGAAGCCAGCTTTGGTCCAAGACTCTTCATAAAAAAATCACTATGATTAGCAGTAGGTCCTCAATAATTTAAGATAAATATCACTATCATTAGCAGTAGGTCCTCAATAATTTAAGATAAATATCATTAGCAGTAAATTTTGAAGAACAAGTCTTTATTTCAGCATCATGGTACTATTACTAACAACTCCGACTCTGTCGGTTACTTCACTTCCCTCGGACACTCCAGGGGGCAACACAGTCAACGATTCCCGTCCTCTTTCGTGAACAGAGCCTAATGCTACCTGATAGCTAGGTTAGCATTTTATTAATTGCAAGTGGTAGCATATTATTAATTTGCTCCAAGTAAAAATTCATTAAACTTGACTTGAGAAATTGAATATATTTGGTTTTAATTTCTCCATGAAGTCATCATACTCCAGATTAAATAAATACCAGAAATACAACTGTTTAATTAATTGAAGACAGCTGACAAAGTATTTAATTAAATACTCCAAATTATTTTCTTTAATTGCAACTGGTATCATAACTTTTGGCTTTATGTCAATCATACACCATTTTTTCTTTTTTTATGCCTGATACTACATCAACCCTCCATTTTCATCAATACGCCTTCTTTCTTTCTTCTTGTAAATCAACATCATCTCATCACCTTAATTTCTCGATACGTTCATGTATGTGTCGAAGGAGAATATAATATTAACTTGCTAAATCTTTGGAAAATCATTGGCCATCCACCTAAAAATTACTATGTTATAAAAAAATTCTATAAAAAGTGAAACTTATTTAATTTTACGCATACTATTTATAATTCTTTGTCAATCTTCGACCAAAATAAACATAATTACCCTTACGAAAATGACTGCAACACCTCAAATCTAACACGTGCAGAGCACGCGATGAAATAGATTACTTATAAATCTAAATCCTTACACAAAACTCCTAAACTGAAATACTTCAAATTTTTTATCAACTAAAACCACAAATCCATGTGTCTAATACTAAATAATCTCTTCTAAAGACATAAATATAATAAAAGTCTCAAAACTCACAAATTACAAGTTCATAAAATAAATAAACTTAAAAGAGACAAGAGTTTAGTCATTCTTTTATTCAACTAGCAAAAAAAAAAAAAAAAAAAAAAACAAATCTCTAACTCCAATGATAAGGACACCTCTCAACAAAGTACTTAATCTGCAAAAAGTAATGACAATGGGTGAGCCATCAACTCGGTAAATATAATCATTCCCAACACATTAGACTTATCGATACCAAAAATATAAATATTGCAAGTCTTCTTTTTATTAAAACATATATTATAATTCATAAATTTCATAAAACGATATATTACAATAAGATGACATAAATTCATAGTAATTCAAAATATCAAAAGTATAGTTAATTATGAAAGCAAATCATATAACACATACACAGAAAACAAAAGGTTAGCTCATGTCACATAGTGTCATCTATACTTCTGGTGACCCTGCCAGAAATAAAAACATAATCATAATCCAAATATCGTGCGCACACTCAGAACAAAAACCCAATACTGATTCAGAATATATATATATATATAAGAATAAGAATAACTATGGATAATGAGTCAAAACATTCAAATTAATTTTAATTTTTCATATGTAATGACTTGTACGTGGAACTTTGCACTGTATGTGGTATTTCGCGACACTCCGCGGCACTCTGGCCCTCGAGAGGTGCCCCCCTATAGTCTCAAGAGGTGGCCCCCGAACAGTCATAAATAATCTCAATTGTACATGTGATCAAAACATTCTTGTCAGACTCATAAAAGATCATAACAATAAATTAGGCTTGCAAAATGGTAGTTTAGAGATAATTTCATAAAAGATAATCATTTAGCAAAATAAATTACATATTTAAAGGCTTTTGTAATATTATATTAAAACCATAAAAATAACATAATTTTCAGATTTGAAAATATGTACATAAACTAATTTTGTTATGAAAAACAATTGATCCTTTAAGGAGTATAAAAATACATATATTTCTAATAGTATCAAAATAATTATACACATCCAGTATATTAGGATATGGGAAATTATCAATCGTATACCCTTAGTTTACTCTGTTATCAAATTTACTACAACACTTTCAGAGTATATCAGTCGTCCACCCTAAATTGACAAAATGTATATGTTGTCCACCAAACCGTTAGTTGCCGTTTAAATATGATGACGTCAGAAGGGTAATCTTGTCTTTTCACATGATACAAGTGATAATTTAAGAGTATATAGGTGATAATAAGAGATTTTAAAGGTATACAAGTGATAATTTTCAAGGGTAAAATCGTCAATCCACTATAGTTCTGTTAACTTTCAAACGGTAGTTAATGGTTTAGTGGTTGGCAGATAACTTTTGTCAATTTAGGGTAGACGATTGATACACCTTTAAAGTGTTGTAGTATTTTTGATAAAAACGCTAATTTAAGTTATACAAATGATAATTTCCAATTAGGATATTAGGAATGAAGTTATTTACCTCAATAAAAGAATTTGATCTAACATACCTCTAAGCATCTAAAAGCCTCAAACACCTCAAACAAATATAAGATATAACTATTAAGAACTTATTCCAAGAACTTAATTTTCTAATTCATACACGTACAAGTCTGATTCTCAGAATTGTAACTCTTAATCTAAAAATCAGAATGACATAATATTCTATAGAACTATTCTGGACATTCATGAGTATCTCATGTAAAAATTTCAAGAAGATCTAATGCCAAAAACATTTTCAAAACTATTTGTTTCTTGACAAATTCGAAACCATTTCACAGTGCCTTAACTGAACAGAATGGGTTCTGAGATTTTTAGAAAATCAGAAATTAATAAGAAAATTATGAAATTAAAATTGTGAATACTAGACACATATATCAATCTCTATTTACAATTTTAGAATTTGTATAATTCGTTGGTACTACAAATAATTTTGTGAAGTTTGTCATTCTGATGAAGTCGTATTTTTATAGCGTAGCAGCATCTGCTTCGAAAATACATTTAAAATTGAAAACGAAGTAAAATCTTATGAAATAAAATTTATTCAATAGGCCCTACATGTCTAGTTTTCAAAAAGATAAGGTTATTCTCATGAATCATTCATAAAACATACGTTTAATTTTGAGATATTCATGCTGTCCAAAATTGTTCAATATGTTTATTATATCAAGGATTGATTAACAAGACTCAACAACAAATCAAAGCCCTAAATACAATGTAAACACATCCTAAATCATGCATAATGGTCTATAACAATTTAAAATCATGGCAATTAAAACCCTAAATAGAGTGATAAGAAAACTTGTGGAGAATAGGGAGAGTAAAACTTACCAACCGTTATGATTATCTCTAAAACAAGGGTTTAAATCCTAGGGTATGAGTAAGAGAGCAATGAGCAACAGAGAAAATAGAAGAAAACGTTGTGAACTTAGGGTTATGGAAGAGGGAAAAATACGAATTTATAAGGAGTCTTAAGAAACACTATTAAATTTGGAAAAAAAAAGTAAGTCTTTTCTAAAATTACCCCATGAATAATCTTTATTAATAAGGGCAATAATGCCATTTGTAATTTCTAATAAAGCAAAATTTCCATAATCTATAATCATGGAAATTTGGTGTTACACCTGTGACACCCTAAGCAAATCCCACATCGGCAAAGCGCGGGAGAGATGCTGGGTTTATAAGGGATGATCTACATCTTAATTAGTAAGACGTGTTTTGAGGGGTATGGGCGCCCCAGGAACAAAATTGTGGGGGCCTTGTTAAGGTCCAAAGCGCACAATATCTTACCAGCTCTAGGTTGGGTCATGACAGATGGTATTAAAGCGGCTCCGTGTGTCCTCTTGAGTGATGGTGGGGTAAACCTTGGTGAGGACACTGAGTCCTTAAGGGAGGTGTATGTAACACCTTAGGCAAATCCCACATCGGTAAAACACGAGAGAAATGCTGAGTTTATAAATGGTGATCCACACCTTAATTGACAAGACGCGTTTTGGGGTGTATAGGCGCCCCAAGAACAAATTTGTGCTGGCCTTGTTAAGGCCTAAAGCAGACAATAACTTGATAGGTCTGAGTTAGGTCATGACAGATGGTATCAGAACGGCTCCACGTATTCTCTTGAGCGATGATGGAGCAAACCTTAGCGAGGATGCTAAGTCCCTAGTGGGGGTGTATGTAACTCCCTAGGCAAATCTCACACTGTGCAAAGCACGGGAGAGATTAGCTCGAAGACTATTAATAAAAAAAATCACTATGATTAGCAGTATGTCTTCATTAATTTAAGATTAATTTTAAAGAAAAAGTTGTTTGTTCAGCATCATGGTACTATTACTAACAACTCCGACTTCGTCTGTTACTTCCATAGAAATTCTAAGCTTTCTCCTCAGCAATCATCTTGTGGCAACACAGTCAACGATTCCATTCCTTGTGCTTTCGTGAACAGTACCTAATGCAACCTGATAGCTAGGTTAGCATTTTATTAATTGCAAGTGGTAGCATATTATTAATTTGCTCCAACTAAAAATTCATTAAGCTTTACTTGAGAAATTGAATATATTTGTTTTTAATTTCTTCATGAAGTCATAATACTCCAGATTAAATAAATACCAGAAATACAACTGTTTAATTAATTAAATACTCCAAATTATTTTCTTTAATAGCAACTGGTATTATAACTTTTGGCTTTATGTCAATCATACACCATTTTTTCTTTTTTTATGCCTGATACTACATCAACCCTCCATTTTCTTTAATACGCATTCTTTATTTCTTATTATAAATCAACATAATCTCATCACCTTAATTTCTCGATACGTTCATGTATGTGTCGAAGGAGAATATAATATTAACTTACTAAATCTTTGGGAAATCATTGGCCATTCACCTAAAAATTACCATGTTATAAAAAAATTCTATAAAAAGTGAAAATTATTCAATTTTACACATATTATCTATAATTTTTTTCAATCATCCACCAAAATACATAGAATCACCCTTACGAAAATGACCACCACTATAATTTGTATTTTTTTTTTATGTATTGTCATTTTGTAAAGATAATTTTTTTTTTCTTGGTAGATGATTGATACAAATTGCATATTTGCATATATTGGGTGTAAAATCAAATAAATTCAAAATTATTTACAGTACTTTTGAGAATAGAGTAAACTTGGGGTAAGACGCTGATAATTTCCCTTAAATATTTGTGTTTGTGATTCATGAAGTTAAACCTTGTATAGATCAAGTGTAGGAGCAAGTAGCTAGCATTGGAAAAATTCAAGATCATGTTACTTCTTTTGGTAGATCACTGAAAGAGAAGATATGGACATCAATTTCAGGCTATTTTCAGAGAGGTTGAGGAGACTGATAGAAGGTGAAGAAGGAACGCTGCCTGATGCTACGAAGGAACAATTTCAGAATCTATATACCGAGATAGAAATTGTTACTTCCTTGCTAAGCAACTATGAAAATGACATGTTCCAGATTCTGTTCCAAAGCTTAGGAGGAGAAGAAGAATTTGTTTTTTCAGAGGTTCAGGGAATTCTGAAAGAAATGAAAGACTTTGTCCATGAATCTGAGAAGGTTATTTACACATTCATGATCAGCAGAATCACGCAACAAATCAGTGGAAGCAGTTCCAAGGATCTATTTGATGCTCTTCTAGGACTCCAAAGTCAAATCATTGATATTAAACAACAGCTGCAGCAATTTCGACCAAATAACATCGGTTTGTGGGTTGAGCTCAAATCATACTTCACTGAAGCTCGCAACTCTTCTTCGACTTTAGGGTTTAAGAAAAGGAATATCATGGGTTTAGAGGATGAGATAGAGGAGTTATTAGATCTACTGATAGTGGGAGAGCCTTCTCTTTTCATTGTGGCGATTGTTGGCAACAGTGGCTTTGACAAGACTAATTTTGCTGGTGAGGCCTATAACAACAATTATGCGAAGAATTATTTTGATTGTCGTGCTTGGGTGGGTTGTGAATACTATCTCCATAAAGTATTAGATAGCATAATTAAGTCTGTGATGCCTCGATCCATGTAGAGTGAAATTATAGATAAAGATTATGAACTAAAGATAACTACGGACAAGACCCGCCCCGACCTATATGTCTGATTTGAGGCGAATCATGCAGACTAATAACTAAAACTTGTGACATAAATTTAATTCATGAAAATATGTATATAATATGGTCTTTCCTACAAACACATAACAACTTGTGTGCCTTTTCTTAAATTATATATGAATTCAGAACTTGCATAACTTATGTCTCATTGTACATACTGACATTACATGTATATTTACTTATAAAACATAAGCAACATAAACGTGCTCAAAATGCAAGACATGCAGCAATGCGTCTCGTGACCCAACCATAATTAACTAGAACTAATCTGCCATGAAATCCTACGGAATCCTGGGAGGAAATAGGTAAATAGGAAAATAGTGAGCTTGCGGCTTAGTGAGTGGATGTAATATTATATTAAAAATATTAACAGTAATAATTATAATAAAGTATGTGTACTAATGCTTATACATAATCATGTAACATAACTCCACATTGAATACCACACATTAGCAAACATGGAATTTATACATACGTACATCACAAACTGCACCAAATAGTACCTAGGGGAAATAACTCTCAATACTCATCGGGATCATCATCGCATGAGTAGAGCGGGGGAAAAACCTCTCAATACCTGACGGAATTTAGCTACGTCGCTCAGATAGAGTAAACCAACCCTCAATTACGCATGCGTAGAGTCTACGGGGCTCTACTCTCAAACATAAATATGCATACATGTAATCATAACGTGATATTAAATCGCAATATCAAACGTAAATGCTTCACGGAATACATAATAATAATAATATCCACTCACAGATCCTGTTTCACTCTGAGGTTCGTTGGGGCTCTTGTAGGTTCCTGGATTTTCAAGTTCCTCTTAAAATATAGGGTTAAAAAATTAATTGTTAGAACTGATATAAAAACTTATACGTATCATGCAAACTATAACATAACTGCTCAAATTTTATAAATATATTACCCACTGATCCAATGGATGTAATTCTAACTATCCAATTCTATTTTCTGTAACTTTTCTTTTCAGTTTCCTTCTTCCCCACTCTTAGCTTATTCATTTCCCTTTTTTCTTTTCTTTTCTTCTTTTCTTTTTCTTTTCCTTCTCTTTTCCTTCTCTTTTCTCTTGGTTTCTCTTCTTCTTTTGTTCTCTTGGTCTTGTTTTGTTTTTGCTCTCGGTTTTGCTCTCAATTCTTTAGATGTATAAAATGAAAGCACTCTCAACATTTGTGCTTTATATAGCCACCGAGTTGAGCAAGATGACAATGTAATTGATTAATCTTTCTTCTGCAGTGTCACTGGGAATGGTTAAATTACAGAATTTATCCATTTCATTACTCTGATCGAGAAACTGATTCACAGAAAACTGCTAATCCATACCTCCAATCTTTGCTGAACCTCACCTCACAAGGCAATGTTGGTGGTTGAAATTGTGGGGAATGGTAAATGTAGAGAAATACAACAATAATGGTGGAACTTTATTATGTAAAGTAATGTGTTTACAACTAACTCTTTATGTAGGAAGAAAAATAATAGTAATAAGTAAACTGTAGAAAAATTTGTGTACTTCAAGGCAAGTTACAAATGTCGCTTTCCTTAGGACGTCACTTGCCCCCACCAATTGAGTGATGCACATGGGTTAAGCAAATACGCCTCCAGGATACATTGAAGCACTTATTTGTTTGCTTGCGTTGTGCATCGACGAAAGCAAACCAGAATACTTTTGAATGTTGCAAGCCTGCCAAGAAACAATATATTGTTCTTGCAGAAAAAAATATTTTGGATTTTAATGCACAAAAGAAATGAATATTTTGTGATCAAACTTGTTTTAGAAAAGATGGGTGAGAAAAGAGTGGTGTAAGATTATTATTTTCATGTCTAAATGGCTTAAACATGACCTCTATTTATAGATATACTTGTGTCCCTTTATTCAGGTTGTCATCTTTCATGATGCCCCTTCATTCATGGCCATTAGATCTAGATTTAATTTTAATCAATGGTCCAAATTGAACCATCACCATTTCAAATGCAATGTCACCATGAAATGATGCATCTCTAAGTGAAATGTTACCATGAAAAGTTATATAATTTAGTAAAAAGATACATTTTCTATAAGACACAATTAAATAGACATGTCCTTACAACAAGACATCATTCAAATAGACATGTCTTTAGTGAAAGGTATCTTTTTCTATAAGGCACAATTAATTGGACATGTCTTTACCATAAGACACCATTTATTTTGAAAATTTTCCAATAATCCCCTACCATTTTCAAAATAAATGAATTTTGAAAATTATCTCGCACAGGCTTGGAAAACTTATGCATAGATGAAGATGTCTTTTGGACTTCAACCTTCACTTAGTGACAACACATCAAAGTTAATCAATGTGGCATGGTAGGCAAACTTTGAACCAACGACCTTATTCGACTAACTAGATATGTCTCACACAAAAGTTTTCAAATTCTCAAGTAGGGGTGGGCGTCGGTTCAGTTCGATTCGGTTTCAGAATAAATTTTGGTTTCAGATCGGTTCGGGTTTGAAAATTAAAAAAAATCGTTTGGTTTTTTTGAAAATAAAATTCGAGCCAAAATCGATAGGTCAGTTTCGGTTCGCGGTTCTCAGTTTCGAATCGATTTCGGTTCTTTTAATGGCTTTTGAATTTTGACTTTCGGTTAAGGACTATTTTGAATTTTTGCAACGAAATTAGGCCACAATAGAATTCCTATATGCAAACATTTCCTAAGTATTAGGCCACACTAATATTTTATAAAAGAGAGAGATCTTAATGATATTATCCCTTCATTATCTTCTCCACTTTGCGACTTTCTCTGTTTCTCACCCAGCAACAGTGACATTTGCAGATCCAGTCACATATACAGATCCAAACAAAGCTAATAAAACCAAAAACAATTAATAACCTAATACAATAATAATAAGTAAAGCAACCATGAAATTACAAAAGATTAAAGAGTTATTTTTTTTTTAAAAAAGACCCATTTCAAAAAAAAAAAAAGAGAGAAAGCAGTGCAAGTAAGTGAGTTGGCTGGCTGGCGAGGAGCAATGGAGGGAACGGTAGCGGCAGGTCGGCAGTATCAGCCACCGGCAGATGGAGTTAAGATTTGGGTGTGTGGGTTTGTCCATTCGTGGTTTTGTGCAGCTGAAAGTGAGAGATTAGTGCACCGGTGCTGTTGAAGACATGTGTGGTCTGGGTATATATATTATAGTGAAATTACAAAACTACCTTAATATCGGTTTAGTTCAGATTTTAAAATTTTTGATTCGAAACCGAACCGAACAGAACCTTTCGGTTCAGTATTTATGATTTCGAATTTTTTAGATTTAAAAAACCGAACCAAAACTGAAAAAATTCGAACCGAACCGAATTTTTTTCGGTTTCGATTCGGTTTTGCCCACCCATATTCTCAAGTATTATTTAGCCGACACGTGGATTGGCCATGTGTCTATATCGTATTTTCATGAGCGCTTTAGTAACCAGCCAAGTTACATATGAAGCGGCACCACCTCCTACACTCACATAAGTAGACTTATCTAGAATGTCCATATAACAAAAATATTTATAAGTCTACTAAAAGCTAAATAGCTTAACCTTTCTCATATGTTACAGGTATCAACCATTGACATTTGGGACGCATCTAAAAATATTATAGTGCTTGTTACACAACATATGATGTACTTTTGCTCATTGAACCCAAGATCTTGATATTTCAAGTGTTGGGTTGAGTTTCCATCATTGGTAATAAGATGATGCTGGCTTCAGTCCCATCCCCTTAGAAGTTTTTAATACAATATCTCTTGCAAGGCCTTTAGTTAAGGGGTTCGCCAAATTTTGACATGATTTTACAAAGTCAATTGTGATTACTCCATCTGTAAGTAGTTGTCTGACATAACTATGTCTTAGACCAATGTGCCTAGACTTTCCATTATAGATTTGACTATATGCCCTTGACAAAGTTGCCTCACTATTACAGTGAATGGATACATGAGGCATTGGTTCAGGCCAAATAGGAATTTCTATAAGAAAATTCCTTAACCATTCAGCTTCCTTGCAACATGAAGTCAAAGCTACAAATTCTGCAGCCATGGTGAAGTCTGCTATACAAGTTTGCTTCTTTGAGCCCCATGAAATAGCTCCTCCACCAAGATTAAAAATCCAACCACTTGTAGATGTATGATCATCTCGATTAGTAATCCAACTAGCATCCGAAAATCCTTCCAAAACTAAAGAATATCCAGTGTATTATATACCATAATTCATTGTATGTTTTAAATATTTTAGAATTCTGTACACTGCTTGCCAATGTGTTTGGCTTGGATTACTAATATATCTACTCAGCTTTCCAACAGCAAAAGCAATATCAGGCTTAGTACAAGTCATCGCATACATAAGACACCCAATAACACGTGCATATTCTAATTGAGATATTGATATGCCAGTGTTAGAGTACAATCTTATGTTTTAATCAAAAGGTGTTGACACATGCTTACAATTATAATAATTAAATTTTTTTAAAATTTTCTCAATAGAATGTGATTGAGTCAATACTAGGCCATCCTGGTTTTTAAAAATTTTAATCCCTAAAATCACATCCACAAGCCCCATGTCTTTCATATCAAAATTAGATGACAACAATGATTTAGTGAGTTTAATACTCTCATTATCAGTATCAAAAATTAACATGTCATCTACATATAAACAAATAATCACACATTTATTTCCATTGAATCTGCTATAGATTTATCATATTCATGAATATTAAATCCATTTGAGACAATCACTTTGTCAAACTTTTCGTGCCACTGCTTTGGAGCTTGTTTAAGACCATATAAAGACTTGACTAGTTTACAAACTTTATGTTCATGTCCTGACATAACAAACCATTCTGGTTATTTCATGTAAATTTCCTCATCTAATTCTCTATTTAAGAAAGTAGTTTTTACATCCATTTGATGGATTTCAAAATGATAAATTGAAGCCAAAGCAATCAAGACTTTAATAGTAGCAATTCTTGCAACAGGTGCATAAGTATCGAAATAATCAAGGCCTTCTTTTTGTTTAAAGTCTTTCGCTACTAGTCTTGCTTTAAATCTTTCAATTGTTCCATAAACTTTCCTCTTCTTTTTAAAGATCTATTTACAACCTATAGGATTAGAGCCAGGTGGTAAATCAACTAATTTCCAAGTCTTATTACCCGTAATAGAGTCAATTTCATCATTAATGGCCTCTTTCCAAAATGTAGCATCTTGAGACTTCATTGCCTCTTCATAGGTAAGGGGATTAGAATTTATAGTAGGTGTGATCATGGTCTTTTTTTTTTTTATTGTGAGTCTCTTGTCCCTTCAACTAAATAGACTATAAAATCTGGTCCAAAGGATTTTATAGTCCTTATTCTTTTACTTCTTCTCAAATGACATGCTTTTAACCAATTTCTATTTGTTTGTCATTTTCTTCAGAATCAATACTTTTTGGTGTAGTGGAAAATCTATTTTCATAAAATATTGCATCTCTAGATTCCACTATAGTATTGATCTCAACAAAGCTATTGGGTTCTATTACAAGAAACCTATAAGCTTTACTATGCTTAGCATATCCCAAGAATATGCATTCAATGCCCTTTTCTCCTAATTTCTTTATCTTAGGTTCAGGTAGTGTTACAATGGCTCGACAACCTCAAACTCTTAGATAAGAAAGATTAGGTTTTCTCTTTTTTCATAATTCATATGGGGTCACCTTTGTTTTCTTATTAGGCGCTCTATTTAAGATATGACATGCAGTTAAAATAGTTTCACCCCATAAACCTTTACCAAGCCTAGCATTAAAAAGCATAGCATTAACCATTTCTATTAATGTCTTATTTTTCCTTTCAGCTACGCCATTTTGTTGTGGAGTATATGCAGTGCTAGTTTCATGTACAATGCCAACAGATTCACAAAATTCAAAAAAAGTATATTCACCTCCTTTATCACTTCAAAAGCATTTAATTTTAGTGTCACAAAAATTCTTAACTTCATTTTTATAAGTTTTAAATTTCTCTAGCACTTGATATTTAGAATGTAATAAATACACATAGCAATATTTTGAAAAATGATCAATAAATGTTACAAAATATTTTTTTACCACCTTTAGTAGGATTACTATGCATATCACACACATCACTATGAAATTAAATGCAATAAAGAAGATGTTTTTTCAATTTTTAGAAAAGAAGATCTTGTGATTTTAGTCTGTACACATACTTTACATTTTTCATGCATATCATTTTCATGCTTAGGAATTAACCTTAAATTAGCTATATCTTGCAATCTTCTAATATTCACATGTCATAAACGATTATGCCACAAAGATAATGAATCAACCATATAAGCAGAAGAAACATTCATATTATTGATATTGAGTTTAAACATTCCTTCATACATGTATCATTTCCCAACAAAGGTACCACCCTTAGATAATATATATTTGTTTGACTCAAAAACAAGTTTGAAGCCAAACTTATTAAGAAGGCTACCAGATACAAGGTTTTTCCTAACTTCAGGAACATGATAAACATCAATAAGAGTTAAAGTTTTTCTAGAAGTAAATTCTAGTTACACATTGCCTTTTCCTTTAACTATTGCAGTGGAGGAATTTCTCATGTAAAGAACACTTCCATCATCCATTGCTTTATAAGATTTGAAAAGACTACGATCTTTGCATACATGCTTGGTTGCGCCAGGATCTATCCACCATGCATTATCATCTTCAAGAACATTAATCTCAGATATCATGGCACAAAATTTGTGTACGAAACTTCCTTTTGTTTCTTCATAAGTCGGCAATCTCTTTTGAAGTGACCAGGTTTTTCGCAATAGTGGCATGTACCCTTCTTTTTCTTCTTATTGTTTTGATTCTCTTTAGAATCAAACTTTCTCTTTTGGTTATTCTTAGGGTGATTAGAATACTTAAGCTCATTCCACTCCTCCACAACATTAATTTTAAAGGACATAGCAACCTGGTCCTCGAGACTATTAAGCTTGAGTTCCTCTTCAATACGAAGAATTTGGCCTAAGCCATCCAGACTAATTTCCTCTTTGCTATGTTTAAGACTTTTCTTATAGTCTTTCCAAGAGGGAGGAAGTTTATCAATAACTGAATAGACAATAATAGATTCATCCATTTTTATGTTGTATTGGTTGAATTGATCAAGAATATGCAAAATCTCATTATATTGTTCAACCACAAGTCTATTATCAACCATTCTATAATTAAAAAATTTAGAAGCCAAGAATTTCTTACTTGTGGCATCTTCCATCATGTACTTATCCTCTAATGAGTCTTATATCTCTTTTGTTGTAGGTTTGTTGTGATATTGATCAAACAAAGTATCAGACATGGCATTGCAAATGTGTCCCTTGTACACGTAGTCATCTTGCTCCCACTTCCGCTGCACTCTGGTTTCCGTTAATGTCTCATCCTCATGAATTTGAGGCTTTGGTGTTGTGAGAAGATAGACCACATTGAGACTTGTCAACAAGAAATGCAACTTTTTCTGCCAATGAATAAAGTTGCCACCATTGAATCACTCCAATTTGACAAAATCTACTGCGAATTGTCGAAGAGATGAACTTGGTGCCATTGTTACAGAAATAACGTCTTAAGATTGTTGGTGGTTGAAATTGTGGGGAATGACAAATGTAGAGAAATACAACAATAATGGTGGAACTTTATTATGTAAAGTAATGTGTTTACAACTAACTCTGTATGTGGGAAGAAAAATAATAGTAATAAGTAATCTGCAGAAAAATTTGTGTACTTCAAGGCACGTTACAAATGTCGTTTTCCTTAGGACATCACTTGCCCTCACCAATTGAGTGATGCACATGGGTTAAGCAAATACGCCTCCAGGATACAATGAAGCACTTATTTGTTTGCTTGCGTTGTGCATCGACGAAAGCAAACCATAATACTTTTGAATGTTGCAAGCCTATCAAGAAACAATATATTGTTCTTGCAGAAAACAATATTTTGGATTTTAATGCACAAAAGAAATGAATATTTTGTGATGAAACTCGTTTTAGAAAAGAGGGGGTGAGAAAAGAGTGGTGTATGATTATTATTTTCATGTCTAAATAGCTTAAACATGACCTCTATTTATAGATATACTTGTGCCCCTTTATTCAGATTGTCATCTTTCATGATACCCCTTCATTAATGGCCATTAGATCTAGATTTAATTTTAATCAATGGTCCAAATTGAACTATCACCATTTCAAATGAAATGTCACTATGAAATGATGCATCTCTAAGTGAAATGTTACCATGAAAAGTTATATCATTTAGTAAAAAGATACATTTTCTATAAGACACAATTAAATAGATATGTCCTTACAACAAGACATCATTCAATTAGATATGTCTTTAGTGAAATGTATCTTTTCTATAAGGCACAATTAATTGGACATGTCTTTACCATAAGACACCATTTATTTTGAAATTTTTCCAATAAACCGCCATCTTGCTTCCTTAGATTGTGAGAAAATCTATAAGAAGTTCAAACACTTGAGGGTATTGGCCTTGGATTCTCTGGTTCTAACCCAATGGCCGGTTGGTATAGAACACTTAACTTTTTTAAGGTACTTGAAGTTTTTTTTTTTTTGAATGGAATAAGGTACTTGAAGTTGAAAATTCCTAACCTCATGCATTCCTTCATCACTGTGCAACCTTCTAAACCTGTATACTCTTAAGATTCCATTGAGCTTCATAGATCATACTCCAGAGGATATTTGGAAGATGCACAAACTGAGGCACTTAAATTTTGGTTACATTAAGCTGCATGCACACCCGGGTAAATATTGCAGTGCTTTGGAAAATCTCAATTTCATTTCTGCCTTACATCTCAGTAGTTGTACTCGAGATATTTTGGGCAGACTACCTAATCTTCAAAGTCTCAAAATATTTGAAGATTTAAGTCATTATCAATCAGTGTTGTCCAAAAGCCTTTGCGAACTGAGATGCCTTGATTCCCTGAAGCTAGTGAATGAAAGCAATATGCTGGGGATATTACAAATTGACATAGCTGAATACCAATTTCCTCAAAGTCTGACCCACTTGAGTCTGACAAATACTAAACTAAAGGATGATCCCATGCCGACACTGGAAAAGCTACCACACCTTCTCGTGCTGAAATTGAAGCAAAACTCATTTTCAAGAAGAAAGTTGGCTTGTTGTTCAGGGGGTTTTCCGTGCCTCAAATTTTTGCATCTAAAATCAATGTTATGGTTAGACGAGTGGACAATGGGGACAAAAGCCACGTGGAAACTTGAACACTTAATCATCAACCCTTGTGCTTCTTGAAAACGCTTCCCGAGGAGCTGTGGAGCATTGAGAGCTTAAAGAAATTGGAGTTGTGGTGGCCCCGACCAGAGCTGAAGAAAAGGCTAAGGGACTTTGAAGACAAGGAGCAGTATGACATCCAGCTATATCCTTATGGACTGTGATTAGCTAAATTGAATTTGATGTTAATTCGCATTTGGGGTATGCTTTTAATTTCATATTTTAATTTAGTTTGATGTACTCTTAACAACCAAAGGATTTAATCTCTCCTTTTCCTCAGTTAATTGTCTGTGCAGGTGAAATCACAGTGGGGAAGAATCTTAATTGCAGTTGAAGTTTCATTTTCAACAAGAGTCCAACATTAATCTCCTTTCTGTCTTCACTTTGGGCTGTCTACACATATAAGTCCTTTTGGCTTATCCAGGACTTTATTTAGCTTCTTTGGTTCCAAGGATTTACACAAGTAACACAAATGTCATGTTCTGAATTTTTATGGTGTTCAAACTTTATTAATTGTTTTACTTTGTAGTTTCGGATTGGCTGGTGTGTATTCTATTTTTGTGTCTTAATATGCTTTATGTTTAGCGTTGATCGGGCCGGTCTTCAATTCAGCCCTTTACTCATGAATAAGCTTCCAAACTCCTTTTTTTCCCCAACATTGTAAATATTTATTGTGCTGATTTATGAGTTTTGTATATCAGAATTTTGACAATTGAATATGAAATAACGTCAGACCAAAATAGGTATAAAACATTAATTATTTGTCCATATGCTTTCAATGTTGGGATGGTTGTAATAAGAAAGAACTGAGTTAACATTTCTACGACACGTCGTTTGCATTGGTTTGTTAATTGAATAGACATGTCGTTTACATAACGACCGGTGTTCCGACTTCCGACTTTATAGCTGCTGCCTCATGAAATTTTTCAAAGGAAGCTTCAAGACAAACCGTTATAATTGATATTACTATTGTCTCACGTTAAGGTTAAGTTTTTCTTCTCAACCAATTGCTCCAACCTTAAATTAATTATATATATAAGGTCTTATTTGATATTGAAATGTTGTGTCTTTTGTTTAAAAAAAGTTGTGAAGATAAAAACTGATAATGTATGGTGAATATGACAAGATTTCTTTAGTTATAGTTTTTGATACCTATAATGTGAAGGAGATATTGGAGAACATATTGAGGTTTGTGGCACTTCTTCTGAGTTGAGTATTATGATATCATTCATAATCAGTTTTAAATGAGTAGAATAACAGAGCATTGACATGCTGCAAATTTGATTTTAGTTGCCAATAATTTAAATCAATTAAAGCTACTCCAAGTTTTATAGTGGTAGAATAATATCGCACCTCTTTCTAACACTTTGCCCAAAATTTTAAGAGTTGACATTCTGTGTATCTTGTTCTTTTTATATAATTATTTTTCTTTTTTATTTTTATATGTTTGTAGAAGTTGTAGACAGCTTCAATCCCTGTTCCATTAGCTTGTTTATTTCATCATTGACTTTTGTTTTCATTTTCTAATGTAGGAAAAAAACTGAGGGTTTGGTGGTATACACTTAGTGGATGATTTTTTTTTTTTTTTTTTGGTACATAGGGAGCCCCTAAAGAGGGTTAAGACTAAACTAGACGGGGATAAGCAACCCCCTACATATCATGCCGGACAAAAGGATTAATAACGGCTGGTGGGGAGCTAAAAATATAGAGGCCCAACGGAAAAGAGTGGGCATAATTAGCCAGAGCATCGGCAGCAAAATTCGCCTCACGATAAATATGCTTGAGGTTAACATTCCAATCGCGCTTCAGCATCTCCTGGATAGACAATATAAGCTGATAATACCCATTAGGGGCATTATTAACACTTACAACCAAGTCACAAACATATAAACTATCCACTTCCACCAATAGCCATCGAATACCGACCTCCCAGGCCAACAATAAGCCTTGATAAAGGCCCTAAAGTTCAGCAAGCGTAATCGAGCAGCAACCTATATTGTGACTGAATCCTCTAATCCACTGACCCTTATGATCTCGAATAATGCCTCCTGCACTAGCTAGGCCAGATTTTTTGCAAGATCCATCCGAATTCAATTTGCACCAGGGCCACACTGGAAGTGACCGATTAATCCATAATTCCTTCTTGAATGCCGTCGTAACTACCACAGATTCATGAAAGCGTTGAATCTCATCAGTCCTCATGCAAATGTCCTGTAACATATGATTGTTGTCCACATTAACGTTATTGAACTGCAAATGTCCTGGAGCACTCTTCATGTGCTCCAGTCAACATTTCGGCGCGTCTGCTCCTTACTTCGAATATTAAAAAATACCCAATCCTTAAGAGACAAAGAAAAAAAGTCAGCTTGCAAGCTCTTTGGAATGAGACAATTCCAAGTTCTTTTAGCCACGGGACAGCCTCTAAGCACATGAAGAGTGCTCTCCAAGTCCAAGCCACACCGATCACAAATGCCATCTGAATCCAGGTGTCGTCTCCTCAATTCTAGTTTTGTCTTGAGTCTATCATGCATCACTGTCCAGAGAAAAATACGGATAGCTTGTGGACCCTTCCATCGCCAGGCCAGCAGCCACTTCAAATCCTTATCTTCACGTTCCAAACCCGCAAGATGGTGGTAAGCGGACTTAACCGTGAATAAACCTTTGCTGGAAGCTGACCAATAAATCTGATCTTGTCCTCTAGTGGAATTTTGCTGTTGGATGGATGCAATTTTAAGAATAATATGATGCGGCAACAAATGACCGAAAATTTCTCACTTCCATTGGTTGTCTAATGAAACAAAATCAGCCACCTTACCATAAAGGATGTCCTCGCCAACCGTGGCAGTGGCATAATCAATGAGAGGTTTATATTTAACAGCTCAGCAGTCCTTAGAGGATGATTTTTAATTTCTTCCAAAGCACCCAAAGAGCCTGCATTCCTTCCCCCGTCGTTTCAAGCAGTGCAAGGGCTACCTAGACTTTTGGAATACTTGCGTAAGTTAAATTCTATACATCACATTGTATATTACAAAGCTTCCACATCTTAAAGTGCTCAAACTGAAGCACAACTCATATCCAGTGTCAAAATAGCTCACTATTCAAGCAGCTCAATAAAGCCACGTCAGCAGAAGGTCGTTAGTGAAATGCATAAGCTCAGCCAAGTTGGTTAAAATGTCGTTATCCAGCTCACAATTCGTTATGTAAAGTTTGTTGTTTACAAGTAGAAATCACGTGTGAGTGTATTGTATATATAATATGAGCATGTAAACAAATATCTAGTAATGAATCTTCTGGAATTTCATTGTTTCATTTTCTCTGAGATTTTCCTTTAAGCCAAACAACCTATCTCTATTTTTCTACATCCAGAAAGAAAGCTAGAATGAATGTGGTTATAATTGCTTTCCACGATTGGATTTGCATTTGAAATCAATGCTGTGGCTACAGAAGTGGACCATGGGGATTGGTGCCATGCCAAAGCTTGAAAGCTTGATTATCAACCCTTGTGCCTACTTGAAGGTGCTTCCTGAGCAACTCTGGCGCATAAAGTGCTTCAAAAAATTGGAATTGCACTGGCCGCAGCCGGAGCTAAGACAAAAGTTAGGAGACACTGAATATAAGGAGCAGTATGACATCCAGATATACCCATATGGAATGTGATTGGCATGGGTTGACTTGGTTGTTCATTCAAATCAATTTTTTTTTTCTTTTTCCAATATCTACAATCTTTAACTATTGTCTAAGTTCATAAACAATAGTTTTCTTCTCTTCAACAGATTCGATAGTACGTAGCTGCCTAAAAATGATGGCCAAATACGGTGTTGTTTAATTGTGATTGCTTCTAATTTGTACCGCAACATTGACTTAAAGTGACCCGGAAAATTTCTGAAAGTCATGCCCATCATTAAGTCCACTTCCTGAAGACCCTCATGTCTTCAAATATGAGTGTAATAGCCATTGGCATTCGTAGTAGAATAATTAAGAAAAATTGTAAAATAAGATCTTCATTTTTTTGACATTACTTTCATTAATTTTGTAGGTTAAATCAGAGCGGAAAATATCATAACTGCTGCGGACTCATTTCAGCTGTCTGCTCGCAAATATGTCCTTAAGATCGATACACGGCATTGTTTGTTTTCTTCATTTTCAACGATTTGAATGTCATTTGCTTTCTATTTCTTGATCTGTTGGCGTGTATTCTGTTTGTGTGTCTCAACTTTGGTCACGTGTATATTCTCAAAATTTCCCGCAGAGAAATTTGCATCTCTTTGATTAGTATTTGGATTTTTTTTTTCTATTTTTTTCGTCTGAAAACTTGAAGTTGCATATCCCAAAAAAACATTTTCTGATGATGTTTTACTTGTGATAGATTTCTCAATTCTTTGCTGCACCATGGAACTTACAGCAACCATGACTTTAGTAAACTTAGAAAACATGGAAAGTAAACAACAGGGTACTAGAAAGAAGAACAAACAGTAACATCTCCTTTAGGCAACATGTTTAAGAAGGTCAAGCATCATTAGTTAAGATTATCAAAAACAGATGCCAGATTGAAAGGGAAAAAGCACAAGGGTTTCATAAGACGCGGATGAAGATCAAAATAAAACGAGTAGAGTTTTGAAAGGGAAGATTTGTATTGATTCTTCACTTTATAAGACACGGTTAATTTATTTTGATGCTGATTCGGTTATTTCAGAAATGTCTGAAATACCTTGCAATCATGATGTTCTTTCGTTTTATTTCGAGATGAAAGGTCTGTTTATTTGGACAATGAGCAACATTACAGGACTTCCTTTTCTTGAACTAAGTTTTTTTTTTTTTGGGTTTTCTTTAGTATTTGGTTAGATGCTTTCTTAACTTTTCTCCAATTTTTTTTGCCTTTTCCTAGCTTGGTATCTCACTCCTTTTTTGAACCTAGTTAATTTCCTTTTCTTACAAGTTTAAATTCATCTTTTCTCTTAACTTGTTCTCCTTTACATGCGTAACCAGTTTCAATTCTACCACCAGATTCCATTTATCGATGCGCCGTTTGAATAAAATTCAAAAATATTTTTTTTGTCTGTTCCTTCCGGGTAATAGTTTCATTGTAGCTTTTCAATCACAATAAGATATCCTTGGGATATTGAAGTCTGTGAGTACTCTGGACAACGGGTGCTTTATTATCTGAATTATCGACAACATATCTTCATTTTATTAAATGTTATCTCAAGAATGGTACATCCACTTGATGTTTTTGATTGATTCTGTGAAGTATGGTTGTGAATCAAATCTGGGTTTTGGAAACGACAGCGTTTTGAGGCTTAGTTTTGTTTAAGTTGTCACGTGCTGCTCATGTGCTCCCACAAAGGAAAACCGAATCAACCAAAACGGCACATCCTGGTGCGTTTTGGTTTAATCTTAAGTGACTCACGTGAGACACATGCGCGGGGGTTTAAAGAGGGTTAAGTTTGTTAGCCACGCGTCGTGTATCTGTGCAATCTGGATTTAGAGTTTGTTGCAGGTGCTGTTATATAAGCAGAATTAGCAAAAGTACCTGCTAAATGGCAAGGGCAAATACTTGATGCATAGATATGATTCGGCCTCCCGGGGGATTCAAGGGGGGCAAGTGTAAAAAAAGAAATTTCCTCGTATTTGCTTTCCAAAACTTAATGGGTGCCGAAAAATGCTTATAAGAATCCGAAAGAAGTTAGATGATTATTGTTATGACATAGCAAGTAACAAGTGTGAATGGGCGATGCAATAGAGGATCTTCTCATTCTTTCTTTTTGATTAACCTTTTGTTTTACCCATTGACTTGCTTGAACCCCAGTGGAAATGTCAACAGTCTATGCTGATGAGAAGCAAGCCATGGAAGCTAGCTTTGGTCCAAGACTTTTAATATTAAAAAAAAAAAAATCTCTGTGACTAGCAGTAGGCCTTCATTAATTTAAGATTAATATCACTATGATTAGCAGTAGGTCTTTGTTTAAGATTAATTTTGAAGAAAAAGTTGGTTAGTTCAGCATCATGGTACTATTACTAACAACTCCGACCTTGTCAGTTACTTTACTTCCCTTGGAAACTCTAGTGCTTCTCCCTTAGCATTCATCTCGAGGCAACACAGTCAACGATTCCATTCCTCGCGCTCTCGTGAACACTGCCTAATGCTACTTGATAGCTAGGTTAGCATTTTATTAACTGCAAGTGGTAGCATATTATTAATTTGCACCAACCGAAAGTTCATTAAAATTTACTTGAGAAGTGGATTAACATTTGTTTTTAATTTCTCCATGAAGTCAGCATACTCCATATTAAATAAGTACTAGCAATACATATCCACTGCTTAATTAAAAGAAGACAAACTGACAGAGTATATATTTACATACTCCAATTTGTTTTCTTTAATTGCAAGTGGTTTCATTACTTATGCTGTTTGTCAATCATACATCATTTTTTAATTCTTGATACTATATCAACCCTCCATTTTCTTCTCCAAATCTGCTTTCTTATTGTAAATCAACATCATCTAACCACCTTAATTTCTCAGTAAGTTTTCATATGTGTGTCTAAAGAATATTCAATATTAACATATTAAATATTGGAAAATCATCCGCCATCCACCAAAAAATAATTTTATTTTTAAGTTTATTTAAAGAATGTTCAAACGTCTTGTAGTCATCACTTATTTTCATCTTATTATTTCCATCTTGCAGTCGTTTTTCTTTTCTTGAACCAAGTTAGTTGTCTTTACTTTTTTATTTTTTTCATTTATAATTATTCGCCTTTACTTACAAGTAAAGTTTGAATGGTTTTTTTCCCTTTTCTATTAAAATTGTTTTCTTTTACATGCATTCAGTTGTACGAAAATCTCCCATTTATCTATACCCAATTTGAAAAAAAAAAAAAATTCAACATTATTTTTCTGTTCCCTCCAAGTAATAGTTTGATCGTGGTGCTCTCAATTACAATAAGCTATCGTCGGGATATTGAAGTTTAAGATTACTCAAAATAGGTACTTTATTATCAGAATTATCTACAAAATAACTTCATTCAATTGAATTTTTATTAACTGAATTTTGGATGCTGTTTATGATTCATTCTTATTTGTAAGTTATGTTCGCTCTCATTTTTCATACAATCACACCAGATAAAAAGGGAAAAAAAAAATGGACTGCAAGTTAGCTTCGTGGTAGCAATTACATTAGCATCTATCCATGTTATTTTATGTACAATCTCAATCTAGCTCATTTCGTGGACCAACTTTCTTACATTCCATTAGATATACATTGACCAATGGCTTGTTGGTTTAAAAACCTCACGGCGTCAAGGTTGAATTATATAGCTTTAATCTTTTGCAATTTTCTTCTGATATGGAATAATGATTTTTAGAAAGTACTTTAATTGAGTTGGAAGTTAACTACTCATACTTAACAACCAGGTAGATTTTGCCATTTTGGAGCACACAATCCGTCATAATTTTGTTATTAAATTGTGCACCCAAGGATATGTAATACTTAGTTAAGAGAGTCTGTGATTTATATATCATTATAGAAACTCAGTTACTAGTGATGTGAGATATTATGCTCTTCTTCCTTAAAAAATATTGTGTCATCACGTGGATTATCAGAAACAAAAATTGAACAAAATCATATTATTAATTTAATATATCATTTCTCACATCAAGTCGTGAATTGGCTATGATATCAAAGTACTAATTGCAGCAGCTTGACCCACTAACAGAATAGATATGGTCTACTTTAGGCAAACAATCATCACAATTTTTTTTTAAGGTTTTTGCCTTTTGAATTCAAAATACATCTACTGAATTAGAAAAGCTTAGGAATAGCCGTGTAGCATCTAAAATTTAAGATTCAAGGATATATAAAGATAAAGACAAAGCACTTTAAACATCAAAACCGACAAGCTACGTTCTTAAACTCAAGCAAAGACACAGCCTTCATGCTTCATGCTTCATGCTTCATACATGCATCAGCACTACTTTGCACAATGTTTGGGCATACTTGGGTATGCAGGCTGTGTGTCTTCCTCGTGGCCCTTGGATTTTTTTTTTTTTTTTGATTACATGAGACTATTGCTCAGATTACAACTCATATACATGAGACTATTACTGATATTTCTGATATTTACAAATCAGACTATTACTGGGACCAACTGACATCAATGCTAATGGAGCTCTGCCCAGATTTTAACCCTCACAAATATTCGAGGGATGTCTACTCCTCACTCATGGGTAAGGGAGAAGACTACCTTCACTCAAATTAATTGAGGAAGGAAATACCCCCACAATGCTTTTGTGGGGGTTCGAACTGCTGCCCTCCAAGTTGGAGGGCAGCAGCCCTTGGATTTTAAATAAACTAGAAATCTAAAAGTGATTTTAACAAACGACAAATAAAGGCGTTTGTTACATGTGTAGTAAGATTAGTAGTACCCTATAAACAAAGGTTATCCGGTGCGAACACCCGCAATTTTCGCAAAATGCAAGATGGGCATGTTTGAGTCGTTGGATGCAACGAAAGGCCAGATCAGTTTAAACTAGTCAAACCAGAAAGAAATTTGGGTAATTATCAGAAACCTCCCCTGTGGTTTGGCGTATTCTCAGTTTGGTAGATTGTATTTTATAACATTAGTATACCATTTAGTTGACCGTTTGTTACTTGACAAAATGACCAAAATACCCTTGTGTTGAAAAAAAATACTTCATTCACACAAATCAAAGAATTGTTGGCCAGTCATATCCGTTTTAGCGCCAAGAGCTGTGATTACATTGTAAATACCAAATAAAACATTGTAACCAAAATACCATCTTGAAATATCTCATCTCACATATTAGAGATATAATAATAAACTTTATCTCACTAACCAAATATTTCAAAATACAATATCGAGAACATAATTTGAAACCAAACTAAATAATCACCAGCCCATTATCAAAATCTTCAGGGAAAGTAACAAGAGCAGTAGGAGCTATGTGCCTTGACTTGGAGAGCCTTTCACTCTCGATGGTAGTTAGAACCTCTTGGCTACAAAACAGAAAGACAAACTGAAATCAAAAGGAGACTATATTCCTTTATCATTTGATGCTGGACAAATAAAGACATCTAAATGCAGTGAAGTAGAGCCATAGTCAAAGAGAAGAAAAGAATTAAAACCACTAAACTCACTGCTCCAGTGTGAGAGAATGCAGCAAATCATGACATTTTTTCAACGAAGACATGTACATATCGTGATAAAAAGAAAAAAAAAAACAAAATCAAGTATCCTCAAAATATTAATATTGCGGCACAAGGAATCTCCAACACTTAATTACATTTATAATTTAATAAAAACTAGCATGAATCCAAACAATCAGTGGCAATAGTTTAAACAATTAAAAAAATTTGCATACCCATCTTCAATCATTCACAAGGCAGCATAATGTAGCTGAAGCCATCTTCAATCAAAATCAGGTGACACATGCATTTACAACAATCATTAACCTGCAACTAACCCAATCAATGGAAAACAATGGAAACAACAGAGATACTCTCAAAAAATTGTCGAGACCCATTACTCATTTTTACCAAATTGATTAATTCGATCTAATAAAATTGACATACACAGTAATAAGCATTTTCATACCTCATTCGCGGCTCGAACAAACTGAGGTTGTCTGTGGGTCAACATGGAAACTCACTGGTCGGCATTCTTCCACCTGGCGGTCGTGATTCGGTCGTCCCTGCTATCGGCGTCTTTGAGTTCGTCGTCATGGTCTCCCGATCGTGGCACCTTTTTTCTATTAAAGTATAGTAGAGATGAAAGGGGCGTTGTTCTTGGTAGTTCTTGTCTGAACGGAGAAGAAGATGCCATTTTCCTTTTTCATTTTTTTGTTATAATATTGTCTGTTGATTAAAAGTATGTTTTTGTTTTTACCCATTGGAATATTAACAAAATTCAAATCAATTTCAGAATCCAATTTGATATTTTTAAGTTTGTTTGAATTTTTTATTATTAACGAGTTCTATTACTATCTTGTCCTCAGTCACTAAACTTATACTAAATGGTGTACTAACTTAAGGGGAGGTGGCTGAGAATACGCGAATACAATCTATAAAATT
This sequence comes from Citrus x clementina, assembly GCF_000493195.1. Taxonomy (NCBI): domain Eukaryota; kingdom Viridiplantae; phylum Streptophyta; class Magnoliopsida; order Sapindales; family Rutaceae; genus Citrus; species Citrus x clementina. The sequence goes on along the minus strand of NW_006263303.1, from coordinate 21,938,143 downwards.
GATAATATGTCAAACCTCAGGGGAGGTTTGTGATAATTACCCAAAGAAATTTTGACACTCCAACTTATTTGTCAGGGGCCCGCGTCTTTTCTCTTTTTTTTTTAATTGGGTACAATAAAGAAAAACTGATATATTTTAAGAAATAATCTTTTCTTTCGCTTTCATCTTGTCAATATTTGCAAAAACCAAAAACGAAAAAGTAAAACGAATTGAAAGGCTTATTGCCTGTAACATCTCTTTCCTCTCTCGCTAACTTCAAACTCGTCCGAGTTAAAATCATCCGCCATTAAAACCTGGTTCAGACCCTTGAAAAATCTAATAGACAAAATTTAAGAAACTTCTTGACTTGCTGAGTCTCAACTCATTCCATTTTACGAGATGCTGGCTTGATCAAATGCGAAATCCTGGAGTGGGTTGAGTGGGAATCGAGAAACTTCCCAAAAGCTTTGAAAGATTCGGGTAACAACGCGGACAAGTTGATGAAGTTACTGACTCAGTTCAAGGACTATGATTCACAAGTGTTTCAATCGCAAATTACAAGATTTGGTGCTAAAATTAAAGCTCTTTTCTCTTTAGTCTATACTTGAAAACTCAAACTATTTGAAGAGAATGTAAGCTGCTCAATTTGATCTGACAAAGTTGTTTTCAATTCTTCCTTTTCTCTTATAATTCTCAGAACGATTTTAAATTTTCTTTGAGTGCTAGGATTACTGCGCACTGAGAGAAGAAAAAGTTAAAAGATAATGGACATCCAATTCAGGCTATTTTCCGAGAGGCTGAGAAGGCTGTTGTCGGGTGAAGAAGTAACGTTGCCCGATGCTGCAAAACAACTTGCTCAGAACCTTCACACTGAGATTGAAATTGTTACATCTCTGCTCAGGGACTATGAATGCGAAATAGCTGGCCATCTGGTGAACATCATTGTAGAAGAAGAAGAAAGTAATTCCCCAGATCTTCATGCCATCATGGAAGAAATCAATTCTTTTGCCTATGAATCTGAGAAGGTCGTCGACACATTCATCGTCAGCATCGCTCAGCAAAAGAGTCAGAGCAGTTCCAAGGAGATGTGTGATGCGCTGGTGGAATTCCGAAGCAAAATCATTGATATCCAACAACGGCTGCAACAAGTTCAACACATCGACACCGGTATCGTTGAGCAGATCAAATTCATTCAAGCTGATACTGGTAACTCTTCTGTATCTCCAATGTTTACGAAGAGGGACACGGTGGGTCTAGATGATAGAATGGAGGAGTTGTTAGATTTATTGATAGAGGGTCCACCTCGACTCTCGTTGGTTGCCGTACTTGATAGCATTGGGTTGGACAGGACTGCTTTCGTTGCAGAGGCTTACAACAGCAGCTTTGCGAAGCATTACTTTGATTGTCTTGTTTGGGTTCCACAGTCTTTTCCCTATAATTTTAACCACATATTGGATGACCTTATTAAGTTTGTGATGCCTTCATCTAGGCCGAGCGAAATTCTGGATAAAAATTCTGAAATGAAAAAAATTATTCTTCGCGAATATCTAATGAACAAGAGGTATTTTGTCGTGCTTGCTGACGTGTGGAGCATTGATGTGTGGGACAACATTCGAGAAATTCTTCCAGATAATCAGAATGGAAGCAGAGTAGTAATAACGGTGCTGGATAGTGAAATCCTCACCTATTTTCAATTGGAAAATGGTGAGGATATTCGGCTTGATTTAGTGCCTGATGGAAGACCATTGAGAGGTACGTACCAAGGTTGGCCTTTCCACATCTTATACCATGGAAGTTTGTCATTTGAAGAAAATGAAAAGGAAACAAAGGAAAAACCACTCAGGTTACAACTTATCAGATATTCCTCGTTACCTTTTTACTTGAAACTTTGTTGTATCTACTTGTATGTCTTTCCTCTTTATAGTGATATATCCACAAGGCAGTTGTATCAGTTGTGGATAGCTGAAGGTTTCATTCCAGACAATAATGAGGGAACTGCTGAGAAGTACTTAGAACATCTAATCAATAGAGGCTTTGTTGAAGCAAAGAAGATAAAAGTTGGAAGCAGAATCAACACATGTTCTATTCCTAATCGTTGGTGGCCCGCGTTGATTCAAGTGGCTTTAGCAGGGGAATTTATCTATTCCTCGGTTATAGACCAGGAAAGTGATTCACGGAAAATGATAAAACGGCTCACTGCTAATGTAAATCTGAGTGAGCTGGATTCTTTAGAGGATTTTAACTTGTACCTCCATTCTTTGTTGTGCCTCTCTTCAGAAAGCCACCACCTCGACCCCCTAGATTGCGAGAAAATTTGTAAAATGTTCAAATTTCTCAGAGTCCTGGACCTGGGATCTCTTGTTCTCAGCCAACTTCCATCGGGGATTGAAAATTTATTTTTTCTGAGATATTTGAAGTTGAATATCCCTTCCCTCAAAAGCCTTCCTTCATCATTTTTAAGCAGTATTTCAAACCTGTACACACTAGACATGCCCTTTAGCTACATACATCATACAGCAGATGTTTTTTGGGAGATGAACAAACTCAGACATCTAAATTTTGGCTTATTCACACTTCCTGCATATCCAAGAAATGATTGCGGCTCTCTGGAAAATCTCAATTTCATTTCAGCCTTACATCCTCGTTGTTGTACTCCGGACATATTGGGTAGACTGCCTAATCTTCGAAAACTCCGCATACATGGAGATTTAAGTAACAACCAATCTTTGTTGTCCAAAAGTCTTTACAAACTGAGCAGCCTTGAATCCTTGAAGTTGGTGAATGAAAGCAAGATGCCACGACTCTCAAAAATTGTCCTTGACGAATACCAATTTCCTCCGAGTCTGACCCACTTGAGTTTTTCTAATACTGAACTAATGGAGGATCCCATGCCCACTCTAGAAAAGCTGCCACTTCTTCAAGTGCTCAAACTGAAGAAAAATTCATATTTAGGTAGAAAGCTGACTTGTGGCTCTCATGGCTTCCCAAAGCTCAAGGTATTGCACCTGAAATCAATGCTATGGCTAGAGGAGTGGACAATGGGAACTGGAGCCATGCCGAAGCTAGAATGCTTGATTATCGATCCATGTGCTTACTTGAAAAGGTTACCCAAACAGCTCTGGTCCGTGAAGAGATTCAAGAAATTGGAGTTGTGGCGGCCTCAGCCAGAGCTGAGACAAAAGCTACGGGACTTTAAGGATAAGGAGCAGTACAACATTCAACTATATCCTTATGGAATTTGATGTAAGCCTTTTTTTATTTTCCCGCTTAATCCAAAATCTTCAATCTTTGATTATTTATCTAATTTCATATGCTTTATCTTCCTTCTCTTCAATAGATTTATTTTTCCTTTCCTCCCGTTCAATAGACTCGATAGTTAATAGCTGCCAAAAATATAATGGTTATATAAAGAGTTTTCTAGTCGTGGTTTCTTCTAATTTGTGTCTCCACATGCACTTAAGCCCTCCCTGCAGAAGGGTAAGGCCCTTGCTCCGTTGCTCATATTCAAATATGAGCCTGCTCGACATAGGCGCTCATTATTGAATAGTTGAGAAAGTTGTGAAATAGAATATTTGTGTTTTCACGATTACTTCAATTACTTGTGTAGGTGAAACAAAGTGGCAACTGGCAAGCATCATAAACTGCTGTACGAGTTTCAATTTCAACCAGAATCCAGCCTTAATCCGGTCGGTCTTTGCTTCTGCTGGGTACACTTTTATAAGTCCTAATGAGCCACGCTGGACATTGTTTGGTTTCTTTGCTTTCAAGGATTTTCTTAAGAGTAAAATTCTCATGTTTGCATTAATATTGTGTTCAGACTGGATTAATTATTTTACTTTCTTGTTTCGTATGGGCTTGTGTTTATTGTGTCTCGTGAAATTCCTGCTAAGTCTATGCTTGTATGGTTTGGTTGTACCAAATTAGATAGATATAACGTTAGAATTGCTTGACATTATATCTTTACTAGTCATCATCATCATCATCATCATCATCATCATCATCATCATCATTCTTATTATTACTATTGTAACAGATAATAATACTAAGGACAATTATTAACTCAAGATATTTTGGTAACTTGTAGCAGTTCATTCCAATGTTTAGACAAAGTAAACACACTCATGAGGATACATCTTATTCTAATTTTGATTCTTAGTTTCCTACAACTCAAGTAAACTCATTCTCCATTTTAATTTCAGTCTATTCTTATTATAGTCCATTTCAATTACTAATTGATAATCGCACTACTGAGTTGTGCAATGAAATAAATTAGTTAAAAGGCAATTCGGAAGTTGTAATTACAACGATTTCATTTAATCTAGCGCTAGTTTAAAAACAGTGGGAAAATGGGATGCAGACAGCAGACTTGTGGAGTTTTATGCCTAAAACTAAAACAAAAGCTGAACGAAATCATATTATTAGCATATTATTTCACATGTTGAGTTGTGAGTTGGTTATGATACCAAATTACTAATTGTAACATCTTGAACCCAATAATCGAGTAGAAATAGTCCACTTTAAACATACTACGATCACAATTTTATTTTTAGGCTTTTGAATCCAAAGTACGTCTACTTAGGGTGCGTTTGGGATTGAGGTGCTGTAGCTTTTAAGCTACAGCTGCTGTGAAAAAAAAGGTGTAATTATGAAACAAAAGTTAATAATATATAGTAAATATAAATTTTAAATAATAATTTTGATAAAATTATTAAAGATATAATAGATTTTGTATTATATAAGTGAAAAATCATATCAATATAGCTTAAAAACTACAGCAGTTAGTGTTTACCAAACACTTTAGTGCTGTAGCTTTTAAGCTACAGCTGTCCAACCTCAATCCCAAACGCACCCTTAATTAGAAAAGCTTGCAAATAGCCGCGTAGCATCTAAAATTTAAGATTCAAGGATATATAAAGATAAAGAAAAAGCACTTCAAACATCAAGACCAACAAGCTACGTTCTTGAACTCAAGCAAACACACAGCCTTCATGCTTCATTTATGTATTACCAACACTAAGCGTCATGATTGGGCACACATGGGTTTGCAAGCTGTGTGTCTTCGTCGTGGCCCTTGGATTTTAATAAACTATAAATCTAAAGGTGATTAACAAACAACAAATAAAGGCGTTCGTTACCTGTGCAGTAAGACAGTCGTATACTCGTATTAGTACCCTATAAACGATAGGGTATATTTGGGAGATGAACAAACTCAAACATCTAAATTTTGGCTTAATCACACTTCCTACAGATCCAAGAAATTATCGTTGCTATCTGGAAAATCTCAATTTCATTTCGGCCTTGCATCCTTGCTGCTGTAGTCCGGGTATATTGGATAGACTGCCTAATCTTCGACAACTTCGAATATGTGGAAATTTAAGTTATTACCAATTTTCGTTGTCCAAAAGTCTTTACAAACTGATGTTGCAGACCACCCAAGTTGTTAGTCCAATTGTCCACCAAGAGCCCAAGACAAGGCCAAGAGTGCTAGTTTGGCTCAATTTTAGAAACTTCTAGGCAACTCTAGCACATTTGAGCTTGTATATACTCTAGAATATTCCATACATTTCCAGCACATGTAAATATTTAAAATTCTAGGCATGTGGTAGAATTCTTTAAAATCTCTAGAGCTTGGCAAGCTTCCCTTATAAATAGGGCATGACATTTAGCATTTGTGCAACAAGCTTAGAGCAAGCAACTCAAACATTCTTGTAAGCTCTTTTATAAACACTCTTTGAGTAATACAATTTCTCTTATTCGGCTCCATTGCTCTCTTCTCTCTAGCTCTTCGAAAACCTCTAAGCTTAGCTAGTCGAGAAGCTCAAGGCTTACTTAGCAACATTCGACAAAGTTGTCTAAGTACCGCACGGGTTTGCTGCGCAAAACACTCATCTCTTGACACTGAGCTGCCTTGAATCATTGAAGTTGGTAAACAAAAGCAAGATGCCACGACTCTCGAAAATTGTCCTCGGTGAACACCAATTTCCTCCTAGTGTGATCCACTTGAGTTTTTCTGATACTGAACTAATAGAGGATCCCATGCTCATATTCGAAAAGCTGCCGCATCTCCAAGTGCTCAAAATGAAACAAAACTCATATTCAGGTAGAAAGCTGACTTGTGGGTCTGATGGTTTCCCAAAGCTCAAGGTGTTGCACCTGAAATCAATGTTATGGCTGGAGGAATGGACTATGGGAATTGGAGCCATGCCGAAACTTGAATGCTTGATTGTCAACTCATGTGCTTACTTGAAAAGGCTTCCTGAACAGCTCTTGTTCAAGAAGGGATTCAGCAAATTAGAGTTGTGGTGGCCTCAGCCGAAGCTAAGACAAAAGCTACGCGACTTCGAGGACAAGGAGCAGAATGGCATGCAACTATATCCTTATGGAATTTGATTATGGATGCAAGTTTTTCTTTTGTACAATACCTCCAACCCTCAATTATTTTCCTTTCATGTTCAATAGACTCGGATAGTACATAGCCGCCTAAAAATATTAAGGATATATAAAGTATTTTCTAGTTGCAGTTTCTTTTAATTTGTGTCTCAACGTAACTTAAGCCCTTCCTTGCAGCAGAGGAAGACTCTGTCACATTCAAATATAAGCCTGGTAAACGTTGGCGTTCTTTGTTTGGTAATTAACGAAGTTGTAAAATAAAATCAAATATATATTTTCCACAAGTACTGGTGTCGGTGAAATCAAAGTGGAAAGTATCCTAAGCTGTAGTCGAATTTTCAATTTCAACTAGAATCCACCCTTAAGCCTTTCGATCTTCGCTTCTGTTGTGTACACATGGATTGGTCCTGACGATCCATGCAGGACATTGTTTGGTTTCTTTGTTTTCCAGGATTCTTCAAGGTAAAATTCTCATGCTCGGATCAATATTGTGTTCAGACCGAATTTTAATTATTTTACTTTCCAGTTTCAGATAGGGTGGTGCGTATTGTCACGGGATGAGTGTTTTGCGCAGCAAACCCATGCAGCACTTAGACAACTTTGTTGAATGTTGCTAAATAAGCCTTGAGCTTCTCGACTAGTTAAGCCAAGAGGTTTTCGAAGAGCTAAAGAGAAGAGAGCTATAGAGCCGAATGGGGAAAATTGTATTACTCTAATGAAAGATTACAAGAGAGTTTACAAGTGTTTGAATTGCTTGCTCTAAGCTTGTTGCTCAAATGCTAAATGCCATACCCTATTTATAGGGGAGACTTGCCAAGCTCTAGAGATTCTAGAGAATTCTACATGTCTAGAATTCTAGATATTTACATGTGCTGGAAATGTGTGGAGTATTCTAGAATATTTACAAGCTCAAATGTGCTAGAGTTGCCTAGAAGTTTCCGGAATTGGGTCAAGCTAGCACTATTGGTCTTGTCTTGGACTCTTGGTGGGCAAATTGGGCTAGCAACTTAGGCGGTTCGTAACATTCTCCCCCACCTAAGCTCACGGCGTCCTCGTCAAATTGCCACAAATCATCCTCACATTCCCATGTGGCTTCGCTCTCGAGGAGGTTTTTCCAGTTCACCAAGTACTCGTGGTATGATGGCACGCCTCTCCTCGAAACCACGCGATCCGCAATGATGTAGTCCACATCTTTGTCGAATGCGGTGACAACGGCGGTTGGCGGGCGTCTTAATTCTCTACGACTTGGGTCTTCCACATCTTCGTGATATGGCTTGAGAAAGCTCACATGGAAGACCGAATGGATCTTGAGTCTTGGCGAAAGTTAGAGTTGATACGAGACATTGCCCACACGTTGTACAATTCGGAAGGGTCCCTCGTAGCGTCTCACTAACCCCTTGTGAACTTTCCGTAAAGTCTTGAATTGTTGGGGTAGGAGCTTGATCATGACTTGATCACCTTCCTTGTACTCAACATGCCATCTCCTTATATCCGCCCACTTTTTCATCTTTCTCGCAGCTTTGTCGAGGTAGGCTTGCGTGATGTCCGCTTCCACATGCCATTCGCAGGTGAGCTTGTATACCGATGGGCTTTTCCCTCCGTAAGTTAAGGCTATGGCGTTGGGGGTCATAGGCTGAAATCTCATGATAATCTCGAACAGACTTTTACCCGTAGCCTCACTTCGCTGCTAAATATAAGAAAATTAGGCGATGTCGAGTAGCTTTGCCCAATCCTGCTTTTGAGCGCTCACATAGTGTCTCAAATACATCTTGAGGAGTCCATTGATGCGCTCGATCTGCCCATCCGTTTGGGGGTGAAAACTTGTCGAGAACTTGAGACCGGTCCTCAATATTTTGAAGAGCTCCGTCCAAAAACGCCTAGTGAACCGAGGGTTTTGGTCGCTCACAATGCTCTTCGAAACTCCTCAAAGCTTCACAATGTGTTTGACGAATAGGCGGGCTACCTCATCTGCTTTGCAACCGGTTGGTGCGGCAATGAAAGTGGCGTACTTGCTGTAACAGTCAACAACGACCACGATGCTACCGTACCCTTCGAACTTGGGCAGCGACGTGATGAAGTATATGGAGACACTTTCCCATGGCCTTGTTACGAGTAGTAATGGCTCCAATAATCCCGCTGGGAGTTGGTGATCCACCTTGTCTTGTTGACACACAAGACAAGTTCGCACATATGTCTCAATGTCATCCCTCATATGCGGCCAAAAATACGAGCCTTGGACTAGTGCGGTGGTGCGCTCAATTCCTAGGTGACCAGCCCACTTAAAGTCGTGGCACTCCTTGATAACTTCCTTCCACAAATTTCCCCATCTAAGCACAAACAGTCGATCTCCTTTAGTAAGAAGGATGCCTTCCTCTTGCCAAAAGCGCCTTGTCTTTCCCTCGAGCATCTTCTCCAGCAAGTCCTTTACTAGCGGATCTTATTGGAGGCATTCCTTGATGCGTGAGACAAGGTCAGACTTCGATGGCTAATGCTAAGTGTTGCTAATTTCGCTTTGCGGCTTAGAGCGTTCACAACGACATTGGCTTTACTCAAGTTAATAGTCGTATTCCGCAAGGAAATCTTGCCACCATGCTTACTTCGGACTCAACTTCTTTTGTGTTTGAAAGTAGCTCATCGCCACGTTGTCCATCATAATCGTGAAGTGTAAGCCAAGCAAGTAGTGTCTCCACACCCGCAAGCAATGTATGATTGGGGTTATCTCTTTCTCTTGCACCGTGTAGAGGCGTTCCGTATCGTTTAGCTTTCGACTCTCGAACGTTATGGGGTGGCCTTCTTGCATAAGGACTCCACCTATGGCGAAGTTAGAGGCATCCGTTTGGACATCGAAAATCTTGGTGTGGTCCGGAAGGGCGAGGATGGGTTCCTCCGAAATTGCTCTTTTTAACTCCTCGAATGAGCGTTAGCACTCTTCAGACCAATGCCACGTTCTGTTTTTCTTGAGCATATCTTTTAAGGGTGGCCCCTTGGCTAAGTAGCCCTTGATAAAGCGGCGGTAGTAATTCACCAGCCCAAGAAATGAGCGAAGCTCAGACACTTTCCTGGGAAGTTCCCACTCGAGAATGGCCTTCACCTTGGCATTCTCCATCATGAGTTTCCCGCCCGCAATCTTGTGGCCAAGGAACTCCACTTCTTGTTGGGCAAACGAGCACTTCTCCATCTTGATGAAGAGCTCGTTATCTCGAAGTATTTAGAGGACTTGTCACAAATGTTGGGCTTGCTCTTCAATCGTGGTGCTATACACCACAATGTCGTCCAAGTACATGACCACAAAGCGGTCGAGGAATGGTTAGAGCACCTTGTTCATAAGTGTGCAAAATGTGGCGGGTGCATTAGTAAGGCCAAAAGGCACCACAAGGAATTCGAAAGACCCGTACCTTGTTGTGCACGCTGTCTTCGGTTCGTCTCCCTTGGCGATGCGCACTTGATAGTACCCAGAGCGCAAGTTGAGTTTGGTGAAGTACCGCCCTTTGCCAAGCTGGTCAAACAAGTCCGCGATCAATGGAATCATATATTTGTTCTTGATTGTGATCTTGTTGAGCGCTCTATAGTCGATGCACATCCATAGCGATCCATACTTTTGTTTTTGGAAGAGCACGGGTGCACTGAATGGGGCCTTTGAGGGGCGAATATAGCCTGCGTCCATCAAGTCTTTGAGTTGTCTCTGCAACTCTTCAAGTTCGGGTGGCGCTATGTAGTAGGGCGCCAAGGCTGGTGGCTTCACGCCTTATTTCAATTCGATCGCATGATCTACCTCTCGTTAAAGTGGGAGCTTCTTCGGAAGTTCAGGAGGCATCACATCCTTGAACTCATTGAGGACGGCTTGTATTCGCGGAGGGACTTGGCTTGGCGAGGTTCCGCTATTTCACTCCTCGTTTAGTTCCCGAATGGAGACCAAGAAGCTTGGGTCCTTCTCGAAAGCCCTTTAGAATTGCATGACCAAGAGTGTCTTCTCTTCGGACTTGCCACGCTCGGTGGGAACCATGCATGCCTTGCTCCCGTCGAGGATGCTTAGGGAGTTCGTAGCGAGCAGCGGGAAGGCATGGACTTGGTCGAAGAATTCCATGCCGAGGACCATCTTGAAGCCATCTGTGGGTATGATGGAGAAGTCAAACTTTTTGCTCCATGTACCGAGTGTCATGTGCATGCCTTGTGTAATACCCGCAATTGGCTTGGCGGGTGAGTTCACCGCCTTCATCGTGCCTCCTTCCTTGGTGGCCTTGAGGCCTAAGCGCTTGGCCTTATCTACGGACACAAAGTTGTGCGTCGCTCCCATGTCTAGCAGAGCGCGAACGGACTGGCCGTTTATCTTCACGCTCATGCATAAGCCCTTTCTTCGTGAGTGCTAGCTATTGGCGATTGAGTGCACCGAGGCGTTGGAGAGAACCCATGCTGAGTTGCCGCGCTTGCCTTGGGCACGATCTCCCTCATGACCGCGGCTTGGTTTTTGCGGAACATCCACAGCAACAACGCCCTCTTGTGCTGGATTCAAAGGGTTGGCAATTACTTGTGAGCTAACTTGCGTGGGTGCAAACCTTAGCTCTGATACCAATTGTCACGGGATGAGTGTTTTGCGCAGCAAACCCGTGCGGCACTTAGACAACTTTGCCGAATGTTGCTAAGTAAGTCTTGAGTTTCTCGACTAGCTAAGCCAAGAGGTTTTCGAAGAGGTAGAGAGAAGAGAGCAATGGAGTCGAATGGGGAAAATTGTATTACTCGAATGAAAGATTACAAGAGAATTTACAAGTGTTTGAGTTGCTTGCTCTAAGCTTGTTGCTCAAATGCTAAATGACATGCCCTATTTATAGGGGAGGCTTGCCAAGCTCTAGAGATTCTAGAGAATTCTACCACATGCCTAGAATTCTAAATATTTACATGTGCTGGAAATGTGTGGAGTATTCTAGAGTATTTACAAGCTCAAATGTGCTAAAGTTGCCTAGAAGTTTCTGGAATTGGGCCAAGCTAGCACTCTTGACCTTGTCTTGGGCTCTTGGTGGGCAAATTGGGCTAGCAACTTGGGCGGTCTGTAACAGTATGGTGTGTCTTTAAAATTCCAGCCAAGACGAGACTTGCATGGTTTGAAGTGGAACTTACACATACCAAGATCGACAAGGTCAGATGATATTAAGCTTTGTGATAGATTTCTTGTTCGAGGTGGTACACAACCTTTTTCTAGTGTTGTGCAGGTAAAATCAGAGGAATGGACAATGTGGACATGTGAAATCTGAATGCTATGGCTAGGAAAAATGGACAATGTGGACAAGAGACATGCTGAAGCTCAACTGCTCAACTTTCAATCCTTGTGAGCTTTCCTTAAGAAGGCATCCTGAAGAGTTGTGCCGCATAAAAGCGTAGTGTTTGTGTAAACCAGGGTTATTGTGGTCTCCGCTACATCTTCAGACAATGTCTCGGGAAGACACGCCACTATTTCATTGCTAGAGTCTCAAAGAACTCCTACCGTTTCTTTTCATTCTTTATTGCAGCTGTCGTCCAAGTGCAGCTTTGTGATGGGAATGTCGTTATTGTTATTTGTTTGATTCAATTTGTTTTCTTAATATTATATGTTTGGTTATTTGGTTTTTTTTCGTGTATTAAACCATCTGGTATCCAAATATAAAATCACTAGGGCGGCAAAGCTCTTCAAATAAGTATTTAATGCAGCTGCATTCTCAAGTCTCGAACCGAGAACCTTAGTTAAGCTAGAACAACCTCATACTAGTTGATCTACGCGCTCGTTGGTAAATTAAAAGGCTTGGTTATTCGGTTTTTATATAAAAGAATTGAGATTCAGTATTGAGCTGACCTTTTTGTTATTTTTTTTTAAAGATACTATAGGTATTAGATTAGAATATAAAATTAATTAAATCTTGACTAAATATTGTTATACATGCAAGTTGAATACAGGTTCAACACCGAATTCAAATTCTATACAAAAAGCTCAGACAGACATGATCGTATCTGATTCGGTCATCTTTGATTTGTACGATTTTTCGTCCCTCGTAATATTAATACATTTAAATTGTGCAGCTGAAATAAGTTTGTTAAAGAGGCCATCTGGAAGTTACAACGACTCTCATATAAACAAGGGAAAGTGGGGACTTCTCTGTCCGTACGCACATTTGTTGGCTACTCGGCTTATTTGGGCCTAAATATAACAAAGAACTAATCCCTAAGCTGTGATTTCATGTTGGGCCCAAGCCCAATAGACTGCTCACCGTCGGATGAAAAGATGATCGCCTCCCACATAAGTAAACCTAACTACTGACACATTGTCGCTCGAGAGATCTTGAAGACTCTGATTTCTCTTGGGAGCGCGAGGTATTTAACTTTTTTTTTTAATTTTTAATGAATTTGTATCTTACTTTTTTTTTTGAATTGTTTCACGAAATAACTTAATTCCGTTAAGCTTTTTGTCTTCTATTCGTTTGTAGCTAGTGGTCAGATCTTATTTGTATGTAACCTGAAAAAATGCACAGGAAATTTTTTTTTTTTAAATATACTCGTAATTTTATTGAAATGTTGACAACATTTCGATGATTGGTATCAGTTATTGACTGTCTATGCTATCACAATCTGATTTTATTTCATGGGCCTGACTCTCTTATGGTCTGTTTCTGCTGCTGAACACATGAATCTGCAACAACTTTGATATTTCCTGTGCCTGATTTTGTTCCAATTTTTTAGCAGCTGTAACGTGGATAAAAGATATGTCTAGTATGATGGGAACCAAATCTTCTCCCCATCCATGTGAGCGGGTTCGAACCAATTATAAAGAACCACTTTCACTCTTTTTGTTGCATGATGCTGATAATGAATGTAGGTCATTGATACTTTTCACTACCCGCATCATGCAACAAAAGAGTTGAAGTGGTTCACAGAGCCATGTGATGCTGCGGGAGTACTTGGAACGGCTAATCAATAGAGGCTTTGTTGAAATGAAGAAGGGAGGAGCTGGAGGCTCAATCAAAGCATGCTTTATTTCTTGTATTAGAGTGTTTACGGCATGGGCAGTGGCTGAAACAGACAGAGTGCATCACTTTTCTTTGCTGAAGCTCTAGAAGGTGAATCATTGGAAAATGTTAAACTGCCTTCCGTTTGTGCAGACATGATTAAGTTTTGGTTTCTTCAAAACATTCTTTGCTGGACCTTTATCCTTTGCTGCACTTCATTCCAACAACCCAGATATCAACCCTCTGTGAAATCTCAACCTCATCACAGCCTACCCTGCTGCTGTACCCCAGATATATTGGGCAGACTGTCTAGTCTTCAAAGTCTCTAAATATGTGGAGATTTAAGTTATTATCAATCTATGCTTTGGAAAAGCCGTTGCAAACTGAACCGCCTTGAATCTTTCGAGCTCATGAATGAAAGCAAGATGCCTCAGCTCTTGCAATCTGTCCTAGCTGAATACCAATTTCCGCCAAGTTTGACTGACCTGAGCTTGTCTAATACCGAACTAAAACATGATCCATGCCAACGCTGGGAAGGCTATCACATCTTCAATTCCTTAAATCTGAAGCACAACTTGTATCTTGGCTGAAAGTTTGTCTGCGGTTCGGGTGGGTTTCCATGACTTAAAGTGTGCATCTAAAATTAAATGCAATGGCTAGAGGTGTGGACATTGGGGACTGGTGCCATGCCAAATCTTGAAACCTTTTTATCCATCCTTTTGTTAGGACTGTGACTAGCAGAGATCATGTTCGGTATTCATTGACTTTTGGAGTAAGGTTTTCTCTCTTGTTACCTAGAATCACTGCTTATCTAAATTCTTCCCCCCCCCCCCCCCCCCCTCATTATATTTGGTTATTAGCTGCCTAAAATTTTATTCAAAAGGTTTATCTTAAGAAAACCCTGTGAAATATTCATATGAAGGTTCCATCATGATACTGATGAGTTGTTCAATGTTTTAGGAATTTATATCCTTGGTATAAATTATTTACTTGTTGGGCTCACATACAAGCAACGATACAGACTTCCTTGAAGATTTTATTCTTCAATTATCTGAATGATGTCAGTAATATCCTGGCCGCTTTTGGAGCTTTAAGAATTCATATTGTAATGCGTAGCTTTGTCCCAATTTGCTATTGCTTTTCATGTAGCTAGTAGCCAACGATTTTTTCATGTTATTGAGTAGTAATCTGTTTGCACCAGCATCTATAAATAGCAATATTTTGCATTGGTGCATATCCTCAACTTGAATGGCAAAAGCCACCCAAGTTGTGACATTCACAGTTGCCGACTGTCACACCAATAGCTAAGCCACTCCTTGCGCAGAGCAGAACCTTCATTATTTAATTTAGAGCATAGTAACCAAGCATTGAGTTTCATTATTCATTAATGAATGTTTGAAGAATTAAATCCTGATTCTTGGTATTCTCCTTACTTGTGTGGGTAAAATTGGAGAAAGGGAGACGTCAAAAACTGTAGTCAATCTTGCAATTTCAATTGAAATCTAAATTTGTTCCGGTTTGGTCTTCATTCAGCATTCACCATGCTCCTAGTGATGCAAAGTGGTGCAGCAACAGTCCAGCTTACTTCCTGAATATGAGTTCTGCTCCAATTTGAGCACTTAAAGATGTGGAAGCTTTTCCAGAGTTGGCATAGGATCATCCTTTAGTTCAGTATTAGACAAGCTCAAGCGGGTTGGACTTGGAGGAAATTGGTTTGCAAACTAGGACAACTTGTGAGAGCTGTGGCATCTCTCTTTTCATTCACGAGCTTCAACGGTTCAAGCAGAGTTTGGAGAGAGTTTTGGACAAATCAGATTGATAATAACTTAAATCTTCATATATTTGGAAACTTTGAAGATAAGGCAGTCTTTTCAATACATTCAGATTTTTTTTTTTAAATGTCCAATACATTGCGGTGGTGCCTTAGTGGGATTACTGTGTTTAATTACTATTTTATTACTTTTCCAGCATTGGATTCACTGGTATTTCCCGTAATCCTGTCTCAATACATGTTGCTTGTGAGTTATTAAAGATATTTTTTTGGTCCTTTTTCCGTGGATAACCAACATCAGCGTTTTGAAAGCTACATGTTAATCGTAAATAATAAAGAACCCCCCACCCAACAAAAAAAAAAAAGTGGGACAGAAACTTCATACGAGGAAACCACCAAGAACGACCAGCCGTTTGCATTCTGTCGAGCAGAAAGGAAATCAAGACATGATGCATTCATCTGGGTTGAGAGAAATTATGAAAGAGGTTTTGTTAACTCAGTAAAACTTGCTACTGCATGTTCGTGATTTGTCATGGAACGAAAGGTACATTTGTTGCGTTTGAATATGCATATGAGTCAGTTTTTTATCTCATCAACATGGGAATGTACTTGTTCCCTAATAACTTATTTTATCATGTGTTACTGCAGTGTGATTGTGAAGACAACTGCAATCTTTATTTCGTTGATAAAATTACATAGAATTCAGAAAATCATGATCACACCGTTTTATGTAATACATCACAAAGTAATCAAACACAATACAAAGAAAGCAAGGCCATAGGCAAACATATAGATGCTTAAAGTTCAGTAGCAATGCAACGAAATGATTCAAAAACACACACTCACAAGCTTACATAGACAAGGAAAAGAAGACAAGTTCATGGAATCCTTGTTAAATAATATCGTGTCCATTCTTCCAGACACTTTATCGCCTCATCTCTTCATCTTTGAAGCTGCATAGTTAAAAAGGTAAAATATCTTAGCTGACAAACATTTATAACTAACCATAGGTAATATGAATTACTAGAAGGGAACCATGCTTTAAAGATGTCATGAAAATCATGGCAATAGATGTAATTCAACGGAAAAAGAAAAAAAAAAAAAACTCCGAATTTTTATGCCTACTTTTCATTTAGGAGTGGCTGCAGGCGTAGCTTCGAGTAACCTTCATTCCACTGTAACTTTTCAAACCATGCTGAATGTGCTTTAAATGTTTCCAACTTTGGTGCGCTACGAGTATCCAGAGGAAGTTTCATGAGTTTTGGACAGTCCCAAACTTTCAATTCTTCCAGGGAAGGCCACCTCAAAGCCGCTATTTCGCCATTGTAGACACTATCAAGTTCTGGGAGATCTTCCAGCGCTAGGATCTTCAGTTTTGGAAGAACGTTTTTGTTCTCTGCAGCTTTTTCTTCATCAGATACAGTAATGATTCTCTCCATGTGATTGCAACTAGCCACAGTGAGTTCTTCAAGCTGCTTTAGATTGTGGGCATTTGTCAGTGATAACACTCTCTTCATTTTGTTGCATTTACCAATCAGAAGCTTTTTCAGGTTCGGAAAGAACATAGGTTGCGGGGCACTAGACACATTTCTTTCCTGTGCAGCTCCTTGTTCCACCTCTGCTTCATCAACCGAAACGATTTCTTCCATGAGATCACACTTCAGGATGGAAAGATCCTCCAAGTTACCAAGTCCCTCGGCCAAAGTCCTGGAGAAGAGGTATCTCAGCTTCCCACAATCCTTCACTTTCATCAACTTGAGGGTCTTGAGGTATACAACTGAATGGTTCCCTTTCCATATGGTAAGAACTTTAGGTAATCCCACCAAAACAAGTTCCCGCAATCTTTTGAGCCCAGCTTGTTCACCCTCAATATCCTCCAAGCAAAATACTTCCTTCAGTGAGTAACAGTACTCAACATGGAGCTCTTCCAGAATCTGCACTGTTGGATAAAAATTAGAATGGAAAATCCGTTGCATGCTGCAGGCTCGGAGATGCATACACATCAATCCTGTGAAGCCTTGAACATCTATTTCCCCAATATCTTGAAGATTGCTGGAACGAGTAAGAGTTAGGTATTCTGTCTTTTCAAGCAAAAGCTTCACCCAGCTGGCAATAGAGTTTGATAAATTCTTCAGGTGCATACTCCTTTTGGGTGCTATCTCCCAGTAATCATCATTGACACAAACACGGAATCTTTTGAGATTTGTCCAAGGACCATCAAAATCTACTGACAGAACTTTAGTATTCGATACATGGATGTAAAGAACAGTCAAGCGAGTCAACGACGCCACTTCAGAGAATCTAGCATTCTGACCATTCGCTGTTTCTTCGACCTCCCAATCACCAAAGCTATTCCCAACGTACAGTTCCTCTAATTGAGATAGCTTTGATATCACATTTGGTGGAATCACTTGGAGGAACAGATTGTTTGACAAATCTAAGAGCTTCAAATTGCTCACTGTTCCAATTCCATTCGGCAGCTCCACAATTCTTGACCCTTTAAGGATAAGAACCTCTAGTTCACCAAATTCTCTGATCAAAGATGCATCATTCAGATGAGTATTCTCCAAATGCAGTGAACGCAATTTCTCCAAGCATGGAAGTGACGGTGCAAGTGATGAGATGTTAGTGCTGCTCAAATCTAAATTTTTGATTTCCCTCGTATGCTCAAAGAAAGCGTTTGGAATATCTGCAAATGGATTATTTTGCAGAAACAAGGTGGTTAGCCGGGGGCATTTAGGTTGATCAGGTAGTGCAGTAACATTGCCGTCCATCAACGACAACTTCTCACAGTTATGCAAGTCTTCTCTTGGCCAGCCTTTTTTCATACCTGGCTCAGCAATAAAATGGTCCCCTTCTCTAGCTGCAATGTATTTGACGACTTTCCGTGTGTCATCGTGAATTCTAAAACAGCTTTCTCTATCCCCCTCCAACAAAAGGCTAGAAGATATGAGCCTGAGAACTACCGGATGCACTCTATTCCCAACCTCCCCCAAAAGGCCAACCTGGGGAAACAGCCTATCCACCAATCCATGTATGACAAACTCTTCCATGGAGACACTGTAATATGGAGGAAACAGGCAACTGAATTGTAAGCAACTTTTGGCCACCGTTTCTAATTGATCATAACCAAGAGCTACACATAAAACCACTTCCTCTGGAATTCCTTCAACATTAATTGGAGTGGATGCTTTCTTTCTCTTAATAGCTTCATTCCACTCACGGACAGGCTTGTGACGCAGTGCTGTCCCAATGATCACAATTGCATTGGGTAGTTTTCCACACTGTCTTACAACCTCTTCAGCCGCCCTGTCAAAAGCCTTAGTACCCTCGGGAAGTCCTGCTTTTTTCTTGAACAGAATCAGCCTATCCTCATCGGTGAGTTCTTCAACCTGTACATAATTGGTTGATTCCATTTCATCACACACCTCTTTAAATCGACTAGTTAAAATAATTTTACAACCCTTGTGCTCTTCGCCATAAGGGATTCCCACGACTGCCAAATCCAATTTCCCCCATAGATCGTCCAAGATTATGAGCACCCTCTTTTGCCTCTTCAATCTCTCTGACAAAAAAGCTGCTCTTAACACTTCAACATCTCCTTCCAATTCAGTGTTCAGAAATCTAGCAATTTCATCCTGAACTCTTTTCACATCGGGAGTTTGAGTAACCCTAACAAATATAACTTTATCAAATGGAATTTCTTGTTTCATCACTTGTTTCATCAATGTCGTTTTACCTATTCCTCCACTGCCATAAACCCCAATTATGTTGATGCTGATGCTGTTATCCTTCAGCAGTTTCATAACGGACTTTATTACCTCCAATGCAGACTTCAGAGGAACAAATTCAGGTGTGGGAATGGACCTTACATCCGCAGAGCGCGCAGGGAAGGATATGCTCTCGAAGTTGCTCAGACGTATGTGCTCAATAATTTCAACAGTCTTCTTCGTTGCAACTCTACTTAACTGATGACGTTTGCGCCAATCTAGATGCCATGTGTGGCAACGGCCTTCGCTCTTCTGGATTTTTTCTTCCAGCAACTCCACATCCATTTCATACTGAATGGTTTGAACTTGCCAGTTCCGCACTTCAGCTTTGATCTCTTCTCCTCTATCCTCGGCATCTTTCACAAACCGCAAAACATCTGTTTTCTTAGCTTCCAGGTCTCTGGCTCGCTCCCTGAAGGCGCCTATGTTGCTTCCATATCGTACAAGGTAAATAATCTGCCTCTCGACTGGATTCCATAGGCGTTCTAGGATGCATGATAATCCTGAACCAGCAGTATTAGAAAGAGTCGACAGAACCCAACCACAAGGCATCTATCCAAACAGAAGAATTGAAGGAAGATTCAAGCAAAACAAGAATAAGAAGACAGCGAAGAGAAATGATTAGTCACTGTAGACCTCATCAAGATCTGTCAAGAGAGTAATGGTATTGGGAAAGACAGCGTAAGATAGAATCAAACATGGAAGAGAGTGTACGTGGAAATGTCCAAAGATTAATTGACAACGCATACCCCTTTACTTTTTCTTTAGAATAGAGTATGACTTCGCATCGTTTTGTGTCCAATGAAAACTTAATTACTTAATGCTGATGTAGAATCATTCTTTTCTTTGGAGTACCAATTGAGACTCGAATACTTGATTGGCCACTTGCTTTCTCTTTTGCCCTTTGTCTTATTCTTTTGAAACATTGACCAGACCAGATGGATAGTTTCTCTAACCTCATATAACGCATAGATAGCAAGGTTGAATCATCAGTTATCAGTTTAATCATCTGCAATTTTCTGCATGCATGCGACATCTGAAACCAAAAAAAAAAAATTCCCCTTCTTCTTCCTGCTTTTTTTTTTCTTTTTTTTTTAAGTACAATAATGATTTTCAATTTTCGGGAAGCCAGCTCTTCTAACCAGAAAACACTTTTGTTTAGCTGCCCAGTAGGCCCGGCAGTGTTTTTAAGTCAAGATTTGAAGATATTAGTAGGGACACAAGTGTTTCCATCTACCAATTTCACAGGAAAAAGTTTTCTTACTAGTGGACAAAATGCACTCATGAAAGCATATTTATTTATTTATTTATATTAATAAAATTCTTGAGATATTTTATTATATAAATATTTTCATTAAGGCCGGTATAATCATATTATTTGATTTATATGGTCACTATCTGAATTTATAAAAAATATAAATACAAGTTCTTATGATTATTTGCAATTGATAAATAATATTGACGTATTATTTATATTTAAAATGTAATAAAATTATTGAATAATTTGTTTTAATCATATATGAATTTATTGGTATTGTTTAACTACATTGAACTGAATTATGTATGAAATTTAATTTTAAAATGACTGTTAAATTTATTAAATCTTATAGGCATTGATTTTATTGCAATCTCAATCTTAAATTGATTATAGTTTCGTGATTATGATTGTTATTCTATTTAAGTTACCAATACAAGTGACATATATTTATAGTCAAAATAATCTGGTATCTTAGTGGAAGCAATTATGAGCTGTGAAATTATAAAATAACAATATAGAATTTGTACAACACATCTCTTGATGGGTTTTCGGTACTTGATCATAAAATTTTCTAGCTAAAATATGTCAACATAATTGATATGTTGAAAATAATCATTTGAAAAAGGGAAATTTTTAACCTACCCCTAAATAAATTGACATTTTACACCGCGCACCCAAAAAAATGACGTGTTGCACCGCGCCCCCAATCCATTAATTTTTCAATTATTTCTAACGGTTCTGTCTAACTTTTAATTGAATGACAAAAATGCCCCTCTATGAAAAAAATACAAAATTTTTAGCTCATTTAATTTTTTTAAGGTTTTTATTTCAATTGCAACAAAAAAAATTTCTTGTTACGTGTACATTGTCACCACTATTATTTTTCCTTTAATTTTTTAAAGATTTTTATTTCAATTGCAATAAAAAAAATTTCTTGTTACATGTATATTTGTCACTACTATTATTTTTCCTTAAATTTTTTAAGATTTTTATTTCAATTGCAATAAAGAGAATTCCCATTAAAATTAATTTAAGAAATGAACTTTCAATTTTACCCCTCCACCGTTAAACTTAACTGAGAAAATAACGGAATTGGGGGTGCAGTGCAACAAGTCATATTTTTTGGGGACGCGGTGTAAAATGTCAATTTATTTGGGGGTAGGTTAAAAATTTTCCTTAGAAAAAACTAATAAGTGCCAATGAACAAGATGTAATTAAGTTAATTAGACATTAAAATATTAATTTAATTCACGTTGGTACAAAAAAAATTGATAGTAAAAAAATCTATGTGGTATAGGTCGAATTATTATTCGAAAATACTATTCTAAATAACATACAATTATGGAGATTAGTTCTAATGTTTTAATGGAGTGGATCTTGAATGAAATAATCAAACTAATTTAATTATAAGCCTTATTATTATAGTTATTATTGTATATACCCAAATGATTCCAGAGTTAACTCAAATTGACTACACCATTACCACATTGATAAACAAAATAAATAATTATTTAGGTTAAAAAGCCTAAATATATTATTTACGGGAGACTTCATTTAATATTATTGTGTATAAGAGATTTTGTGTTACTTTACAATATAGCCCCTATAACAAGCATAATGATGCGCCATTTTTTGTTTTATCTTATCTTTTAATTTAAATCAAATAAAAAGCCTAGGGTTTTGGTAAAAAAAAAATTTATTTTTCTACAATAAAACAAAGAAGCCACAACATACAAAAAAAGAAGAAAGAATATTTTTCTCTCTAATTTTGAGAGAATTTTTTTTTATTGGTAGTTGATTTTAGTAGTGATAAAGGCATGCGGTAAATTGCAAATGGAATTTGAGTCATAACTTGAAAGATCGATTCGATCTAACAAGATTAGTGGTGACGAATCGTGACTTGGAGCCTAAATGACTACTACAAAAAAAAATGTACGAACATAAGATTATGATAATTTTATATATTGTATGAGAACTACAATTCAAATATTTTCGCTCCAAAAACATTTTATAACCAACAATGTATGTACCATACCGTTACTAACAAAGATTCCTTTTTAATTCTCTCTAGGCCGATACCATTAATTCGAACTTTACCAATACCATTTGATTAATAGAAGTCTATATTATATTTACGGGCAAAACTATGCTGCCATGGGATAAGTAGCCCTTCTTGGGTCAATTACAGCGCAATTACTATTGTTTGTTGTAAAATATTAAAAAAAAAAGGAAATTTTTAAATTTTGACATAATATTACCTGTTGTTTTAATTTTTTTTTTTCAAGGCTTATTTAGATTATCGACCGCAAGTTGAGTCATAAATGTGCATATTTATTGCTGAGTCGTGATATTAAATGTCTGAACCCATTTAAAAGGAAAAAAAAATCTCTTTTAACGTATTTTTTTTAAAAATAATTTATAATTAATTTTTTTCCCTCTTCCTAAATCCCCCCTTCACCCAATCACCACTTTGTCAACACATTTTCATCAAAAAATCATTCACAAAATCGTTCAATTTCACCAAAAAAAAAAAAAAAAGACCCAGAATAACATAAATTAAATATGAAACTCACGGTAGCTACCTTTGTGCATTGTTAATCTGCACACAGCGTAATTGTTCTTGTCTTGGACCTATAATTTGATTTTGGTACGGTGGGGTGTCAGGAATTCACTTAATGCATCTATTGTGTATATGTAATTTATTTCATTCACAATCATTCATGATAATAATTCCAATTTGTCCATAGATGGATTACAGCCAGAGTAGAACATTACGTGGCTTGTTATACCAAAGAGAAGGAAAGACAAAATGGACGCTCGGTTCTGTTAAGAGTAAATTTGTACGTGGCTTGTTATATCAGTAGTGTAAATTGATCTAGTCTTCATTTGGATTGACCATCAGAATATAAGTCGCTGGTTTCCCGCTTATATATAGAGTATGTCCTAAAAAAAGTTTTATGAAAATTGCGGAGACTGCTTTGTCAAAAACTGGTTTTTCAAAATTCATTTAACTGCGTTTGAAAACATGCAAGTCAAAAACACCTTCAACTCATGTTCAACGCCCTAAAACGCCTTCTCAACACATCAACAGCTAAACGAGCCAACAGAGACCGTGTTTAAAAGAATCTTTCAAAAAATCAGCAGAAATTTTTATTAAATTCTTATTACTTTTGTCAAAAACAAAAACCATAATTTTCATTAAAAACTTTCCCTCTAAAAACTCATTACTTCTGAATGATAACAACGACCGCCTTTTGTTAATGCTTTAAATATAATTTATACTTTTGTTAACTTGGTTAGACTTCTAAACCAAAGAAAAGGAAAGAAAAGACGAGAGTTAGGTTCTGTCCAAGAAAAATTTGTACGTGGCTTGTTATACCAATAGTGCAAATTGATCTAGTCCCCATTCGGGTTGACTATTAGAATACATGTCATTGATTTCCCACTTATATACCGAATATTTCTCAAAACTTTTTTATGAAAATTACGGAAGTTGCTTTGCCAAAAACTGGCCTTTCAAAATTTATTTAATTGCTTCTGAAAACATACGAGTCAAAAACTTTTGAAACTTTCGATTTTGTTGATTTTGCAGCAAACTACAGGGACTGTAGTATTAAATAACCTAACGAATGCATCGAAGCCGTTAAAAGCATTCGTCGGTTAGATCTAACGGTGAACTAAGAAAAAGACAAGAAATGGGTTATGCAAGCACATGGATAACATAGCTGGACCTTGTATTTACATGAATGATTACGTATTTAATGATTAAACGGGCATTCTCAGCGTTTACATTGATCCTGCTAAGAGAGTCCAAAAGTTGGGCATAAGATTTCACACCAGGCGTAGAAAAGGCCAAATCTAAGTCAACTTGAGAGTGTTACCAATCACCCACCCATTGTATTATGAGTCTAACGAGGACAAAGTAGTCAATTCGTCACGAAAACTCTCCAGGGATAAAAGCCAATTGATCCTGTACTTCTTACAATTAATGCCAAAATCAGAAATCTTTTCACCCTTTACTGTTTATCCATTAAATGGAACTAAAATTTGTCTTAACAGCCTTTGTGTTCATCTCAGCAACTGTAACGACTGCCGAATACATCAGGCCTCAGCCTCGTCGAACACTTGAGTTTCCATGGGACCCCAAACCATCTTCTCATCCTCAGCAGGTAATCTCAAATCACTTTCACTTCATTATTCTTTTTCGAAAAAATATTGTTGGTGATCTCATCTGGGTTTGGTTTTATTTTATTATTTTTTTCCGGTTTTAGCAGTTGGGTGCTTTTTGTTAATCAAGTGGTGAGTTCTGGAGAGGGCGTGTATTTGGTCTTAATTCATTATATTGATGTGTTATCAATTAGATGTTAGCTTGTGTATATAAGCTTCAAACTAACTTCTTTTTTATCATAATCTTTGCTTATTTTACTGCTGGATTATTGGATTGACTATTCTGATTTGTTTAGCCTTGGGATGTGAATTGACAATCTGGAATCTTTCTTGTCATAGCAGTTGTTGATATTGTCTTGACTGGATTTCATTTGATTCTCTTCCGCACAGATGGGATCTGGTGTTTTATGAGCTTATAATTATTTTCCTCAAATCCATTTGTGGCTGATGTTTGAAATAAGTTGCTGTGCAATTGTCACTTGCAGGTTCACATCTCTCTGGCAGGAGACAGCCACATGCGAGTGACATGGATCACCGATGATGAATCCTCTCCTTCTGTTGTTGAATATGGAACATCACCTGGGGGGTACAATTGTGGAGCTGAAGGAGAGAGCACATCTTATAGATACCTATTTTATAGGTCGGGAAAGATACACCACACTGTCATTGGGCCTCTGGAGCATGACACTGTTTACTTTTACCGCTGTGGTCGACAAGGTCCTGAGTTTGAGTTCAAGACCCCTCCTGCACAGTTTCCAATTACTTTTGCTGTGGCAGGGGATTTGGGTCAAACTGGCTGGACTAAATCAACACTGGACCATATTGGCCAATGCAAATATGATGTACATCTGTTGCCAGGAGACCTTTCTTATGCTGATTATATGCAGCACAGGTGGGATACCTTTGGTGAGCTGGTGCAGCCACTTGCAAGTGCAAGGCCATGGATGGTAACTCAAGGGAACCATGAAAAGGAGAGCATACCACTAATTATGGATGCATTTCAGTCCTACAATGCCAGGTGGAAGATGCCATTTGAGGAGAGTGGATCCAACTCAAATCTTTATTATTCTTTCGACGTTGCAGGGGCTCATTTAATAATGCTTGGTTCGTATGCAGATTATGATGAGTACTCAGATCAATACAGATGGTTGAAGGTTAGTTTTATTCATTGACTACTACTATAGATTGCAGCAGCTGATCAATTTGAGATTGAATAGATGAACAAGCCTTGCAGATTTTGATCTATGTTTCATGGCTTTTATCAGTAATTATGGTCCAGTTATACCAAATCTATTGTAGAGGGAAATTCCTGGTTGAAAGCAGCATTTTTACTTAGTTTAAGATAAATTGGCAACAGGGGTTGTTATGATCTTTTTAGCATCTTGTATGGTACCGTTTGAGAAAATTTTGAATACGTTTTATGAGAATTTCTTGTCTGCAGCAGTCTTTCTCATGTTGATTAGGAAGCTTAAGGCTTAGTCATTTTCAAATTTGTTATTTGTTTGTTGTCGGACCCCAACGAAAAGATAAAAAAGAATCGAATTGTACTATTTAATGGTGCTTTTAAATTGTTCTTACAATTATTGGTTTTAGTTTATATATCTATGACAGAAAGTTTTTTTGTCTTACTTGATTAATAGGATGATCTTTCAAAAGTGGACCGCAAAAAGACTCCCTGGCTACTTGTTCTGTTACATGTGCCATGGTATAACAGTAATGAAGCACATCAAGGTGAAGGAGATGGGATGATGGCCATCATGGAGCCATTGGTCTATGCTGCTAGCGTGGATTTAGTGCTTGCTGGCCATGTGCATGCTTATGAAAGATCGGTACGGTGATCCTGGTCTATTTTTCTTCTTAATTCATATTATGGAACATAGTTTACGCTGCAGGTTATCTGTTGTCATCTGTTTTACAGATACGTGTTAACAATGGAAAACCAGATCCTTGTGGTGCGGTCTACATAACTATTGGAGATGGAGGGAACAAAGAAGGTTTAGCACACAAGTATGTCCTCACTTACAGAAACATATTTGAATTGTCAAATTCTAACAAGAAATAATTAAACAGACAGATAACAACAAATATGTGCTAGATAGAAGATTTGGTATTTTGTTTTACTAACTATGTTCAATTGAGGATCATGCATCCTGTCCTAATTTGCCAAAAGCATCTGTTTCATGAATTGATTGACAGGTACAAAAACCCACAGCCTGACTGGTCAGTATTCCGTGAAGCAAGCTTTGGTCATGGGGAGCTCAAGATAGTGAATTCAACTCATGCATTCTGGAGCTGGCACAGGAATGATGATGATGAGCCTGTAAGGTCTGATCAGCTGTGGATAACCTCTTTGGTAAGTTCAGGCTGTGTTGCTGAGAAGAGTCGTGAACTAAGAAAAATACTCATGTCACCATAGCTTCATTGAACCCTGGTGACCAATGCTATACATCTCGATGTGGTTGTACTAAAGAAGTTGTATGTAAATATATCATGCAACAGTATATAATGGTTCTGCAGATGCTGAACTTGCTGTATTGAATATGTAAGTGTTTGTTTGTTTATTTCTCGGTGAGCCCTAGAGAATTTGTGTTGTAGGTCTGTTGCATTTGTATTAAATGATAACACCTTGTTCAAAGTGAGTAGCAGCAACAAGGCTTGCTTGTACTTTAGTTTTGTATTCCACAAGATTTTCTTTTAAGGGCTTTCAAGACCTGTGAGAGCTTGCTCACTACTTCAGCATCCAACTGATGACAAAACCCCTATATATTCATGCAACAATAGCGATGGTAAGTATTTCAGCATGGATTCAACCATCCATTAGCATAACTATGTAATTATCCATTATTTCTCATACAAGAATTACGTACAATTAATATATAACGGAATCATTAAAAAGTAAAATGTTAACTGCTCCTATTATCATCTCAACCTGATCATGATAGTGTAAGCCAGTTCATGGAGGGATGACCCTGAGTCCTTGAGTGACTTACTGTCGCGTAAGACCAACAACCAAAACACCAGGCACCATATAATTCCTCCTGGAAAGAAACATTGATTTTTGAACACAAATTGTGAACTCATGAATTTAGAGGGTCGAACAGTGACGACAACTTTCCTGTGGCTTGCTTCAGTCCAGCAATTGGATCAATACAGCAATTCAATCAACAAGAGCAAAGGGCACTGCCCCAACTGGTCATCAGTAGCCCATCGTTTGTGATGGTTGAGATATTTCAAAATCTAAATCCAGCATTGAAGACCTGATTAAAACACCTAAGGATTTGTTGGATCTATCAAGGGATCAGAGTCCATTGCCTGTTCCTTCCCTCTCCACAATATAATCTGCTCATCCTTGAACAAGATAGGGACACAAGGGACTAAATCCTGAAAAATGAACCACAGCCATGAGTTAGGAGTCAAAAGCCAAAACTTACTCCTACCATACCGAAACTTGGAAGCTAATTTCACCAATGCATCATACCCTTAGCTTCACACCTATCTTTTTACAATCATTTGTCCCCACATGTGAGCAATCCAGTCTCACCACTTCTTCAGTCTTGAAGGCCTCCCTCACTTTTGCCACCACATTCACATACACACCATTCCTCGCTGCACAACACAGTGCTAATCAGTACCCATTCTAGTGCCAAAAAGACACGTGCCAATAAAAAGTTACTTTCAGTAAATATCATGGCAAAGGAGGAAAAAGGAAATACATCTGAAGCCTCCTAAATTCAAGTTCACTCACTCAATTTCATCAGAGGAGGTGAATGAAGTCCCCTATTTCTCATTTCCTTTGTTTCTTCAAATGTCAGGCCATCAGCGACATTCTTCACAACCTTCGGATATATGGGTGCATACGGTCTCCACAACATGAGAGGAATAACTGGTCGGTCCTTGGGATCATAGTTTCGACCCCGGTACAAAAGAAGTATATTAATGTTTCGGTAAATAATCTTCCCACCAGATTTTTCCTACAGAGAAACTATGACCTAAATGAGCAAAAAATTTCAGAAGACATGAAAAGAGGGAACAGGTAATCGAATTCATGGACACCGTGTCTAATAACCTCAAGGTGGAAGCAGACATTGTCCATATCAAGAGTCGGCACTCCCAAGCACTTGATCCTCACAGCTTCAGCCCTCTTCCAATGATTGTGTAGGTCATCTAACATGTTATGTGTGACTCCCCACTTCCCTGAAAAAAAACATAAACCATTATAACTCCATTTCATATAACCATGGAAAAGCTTCCTGCTGCTGATCAAATGCAAAAACACTTCTGACAACTTCACACGAGCTAACAAATTATGAGATGTATATTTGTGCAGCATAAGAGCACCTTCGAACCTAACCAGTAAATATACTCAGTTAAGAGTAAGGGGATGAATGAGCTGTGAATTTCAATCTAAAGCTGCTGCGGATTGGAATTGCTAGCCGTCATAGTATATGAAAACTGATTCAAAGACACTTTACCTCCTATTTGTTTCAAAACTGCAAACAAGCATCATTGACAGACATACATCAAGTATCAAGCTAAAAACCTGTTTACGATTACTTTTGATATCAAAAGCGATCTTATTTAATAATTTTAAATTCTCAGAAAGTTCATTAACCTTAACCTTTTTTAAAAGCACCCAAATGGATGTGATTACCAATACCAATAACAAATCAAAATTATCTTTGAAGCCAAGACACTACATTAAAGACAACCTACCCAGGTTAATTTGCCTGGCACAATCGCTATGCCTGTACCGCTCAACAAGCTCCGCAATTTCTTCCTCCGTAAGCGGGTCCCCCAGAACCCGGTTCCTCTCTTCCTCGAACCGAACCCGATCCACTTCTTTCGGAGCCAATGCAGTCGTACCCGTCCATTTTCTGTCGAGGCGGCCTGGACCAAATGGAGAGAACCGCTTCGGTTCCCGGAACCCAATGGGCTCAACTGCCGGGTTGTTTTCCGAGTATGAGTATTTGAAGTCAAACGGAAGGTCCGATTTTAGTGGGAGCTTGTTCGTATTTGAACTCGGCACGGGTGGATTCTGTTGTGTTCTGGGGTTTTGGGGTTTCTGGCGCTTTGGAGAAAATGGAGGGTCGTCGTCTATGTATTCCGAAGAAGAATGAATCTGTGTAAAAAGAAGCAAATTTTGCTTTTTTACTGGAATTAGGTTTAGGGTTTTAAGGGTTTTGGGGAGCTTTGCTAACATTTGAAAGAATCAGTTTTGTTTATACCAGGTTCTGAGGCCTGACCAGAGAAGAAGGTGGCTCATGAGTCCCACGAGACACGAGTCACGGTCATGGGTTATTTTGGTAATGCACAAGTACCATATTTCGGATGATGCCTTGTACTTTTCTATATTTCCATCTATATCCCCAGGTTCTTTATTCGATATCTTGATTAGAATTCTTTTGCTGCATCCAAACTAACACCAATCCAAAACTTCGTTCTTCTCTTCATAGATTGATCTTGCACAAAACTAATTACTTCCTTTACATTGTTATACAAGCAGGAACTAGTATATCAAAATCATGCCAAATGGTTGAAGAAATGAATGTTAAAATGAAGAATTTCAGTCGTTCAGTAAGCAATACAAGACAGGAATATTGCTTTACAAGAGATCACTTTCAATCAAAGAAGTGCGATCTAATAAAAACAAGTATCCGTCTAACTTGAATTGGAGAAACTTAACTAGACTGTTGATGGTATGGATTTCAGTTTAGGATTCAGGGGTTGCAGGATGCAGCAGAGTTTCAAAACTGTATTCGCAGACTTGACAAAATTGAGTTAGAAGTCTATGGGGAGACTTTGCTCAACCTCACCTCACTATACAAGCTTATCTTATCCAAATCCAACATCAGATGTGGCAAAAGCTTGAACCAAGGATTCTCTTTGTACAGTCGCTTTGCCTTGTCCCAAGTTCCATCCAAAACAATCAACTTCTTCACTTCAAAATTCATGGCTTTAAGGTCATCAACACCAATTGCACTCTCACTAGGGAATAAAAGCACTGACCCTGGAGAAACCTCGAGTTCGAACTCTTCATATTCTTCAGATTCCATGTTTCCATCCAACTCTCGCTTTCCCATCCTTTTTACAACAAATCCTTTTTCCAAAGCATCCAAAGCCACCTGAGAGCCAACAATCTGATCAAAATTTGGCTTTTGCCAATCAGTTAGCACCCAATTGCAGACAAGACCACTAATGACACCATACTTGCTAATGGTCACGGCTATACCTGGATCCCCATAACCTCCATAAGAGAATGCTTTATGACCAAAATAAGATTTCCTAAATAGGCTTGGCTAGACCCATTTTTCGTTTTACGATGGTCCGGTAGCCCAATACCTCAGTCCTAAAAAATTTCTCTCCTTTGTCACCTTCATTGCATCCACTGTGTAATAAAATTAAACCCCTTTCTCCTTTCTTTACATCGCGGTGGAAGCTTTCTCTAACAGACTCTAATAGGGTGAACAGAAACAAACCGAAATAAAAAAAAAAATCAGATGGGTTCGTCTTTTTGGGTTTTCGGTTCGGTATTTTTTGAATTAAAAACCGAATCAATAAAAACCGAACCGACCTAATAATGGCATTTTTAGGTTCGGTTCAGTTTTCGGTTCAAAAGTTATAAAATCCGAAACGAACCGCAATAATGGCATTTTTGTAATTTCACTTAACACATATAAAAAATCATCCCTCTCCCTCACGCCATAACCCCGGCCTAGGTTGAAAACGAAACCAAAACCCCACATCGCTGACGAGCTTCGCTGCGACTCTGCCGACCTTTGCTGCCTTCTTTGCTTCTCGCTTTCACTAATCGCTGCCGCGGCAGCCTTTCTGTTTCGGTTCACTGCCGACCTTTGCTTTTTTGCTTCTCGCCGTCTCCACTCTCCTGTCCACTGCCGCTGCCGTTGCTGCTTCCTTCCGTCGCCAGCCAGCCAACCAGGTAATTTCACGTCTCTGATTTCTTTTTCTTTTTTTGAAATGGTCTTTTTTTTTTTTTTGAACGGCTTGTGGCTCACTTTCCTTTTGAATTGATACATTTTCAACTGCCGAAACTAAATCTTGATATGGAATGTGAGAGATTAGTTGGTAACTTGGTACGAGACATTTGAATTAATACATTTAATAATTTTATTTTGAGCACTAGTGAGTTTATATTGAATGTGGGCACTGGGCAGCTGATATTCATTCCTTATTACTGGTTCTCGATTAAATGTTTTGCTTGACACTACAAGATTTTTTAATAAGTAAAAGTTTGTTGAGAAAAATATTTAATTCAAACTCTTTTTTTTTTCATTTTTCAGCTTCCTTTTTCTTTTGTTAAATAATAGGTATCATTTATACGAATTTGATATATTATTTTAATAGTTACATTTATGTTTACATTACTTATTTTAATTTTATTTACGTAGATTTAAATTAGAAAGTGTGTGGATGTTGGAAGTTATTAAAGTTGCAGAAGTTGGTGAGAAAGGGGAGCAAATAATGGTGTTTCTTATGGTTTTTTTAATTTTATGTTGTAATAGTTTCTTATGGTTATGGATGTTAAGTGAACCGTTACCAAAAGACCAAAACCGAACTGAACCGAACTTTCGGTTTCAGTTCGGTTTTTATTTTCAAAAAATGTCTTTCGGTTTTTTAATTTCCCAATCCGAACTGAATCAAAAATTTCGGTTTGTCCCAAAACCGAACCGAACAGATGCCCACCCCTAGACTCTAAGGTGAGGAACCTCCTTTTTTTAAAAATTAATTTAATTTTCTTTCAAGTGTTAAATAGGTAAAATAGTTATCGCGTTTCGGTGTTTTAACTAAATTTTTGTATGTTTTTTGACAGGGATGAAGCTTGATGTTGATGTGTTACGTTATCTCTCAAAGGATGATTTCAGGGTTCTCACTGCCGTTGAAATGGGCATGAGAAATGTTGGTTCTTTAATTTTATACTTATGTTTTGATTTTTTGGAATCATCATCATCATCATCTTCTATATTCTTTTTGACACATTTTTTTTTCTCTTTTAACTTTCAGCATGAAATTGTACCTTCGGAACTCGTGCACCGAATTGCTTCTCTGAAGTACTTACTTTACTTCTCAATATTAAACTTACCCTTTTGTTATTTATTTCTTATTCAATTTTTTTTGAATAATTTTCATAACCATATGCATATGTGTGTATAGGCATGGAGGCACCTACAAGGTTTTGAAGAATTTGCTTAGGTACAAGTTGTTGCACCATGACTCTTCCAAATGTGAGTTTTGATTTTATCTTATGGAATCATATCAAATGCACATTTTAATCTACTGTATTTTGTTCTTCTAGGTGTTTCTGATTTCCCTTTTTATGTGTTTAGATGATGGGTTTAGGCTTACGTACCTTGGTTATGATTTTCTTGCGATTAAGACCTTGGTAAATCGTGGGGTGTTTACAGCTGTAGGACGTCAACTTGGGGTTGGAAAAGAATCTGGTAAAGTGTATGCATTTATTTAACTACACACAAGTTCTTCATGGATAGATTGCAAGTTTTTATTATGACAATTTTCTGTCATTTGGTTGGTTCAAGATATCTTTGAGGTTGCACGGGAAGATGGTACCGTTTTAGCGATGAAGTTGCATAGGCTTGGGAGAACTTCTTTTAGGGCTGTCAAATCTAAGCGTGATTACTTGAGGCATCGTAATAGTTACAATTGGCTTTATTTGTCCCGACTTGCTGCTCTCAAAGAATTCGCCTTTATGAAGGTATTTTTGCTGGTTTCTTACACATTTTCATTATATTTTACTTTTCCATGGTGCTTTGCCACTTCATTTCATGTTGGGGTGAAACTTATTCTATGCTTGAGCAGGCTTTGGAAGATCATGGTTTCCCTGTTCCAAATGCCGTGGACTGTAATAGGCATTGTGTTATTATGTCTCTAGTCCAAGGCTATCCACTGTAAGGCTTCCCTTTTTGCTTCTAAATATGTTTGCTTTTCATACCTCAATTTGCAATTTGCATACAGCTTTTATCTTCTTTCTGTGTCTACTTTAAAAGGTCTAGTAATTTATTTATTATATTACTTTGGATTTAGCTTCTGTTAGACAAATATGAAGAATTGAAAAAAAATAGTTACAGAGATGGCTGTTTATCATTAGGAACTGGCAAGGCACAATTATAATTCTGAAGAAAATTATTCAGCTAGATATGGAAAATGACTGTTCTTTCTTTCTTTTTCTTTTTTTAGCGAAAAATTTGGTAATTATATCAGCTCTATCTGCTCATTGCAGTGTGCAAGTGAATCAATTACAAAATCCAGACTCTGTTTTTGAAACTATCATTGGTCTTGTTGTTCGATTGGCAGAACATGGTCTTATTCACTGTGACTTCAACGAATTCAACATTATGGTATGTACTTCAGGCTTGGTCTCAGTCTTCTACTTTTAGTTTTGCAGCGCGTTTGTCATTACTGATGAATTGGGTTTCTGTTTTCTACTCTGTTGTTTTTTTCAATTATCCTATTGGGTTTTGTGCATCCACTGGAATATGTTGTAATATTTAAATGCCTTATGCTTGCTCTTTTAGCTTATTGGTAAGGATCTCACTCATCTTTTTATATTTTTTCTTTTTAGATTGATGATGATGAGAAGGTAACGATGATTGATTTCCCACAAATGGTGTCCGTATCACATCAGAATGCTCAGATGTAAGGAATACTATCTGTTTATTAGCATCTTGGATTTTACTCATATCTATCCAATTTCTACTCATTGATGGTTATCTTGATCAAATTGGTTAAGTCTGAATTTTACTATTCATGTGTATCATATCTTGTATACATTCCTGATAAGTTTATATTTTTCAGGTACTTTGACCGTGATGTTGAATGCATCTTTAAGTTTTTCAGAAAGAGGTCAGTATTTTTTTTTTTTTTTGACTTGATGGAATTCTGATTCTAATGGGCTAATATGTGATTTGCTTAGACCCGTAAGATAAAGAAAATTGTTGAACTGCTATTCCATGTTATTCTCTTTAAGATTTGAATAGGGAGGATAGTTTGTCAGGGTTACACTCTTTAAGTTCTCAGTCCTCGTGTGAGGCACACTTAGGAACATGAGATGGACTATATTTAGCTTGGAAAATGTCCCTGAATGTACCTTACAAGCCATGATTTGAATTTAGCAGATTTTATCCTGGACTTCTGACTTTTAGTTGGCTGCTGCAAAATTTCAGCTATGCTAGTTTGTTCGTTATTGAATAGTTTATATAATATATTCATTTCTTTCCCCAGGTTCCACCTAAATTTTCAAGAAACCACAGATGGTGATGATGGCTCAGATATAGACACAGATGAAGGTAGTAGGCTTTCCTTTGCTTCAATATCTAAAACTGCCGGCTTTCTAGACAAGGAACTTGCTGCCAGTGGGTTTACCAGAAAGGATCAGGATGTCATTCAGAAGGTAATGTGAAACATATCTTATCACATTCATATGAATGCTCATGCATCTGAATGAAGATAGATCGTGTGTGTGCTTGAGCACATAGGTATGTACAGAGAAGGGGATAGATGACTAGATGGTAATCTTATTTTAGGATGCTTCATAGCTGGATTGCATTGCTGATTTGCTACATCAGATTCCTTTTGATAGTATAGAGTCCCGAGACTTCTTGTTTTAGCTGAGTTGTGTGTTGGACAATAACCTGGAATGCAATGTGCTCATTTCACCAATGGCCATCACGAATAGATAGGGAGCATTAAAAAATATGTCTAGCTTTTTCCGTAAGAGCACAGTGATTGGCATGTTTAACCACAATGCATTGTGTTGGTATTTATAATCTCTTGTTTGGTGCGGCTATTGTCATTTATTTATTCCATGTTGTATGTTCTTTTATTTTTCTGGATTATTGGTTTGCCCTGTTTCTGCTGTTTTCTTATATTATGTACCTTGAAAAATGTTTGCAAATGTAAATGAGAGCATTACATTATACTACTATATATGCAGTTCATAGGAGGAAGTATTGAGGAGTCAGGTTCTGATGATGAAGGAAGTGATGACGGAAATGAATCTGAGACGAATGAAACAAATGTAGATGGTCTTGATTCTTTACACTTGGCGGAACAGGTATGATTCTTATGAGCACTGGGTTTAAATATTTAAGAGATATAATTTAACCCTGGTGTAGTCTATGAGTGAGATATTTTCCTTCTGTATTCAACTCTCTAATTTGTAAAAAGTTTTCCTTGATGTGGTGATGGATTGTTTTGACTTTTCATAGTGGGCAAATTGGTGATCTACAAATTTATAGAGGACAGTGACTATTGTTATTATATTTGAATGGTTGAGGTAATGGAAATAAATGCACTATAACATACGATATAGACTAGACAGATTGAACTTTTAGGATGTGTTGTTTGAAATGATCAAAATGGTGGAGAATTACGGATGAGTCAATAGAAATTAGCAGTCCAAAAGAGCAGTTTTCAGGATGACGGTCACAGTGGTCCTGCTTGAGGATTCAAAGTAGATGAACGATCTAATGAACTGCTTGAGTATTCAAATTAGTTGGACGATCTAATGAAGAGATTAAAAAACTCTGTTGAAGTATAATTCATGGAGTTGCACTATAGTTCAAAAAGTAATGTGACTCGTGCTAAGACCATATCGTTTTGTCTTTTATTTTTTGCAGTCTGATTTGCTTTCTTTTGTAAATGAATTTTAGTGGGATATGTTTCATATTGTA
Organism: Citrus x clementina; assembly: GCF_000493195.1. Classification (NCBI taxonomy): domain Eukaryota; kingdom Viridiplantae; phylum Streptophyta; class Magnoliopsida; order Sapindales; family Rutaceae; genus Citrus; species Citrus x clementina. Next base: position 21,902,135 of record NW_006263303.1, on the reverse strand, counting down.
AGTTCTAATGCAGGATGTGATTCACAAAAATCCAGATTTAAATAGCAAAAAGGAAGGTGTAAGTGAGGAGAATCAACAGAACTCTGAAGCAGGCCAAGGCAGTGAACATGATAGGCATAATGCTAGTGACAAGGTATTACACTCGAGATATTACCCTTTCACACATGGTCTGAAATATGCATTTAAGTGTGCACTTTGTCTGGATCTTTTATACTTGATTTGCCTATGGCCATGCGGTAGTCTCTAGGTATCTCCATGTCAAAATATGATGTGATGCTGATGATGAACCTCCAAAGGGATCTTATATAAATGAAAGAAAAATGGAAATTCACGATTAAGTCGTTAGGGTCCTTAGCATTAGGGTTCAAACTTGTCAGTTTGTATTTTTAATTTGGTCTTCTTTCAATTAGGGGTCTCTTAAAGAATTTATGTAGTCTTGGAATTTGTTTGTCTTGTGGGTTTGTGTGATGAGGTTTGGGTCTGTAGGTACTTGCCGATTAGTTAAATTAGGAAGTCAATTAACTTTGGGGTTATTGGTTGTATCTTTTCTTCTCTTTCTTAATAAATTCTATATTATAGAACTATATATGTCTTTTTTGATTGCCAAAATTGGGAGCAACTATATTTTGTGAATATTTGAAATAGATTTGTTAGTTTATTTTTGTTCTTTTCAGGAAGATGACAATGAGACTGTGAATGAAAATGATGCTGAACTCATGAAGCGCATTGAGAAGCAGAGAAGACGTGCAGTATCAGCTGTCCGTGGGGGACGAAAGTCTCTTGCCTCAAGAAATTCCTACAAGGATAAGGGTGGCAAATCCTCCAACAATTCCAAAATCCAAAAGCAATTGAATAACTGGTGAAATATATGAAGCATCACCATGTAATCTAAGGCGTAGAATCATACACAACCGAAAAAGTGATGTTATACATACAAGCTATAACAGTTTACTCTCGCTGCATACTAAGTCTTACATGACATGGCACCGAAATGGTGATGCAAAGCTGGAGTTGGAAACCTAATCATGGGGAGGCATGAGTTTGTGTTTTTGGTTCCTTAGAGTTGAATATGGGTCACTACAATTTTGTTATGCTCTAGTATATAAATATTGTTGTTCGAGGTAACATGTATGTTAATAGTCTAGGTAAAATTCATGGATAACATAAAGCTTTGATGAGAATATTTACTTGCACTAGTTTTGACCAAATGGAAAAGGCTTTTGTTTCATGTCATTTTCTTATTGTTGCCTACTGCAATCTGAATGCTTAATAACTGTAGAAAAGTACTTCTGCTGAGAAAGTGCATCTGCTAAGTGACCAAAGGGCTTGGGGGGACCGATCTAGGCAGAACAACTCAAAAAGATAAAGAAGCGTTAATTTCTTCATGCTCGTTCCAAGTTCAAAGTACCATCTTCCAATCTTTGTATGAAAACGAAAGCAGACCTATTAAAAAATGGAGACTACCGGAATTGAAAATTGAAAAAAGCTGCAGGAAAAAACACTATCAACAATATAGGTTTAGTTTTCAGAAGTTTCAAGACCATAAAGTTTTCATTTTTGGCTTTGGGGGATGGACATCTCTTCTTTTTCAATTGAATATTTGCTTGTTGCTTAGCTTTTGCAGTTGAATTACTGAAGGAGATTCCTCCTTGTGACCCACTTTGCTTGAGCCATCAGCTGCATTTTTTTTGTATTTTTCTTTTTAGCCATTCTAGCCCAACCAAAAAGTCCATCTCGAATGTGTTCATCAAATATTGCCTTCTTGAATGAACTTCCCATCTTCATTTTCACAAATAGAAGTTAAAAAAGATAAAAATTTGCCAGCTCTGATTTTCTAACAGCCACAAATTTTAGAAAGATGTAATGTCCTACTTGCAACGATGATCAATAAGGCTATACGACAATGATATCATGTCAGAGTTTCGGAAAATGAAGGTGATTACTAATGATCTCACCTGAGTGACAACACGGTACTGTAGCTGCAGAGGAACTGAATGAAACATCTAAAAAATTTCACACTCAAATGTAAGAATAGAAGGCATTGTGAATCAATACAGAAACTTGAGGAGGAAGTAAAGAAGTTTTAATTTTTACCCTATAACCAGTCTTGGGATGATAATATCGAACTTGTCCCATTGTGCAAGAATCAAAACCATATTGAACCCGAAACAAATTAATGGTCATTATTTGAATTTTAGAATTTTTTAAATAAAAGTGTCACCATTATTTGTAGGCTATTTGATGATCATTTTCTTACCCAAATCCCAAAGAAAAATGCAAGTTCAAAAGAATTTTGGAAGAGAATAATATGAATGAGTATTAAAACCATCCGGGGTCTGTTAAACCAGAAGTGATCATCTGAAGGTTGAACTACTAAATCCCCTTCAATGGCTATATGTTTCTCAGCAATCTCAGTGCTAATTGTGATATTATGTGCTCTAGCTTAGCGCCCACGGCAAGTAGAAGCTGCATTAAAAAGAAAAAAAGGAAAAAAAAAGTAACAAATAAATTCCAAGGCATGACTATCAAAGCAAGTATTGATAAAGTACATTATAGAATACACAAACATGTATAATTGCAAATAGAGATACTTAAATAGCATTGTGTGTTTGGTTTACTTATAATGAAGGGCACAAATTCTATCCAGAAATATGTGTGTCAACCTGCAGAAGAAAATTGGTGTTGCATAATTAATGGACACTATGCTATGGCATGGGTTTAAAATGTTAAATAAGTAATTGGATGAATGACACTTTCAATCTCTTATATAAATTTTTAATTGCTAATTTTCTCCCCCGTTTTAAAACATTACCAAGAAAAATTAATTGGTGAAAGCTAAATGTGATATTTTAACATATAAATTGATTACTGGACGTATATAATTAAAAATTATCTTATTTCTATAATAAAATGTTACATGTTTTTCGACAGTTTTTTTCAGGTAAGCAGTTTGGCACCGGTAATTTTACTAAAGGACTCGAGGTGTAAAATCAAATTTTGTATGAGGAATGAAAGTGTCATTCTCCCTTAATATATAAATTATATAAATATAGCTTACCCTCGACATTGATCAGCAAGAAAATTGTGAATCCCTCAACCAGACGAATAGATTAATGAAAATGTTTGCATGCAAAACTATAAACAAAATGGAAATTTATTTGTGACCAATAATTATACTTTATTCCAACAACTTTCTTAAAATCAGCTTCAAGGGTACGCATCAAATACTTGTGAGAATAAAACTTGGGGTTTCCCCTGCAATGAATCTAAACAAGAAATGAATTAAGGCAACAAATTACCATAAAAGGATCCAAATGGTAACAAAAAACACACTAGATAAATTACCATAATGAAACCAAGCCGCAATGTGGTGTAATCTGATTTCGTGACAGAGCCATGGAATTGCTTGAAAAATAAATACTGCACTGAAGAGGCAACAAAAGGAATTAAAGGAAGGGGAAAAAAATAAAAAAGAGATGGACATTTTGTGAGTTTATTATTGAACTTACCAAACAACCCATCAAAACATAGCTTTTTCCAAGACCCTGAAAGCGGTTATTGATGAAATCATGATCTTGAACTTGAATGTATCTTCTATTTGAACTGCAGAAAGGTTACTTGCATTGGAAGCAATGCAACATGAAAATTAAGAACCTGTAAACATATGTATATATTTCAATCTACGATATTATATCAGAAATTTGTAATGCTAATGCAGCCCCAGATATCTGGCCAAAATGAGTCGAATTTGCTTCCATAAGATATTCAAAAAAACATACACACGAGAGGACTTGAACTCTTCCTAACATAACTATCTGTTTTCCAATTATGCTCACTAGCTACGGGAACTTGAACTCAAGTGATTTACCTCGGTGGTTCGCTAATAGATGACTATTAATACACATTAGAAAAATTGCTTAACTCAAGAGCTTAGAGAAACCACATGGCCAAAAAGCTTAAGCTAATAGTTAAGAGCGCAACAATAATTTTTAGGACTAGTGTTAACAATCCCCTCCCACGTCAAATATGGACTAAGATATAAGATAGAAACTCGAAAATAGGTCGAAAGATAGGAACTCAAAAGTGAGTCAGGAAATTAAATATAAATAATTAAAAGAGATTGCATGTAGAGGAATCAAACTTAAGGGCTTGGCTCTTATGTCATATTAAAAACATCACTTAACTCAAAAGTCTAGGTTGATAGGTAAGACCTTATTCATTTGGAAATGAAAAATTCAGTTTGTTTGATGATTCAAAATTGGTCAATTCCTATTCTTTGTCAGGCAATGATATTCTTTATTTAATTGATATGATTGCTTCATTTACTGAATCATTGTAATTCAGTACATGAGGTACAAACAGAAAATCGTTATAACACAAAAGATTAACTCATATCTCCAGACGGAGAATAGAGAGACTTATGACGAATAAAATTCTCGACCTCTTAGATTTTATAGATTTTGATATTTGTGTTAACCGTGTCAAGGAGAAACAAACTAATAAAAGGAGATTTGAAGCCAACATGACTTTGGACGTCTTAGAACTCATACATATAGATATTTGTGGGCCATTCCCAATGGCTACTCGGAATGGTCAATAATATTTTATGACATTCATAAACGATTTTTCTAGATATGCTTATATATCTCCTCTATGAAGAGTCATAGTCCTTGGATATGTTAAAAAATTTAAAACTGGAGTTGAGAATCAACTCAGCAAAAGCATAAAAAAAAGTCAGATCTGACTATGATGGTGAATACTACAGTAGGTATGATGGTTCATATGAACAATGTCCAAGACCGTTTGCTAAGTTCATTAAGGAATGCGGTATCATTCCACAATACATTATACCGAGTTCATCTACTATGAATGATGTTGCTGAAAAATGAAACATGATATTTAAGGACATGGTAAAGAGTATGATTTTTCATTCTACTTTACTTGAATCACTCTGGGCAGAAGTGCTTAATATTGTAGCATATATCCTTAATAGGATTACAACTAAAGCGACTGTTAAAACCCGTTACGAACTTTGGACGGGCAAGGAGTCTAGTTTAAAACACTTGTATGTTTGGGAATTTTTAGCTGAGACAAGGCCTTACAGACCTAATGAGAAGAAACTAGACTTAAAGACAATGAGTTGTTTTTTTATTAGATACTTAGAAAGATCCGGGAGGTACAAGTTTTATGATCCATGACTAAGTTGATTTTCAAGTCTAGAAATGTGCGGTTCTTCAGGATGTCAAGTTTGGGGCAGGGGGGATACAGTGAGAGACTTTGTCTTTGAAGAGGAATATGTTGAGATTCCCATAGATGTAATTGACATTAATCAAGGTCTCATTCCTACCTTTGTTTAAGACACAATTGATCAAGACAATATTACAGAATCCTATACGTTTGTACTCAACTTCTTTAAGAAATTACACAACTGTTACTTGACTTCTCAAAAAAACTTACTCCACTTGTTTTAAAAATTACTCAACTCTTACTCGACTTTATACTCGACTTACTCATCTCTCTTCACTTCTTACTTGACTAAATACTCAACTTACCTGACTTTATACTTGACTTCTTCTTAGACTGATTTTTTAATCACTTATAACTTAAATTGAGTTCTTAAATCTCTACATTTTGTGCAATAGTGTTTGTGCAATCATAAAAATGAATAATGTACTATTAAAACCCATAAATCATTAGCAAATATACTTATAATGAAATCAAATCCAACCTTAAGCTTTATATTAGAGGTAAGAGATGAAACTTATCCTTATCCACCATATCATAATGCACTTTTTAAGGAGTTTATGTTTATCAAAAAGCTTTGTATTGGAGGTATGAGATTAATGATGATGGAGGAGGAAACCAAAAGATGAAGAAATGGTGAGAAATGAAAGTGTGAGGTGAGAGGAAGAAATGATGTATATTCATGGTCTTTTAAGGATATTTTTGACTTTTTCCACATTCATGAGGCATATGGATGTGATGGGGTATAAATTTGGCAAATAAAATATATTTAAATAAAAACCCCTAGAGAAGAAGGTGGCTCATGAGTCACGAGTCATGAGTGATGGGTTATTTTGGTAATGCACACAACACATGTATCATATTTCAGCTATGGGTGTTCGTGGATCAGATTTTGGAGTTTAGACATCAATTCATATCTGTCCATGATTTTGCAGATTATATATTTTCAACTCAATCCAATCCACATATTAGTGAAATTCAATCCAAATTCAATCTATACTCTGCGGATCGAATACGGATTTGACTCAATTCATATATAATCCATCATTTTACTGATTAAAATTTTTTAATTCTGTCCAATCCATGAATTAATGAAATAAAAAATCTAATATAAAAATAATTTTACTACTAATCAAATTCAAAATTGAATAAGATTTAAATAAATAATTTGTTTAAATAAAGGTGGAATAATACATTCAAAGTTTCAAAATATAACACACCGAAAAGAAAAATCTCATTTGTTTAGATCAATATATGAAAATTAATTGTAATTATAAATTACTTCATGCAAAAGTTGAAACTTGAGAGCTTAGATGCTATCAAAATGTCCAAACATAATTGAAATAATAGCAAATATAAATATTCTATTTAATAAAAAAAGTTAATAAATATTTATCCTTACTTACTATCCTATCTAATGCTATCAAGCTTCATCAAATATGTTATTGTCAGCTCCCAAAATCTATGTCCATATAAGACAAAAGAAAAATGTCAATATTTTAAAAATAAAATAACAACATAAAATTATATAATAATCAATAAATACAATTAAAGTTAAGCTGCTACATTTATCTGTCTCATTATGTTCAATCTCATCTACTGCTTCATCAAGGATTATCAAAGTTGAACATAACTAATTTCGTGTGCAAATTAGTGCTTCTATCATCCTTATAGATAGGGAGCACCGATGTTGATAAAAAACGCGACCACTAATATTAAATGTTTGGCTTAATGTTCTTTATTACTGTTTAGGAAGCTATATTTGTTTATTTAATTATTCAATTATTTAATTATTTTTATTTTATATTATTGTTGGATAAGATATATAATATGGTGTTAATGTAACTAGATTTTAACATATTTACTAGTAAATAGTAATTCCACATTTACATGTTTCATTTTTTATTAATAAATATTTTTATTTTTTTCGAATTCGCAGATTTTTATATATTTAAAGAAGTAAATCCATATCCAATCTAATTTACGGATCAAATTTTTTCAAATCAAATTTTTACAGATCAGACGGATTAAGCAGATCAAATCATATTCTAAACACCTCTAATTTCAGTTGATCCCTTCGTACTTTTCTATATTTCCATCAATGTGCACAAAACTGATTTCTTTCTTTACATTTTATACAAGATGAAACCAATGTATCAAAATCAAGCAAATGTTGCAGAAATGGATGTTGAAATGAAGACATAAAATGAAGAATTTCAGTCGTCAAGTATAGGGTAAATAAAATCAACCAATATCAGTAAGCTATACAAAATAAGAATATTGCTTTACAAGAGAATCCCCTTCAATCAAAGAAGAGTGATCTGCTAAAAACAAATGTCCATCTAACTTGAATTAGAGGAGCTAACTAGAATGTTGATGCTAGGGATTTCAGTTTAGGATTCAGTGGTTGCAGGATGCAGCAGAGTTTCAAAACTGTATTCGCAGAGTTGGCAAAATTTAGTTATAAGTCTCACAATGGGAGACTTTGCTCAACCTCTCATCTTTACATCGCCTTTGATCTCCAACCATGGACTCAAAAACATCTAAGAGATTGTTCAACCTCTCAGTATTGTCTCCCAATGCCATAAGCGTATACACGGTGCTTTCAATGGTGGACAAATATCCAGCCTTCGGCTGATGCCTCACTTCACTATACAAGCTCATCTTATCCAAATCTAACTTCAGATGTGGCAAAAGCTTCAACCAAGGATTCTCTTTGTACATTCGCTTTGCCTTGGACCAAGTTCCATCCAAAACAATCAAATTCTTCACTTCAAAATTCATGGCTTTAAGGTCATCAACACCAACAGCATTCTCACTGGGGAATAAAAGCACTGACCCTGGAGAAACCTCGAGTTTGTACTCTTCATACTCTTCAGATTCCAAGTTTCCATCCAACTCTCGCTTTCCCATCTTTTTTACAACAAATCCTTTTTCCAAAGCATCCAAAGCCACCTGAGAGCCTACAATCTGATCAAAATTTGGCTTTTGGCAATCAGTTAGCACCCAATTGCAGACAAGACCACTAATAACACCATATTTGCTAATGGTCACAGCTATAGTTGGATCACCATATCCTCCGTAAGAGATTGCTTTATGACCTAAATAATATTTCCTAAACAGGCTGCAACAATGAGTCTCTGAGGCGAATGTACCGTTTTCACCATTGCCCTCAGTTTCTTGCACTGAAACTAAGCCATCAAAATCGTTCACAACATTTGAACCTTTCAAATAACTATTAGCATCTAACGTGCCACTCATATCATTCCCCAAACAACAATCTTTATTGACATCAATCAAACTGCTATCTTCCTCTCCGAAGCCCTTCTTAAATTTCTTACACTTTAAACCAATCACATTTTCTCCCTTCAATCCAAAACCATCATCAACTGACTCCTGACACGATTCAGTCAACCTAATATCAAACCGTGCCTCAAAATTAACATCGAAGACGGTGGCTACAGTGACATTCTTGAGCCCTAGTTTCGCAATTCTAGTAGAATTAAGAGGGTGGTTTCTCTCTAAACTGTGCTGAAGGATGGTGACACTCACTGAATTTTCGAGGCCCGGATCCTGAATCCGGTTGCACAGGCAGAGACGGGTCGGTTTGGAACAAGACGGGCAAATGGATCGTTTAGATTTGGCATCAGTCGCTGCCATTTTTAGGGTTTTTGCAAAGTTGAGTCTTTGGTGGTTGCGGCAATTGAGGATTTTCGGTAATCGGATACGGGTTCCAAAATGGACCAACATTTGAGTAAATTAATCATCGCATTGACTGAATTTCTGGGTTTTATTTTCTAGTAAATAGAATTTGGAATTTTGGATTTATTTGCATCAGTGAAGAAAAACCCTAGCTGCTTGAAATGCTGTCATTTCTATTTGTTCAACTGACTGTTACTGCAGTAAAAAAGAAAAAAAAACTGACTGTTACTGCCAAAACGATGTCGTCGTAATACAAAATGTTTTTATTTCGACCAATTTAAAACAAGCATTAAACAATTTGTATTTCATGTGCTATTTCTAAGGTCCAGTGGGGCTATTTTTAATTTTTAATTTTTAATCTAAGTTTTTTTTCAAGATTTTGCTACAAATTTTAAATTTTGTGGCTATACGCTAGTAACTGATAGATTCTATTATTTTTCTTGATTAAGCTATTAAATACATCGTATGCAAAATGTTAAAAGTATCTAAACCTCATGTAAAATATTTAAAAGTATCTAAACCTCATGTAAAATATTAACAAGAAAAAGACACTTGGGCCTTTAAGAGATTAGTTTCAATAAATAATTAGATTCCAGCTCTTCTAAAAATAGACAACTAAATATTTAAACATGATTTTCATATATTTGGACGAAGACAAAGACATCAATATATTAAAATACATACCAAAATTAAAGTATTGTAATATTCACTAAAACTTTTTTAAAATAAATAGAAGTTTAAGATCAATGGATTATAAAACTTTTTTTATTAAATAAATAGAATTTACATGTTCATTTATAAAATTCTAGCATTTATAAAATTCTAGAGACTTCATAGATCTGTTTATAACTGAAACATGAAGTCTAACTATTTATTTATTTATTTATTTTTTAATACTGATTACACATTAAATTATTGAATTACATTAGATATTTACCACTGCTATTACATCAGATACTATATTGATATTTACAATCAGACATATAATCGAGACTTACAATATTATATTAAATACTAGACATTATATTGATATTTATAATCAGACATATAACTGTGACTTACAATATTATATTAAATGCTATAGAATACTTGCCCAAACAAATAACTCTCACAAATTAGAGATATTTCTACTCTACTCACATTTCACAAAAAGAGAACGACTTGTAAATAACTCCACACAATTATGCATAATGTTTTATCGAGGGAGTTTAAGTTTATGGGAATTCGAATCTCTAACCTTACAATTATGCTTAACTGTGAGAACAAAACTTTACCGCTGGACCAAAGGCCTATTGATAAGTCTAACTATTTATTTGAGCAAGCTTTGAGATGGTGTAATTTAAATCAGAAATTTACGTTATTTCTATTTTCTCTTTGAACCGGAAAAAGAAAGTTCATTTCTGTTTTTGCTTCTTAATCAAAATACAAAGATCAGATTATCCAAGTAGTCAAGTAAACTGTCTTTACCATAATTAACGAGACAGTTAACATTGGGATCGGGATGACTAGCTCTGAAACATTGGGGCCAATTATAATTAATTGTAAAATAAGGGGTTGGTGATTTTAACCCAAAAGTATTCGTGCCAACCACACTTTTGAGGTTAATGGTAAGTTACGTAACTTAGGGGGATCCCACTTTTGACCAAAGAATGCCACACGCCATTGGCAGATTTCATAGAAACTTTCCATTTCTGACACAAAACTTTCCCAAGAAACAACCACCCAGTTGGAGAAAATGCACGACTTTTGCTTCACGATCCCGTACGGTCTGATCCTTATCGGAGGAGGCATTGTTGGGTTTGCTAAGAAAGGGAGCACAGCATCCTTAGCTGGGGGTGTTGGCACTGGATTGCTCCTCGTGTCGGCTGGTTACTTGAGCCTCAAAGCCTTTGAGAAGAAGAAAAACTCTTACTTTGCTATAGTTATCGAGACTGGTAATTTTTGTTTTTTTTTTTTTGGGTTTTCTTTTTTGACTTTTTTGATTTAGCTTCTTTTTGCGTTAAGCTTTCTTTCTGCAGATCCAGGGTAGTAACTTCGTTAGAGAGTTGCTCAGTTTTGATCTTATTGAAGTTCTTTGCTAATGTGTGTGGTTGTGAAGGTTAAAATTTTTTTTCCTGTGGAAAATTGTTGCTTGATTTGACAATTCAATAGTTGGATGAGAAACAAGCTAATGACTGCTTAGCAACTTAGCATCAAGACTATGTTTTCAACCACATAAACTGAAAAGAGATCCTTCATAATCTATGGATTTGAGAAAAGTTATGATTAAGGTCAAGCATGCACATTGGAGTAGATTTAAGTGATTTATAAGTAAATGAGTGAAATTGTGAACATTAGAGGTCGGAAAATTTGATATAGTGACTAATTTTTTTTGGTTGTCTTTCTTTCTTTTGATGCAATAATGCAAGAGTTTCGATTTGGTCCTGAGTTTTATGCTGTTGATACAGTTTGTGCAGCTGTACTGACTGCGGTCATGGCACAGCGATATATGGAAACCTCTAAGATTATGCCAGCTGGTATAGTTGCTGGGATCAGGTAAATGGAAGATGCATCTGGCTTCTTTGTTCTTACTTCTCATACACAGGATATTCCCAATCCTGATTATGATTGCCATTCTCTAATTGCAAGCAATATTATGCATAACATGAAAAATTGCATAGGTGGAACTTTCGAAAAAAATTAGTTGTTATTCAGTGGAACTTTTGAAAAAAATTAGTTATTCATTCTTTTAAACTCTCAACCTCTTTCCTGCCTCTTCCTTCACATTGATATTATTTTTGATGTTCCACTTAGCCATACAATATCTGCAGTTGTATTTTGGATAAGTGATGATACTGCCACAAACTCTTGTACAAACTTATTTTGTACAAACTGATGTGACATTAATTCATTGGTTGAATGAAAATACAAAATAATGAAAATAAATCATGTGGGCCAAGAGATATTTAATTTAACCAATTTTATCATGCCACATCAGTTTATACAAAATAAATTTGTACAAGAGTTTGTGGCTATATCATTACTCATTTTGGATATGTAGATTCTTGTATCGGGTGCTTGGCAAAAGGGATCTTAGAAAAATCTTTTATCATTTTGTATACTTGTTCTGTTATGACAGCTTGTGGCATCTTCAGTTCATGCTCTCTGAATGCACTCATGCTGCTATACTACCAATCATTTGTTAGTGCCGAAAATAAGTTTGACCCCTGCTGATTTATTAAATTTCTTGGTGATTATTTCATAATCTAATTCCACTCCGTGCACGTGCTTCTTTAAATATTGAAAAATCAGACCTTTACTGGTGCTATTAGAAACTTTTAAATTAGCTGCTTCGTTAATTATTTCTTAACAGCTGCATAGTTATTTTGTTTACACCTGGTTAAACATTGATTTTGATGTTTAAGAGCTCAACTCTAGCAATCTGTTATCTTGCAGTGCCCTTATGACCGGGTTTTATCTGTACAAAATTGCAACTGGTGGCAACCAGATTCCAACCAAGGCTGAGTGATTTGATCTGAGGATCTTTTATAAGACTACTACCAAAAGATATGTTTTAGATTACAGAAAATGCAGATTCTTCTGTTGTAAGACTTTACTTGAAAAAAATGTATTAGTATATATACCTTAGTGATTGTGGAAGAGAAAAAATATTGCTCGTCTTTGATGATGAAAAACAGTTTTGGCGTGGCTGGAGGAATCGGATATGGTGGCTGTCTTGAGCTGGTTTTTGGAGCTGGCATGAGTTGCAACGTCAGTTTCGGGTTCGGGAACGGGCGAGGACTTGGCTATGGTATTGGTTTGGATGCTAACAAGTCTAAAACTACTATTTCAGATTCTCAAAGAAGGTTTGCAATTGATTATTAGAGTATGATTTTTGCATTTTGTCACTTATGTACTATCGTTGCTTTGTAATTTTGTTGGCAATGTGAAACTGATATGAGAACGGCTAACAAATTTATCACAATGTCATTTTCAATACGGATGTGAGACAGAGTGGTGGAATGTATTCATGAATATACTACTCTATAGATGTATCATAAATCTATAATGGAAGTCATAAATTCAGAAACTGGGTAAAACTAAAAAATCACTGAACAGCCCCTAACTGAAATCAAAAGAATAGTAGTAAAAGTAACTTTTTAACATTGTCCAATCTCTAAAGCTGTCCTATTGTTTGAGAAACCCCACCTGTGAAGAGGCCTTTTCATTCTTCTTGGCTGGATTGATCTTTGAGAATATCATTCGATTTCTTTGCTTGGGCAGCACTGCCATCATAAATGCCTGACGACGTGGGAGACATGGTCAGTGAGGAATTCCAATTTATTTGTCCTTGAAGTGGGGTGAATGGAATCATACTACCAGATCCCCCGCCGCATTGAATCTCCATGAAACTTGAATCAGATGGTAGCTTTTGACTAACCTGATAAGCAGGCTGCAAATTGACAAGTGATTTTGCATCATTTGAATGGTCATGCTCTAACTTTCTTGATGTGGCCTTATTCACAACGTTCTGATCTCTTTTGATCATGTTTAGTTTCCTGTCCACATCTTTGAGCTTATCATCCATTGTGCTGAGAATCATCTTCAGTTGATCCTCTGATAAACTGTCCATACCTTGATCCCATGTAGTAAAATCTCCTACACAAATTTTCTTGCAAGCCCTTGTAGCTGCATCATCAACTTGCCTCATCTTACTTTCGTCGAATTTAGACAAGGATAATGTTCTATGTTGACCATGATCAACTGCACTAATTTTCTTCTCGTACTTTCTGATAATACTGGTCAATTCACCTTCCTTTGAGGTCCAGGTCTCTGGCTTCAAAGAGTGGCCTTTGACTTTTGGACCATAGATGATGATGCATACTTCAACATCGCACAGAGTTGTAAACTCATAAGCCTTCTTCATCAAACTGTTCTTTCTCTTTTTAAAGGTTGCCAAGCAAGCCTTCTCTTGCTTTGTTGGTTCCAATTTAAGTGCTTGACAAGCCATCACCAATCCCTGACAAAATGGAAATATATCTCAGAAATATTCAGAAAAATTACTTGGGTAATCACATTGCTTTTCCAGATCGATTTAATCATTAAGGTGTAAGCTATATTTTTTTAATTCATTTCAGCACTATAATTTTTGTTGCCTCTAGGTAGATTGATTCAATTCATTTGAACCCTGTAACAGCACCATAGTTTTTTCATTTGAAATCTGTAAAAGCAGAAGCATTCTTCCATAATTCAATTTACAGCACAGAAATTACCAAAAGGAAAATATCCATAAGTAATATCAATTCTAAGAACAGCAGTACAGCACCATAAATGCACTAACAGCTGCAGAAATTTTTCCCTAAATACACTAATAGCTCAGATCATTTGAAGTAATGGTGGATTAAGAAAGCAGAGTCAAGACAATTTGAAAAAAAAAAAGCTGCTGCAAAATTAAATTATTATCTATTAAATTAAAGTACGAATCACAATTCAAACAATTTAATTAAGGAAAAAAATTAATGAACTATTATAAAAAAAAAAACGAAGTCAACAACTCACAGTCTCCGGCGGCCGGCGCGATGGTAACGGTTGAACGAGGCTGCGACGAAGTGGATGAATGGCGATCACTGCCGCGAGCTAGTGAGACTGTGAATCACGATCACGATCTGCCGCGAGCTGATAAAAAAAATTGAATCACGATTGCCGGCGGTGGATGGTGCGTAAGTGACGGCAGTGGGACTGAGAGAGTGAGACGGTGAGAGCGTGCGAGTGAGAGTGAGAGTGAGAGTGAGCGGGAGAGAGAGAGGCGCCGGGCGCGGGCAGTTAGAGAATTAGGGTACCATTTATTTATTTTTTTAAATATTAGCCGATTAGGATTTTTTATTTTATTTCAAAATTAAATTGCATGAACCGATCGCACATTACCGAACCGAATGAAGTAATTTCAGTTTGATTCATTTCGATTCCACAAAAATAATATCCACTTTTAGCTTTATGTAAAATATTAATATGAAAATACACTTAGGTCTCTAAGATTTGTCTCAATAGAAAATTAAAATATTTTAGTGTGGACTAACATCAATTCATTGTAACACTTTCTTTTTTATTTAAATAAATAGAATCTACATGTTTATCTAAGAAATTATAAAGTTCGTAGTTCATAACTTAAACATAAGATGTAATTATTTATTGGAACAAATTAGGAATTCACTTCATTTTTATTTTCTTAAAAAAAAAAAACTTCATCTCTATTTTTACTTCTTAACACTTAGTCAAAAATTCAAAACACAAAGATCAGATTATCTAATAGGGATGGCAAAAATCCCCACGGGGATGGGTACCCTCGGGGATTTTCCCCATTCGGGGAGGGTACGAGGATAATTTTATACCCAATTTTTTTTTTGGGGAGGGGACGGGAAAAATTTTTTACCCAACTTTTTATTCGGGGAGGGGACGGGGATGAGGTAGAATCCCCATCCCCTACCCATTTCCCCATTTTAATTTTTAATTTTATTTTTATTTTTAAAATTACTAATAAATAAATAACAAAATTATAAATATTGTTAAAAATAATAAATATCAAAATAGTTGTATGTTGGGAAAGTGGTCACCCTTTGCCGGGAATTAGTTGAAGAGTATTAATTGAAGTTTTCACCAACTGTTTATTGCTTTAATTATACTGGTAGTAGTTCTTCTACTAGATCTACAGGGGATTCTTATAAGAAAGCAACCAAATGGATGACAGGTTTTGATGATTATGTAAACAATGGAGATTGTGCAGTTGTTGCAGATGAATTAGATTCATATTTGGATGAGAAAGTTATATCTCGGATGGAAGATTTTAATATTTTGAGTTGGTGGAAGACAAATGCTAATAGGTATCCTACATTAGCTCGAATTGCTAGAGATATTTTGGCAATTTCAATTACAACGGTTGCTTCTGAATCAGCTTTTAACACTAGTGGTAGAGTTGTGAGCTCATACCATAACAAACTTCATCCAAGCACATTGGAGGCCTTAATGTGCTGTCAAAGTTGGTTACGAGCTTACAATAGCGGTATGAGTTTATTTTAATATGATTAATTTAAAATCGAAAATAAAAAAATGTATTAAACTATTAATTATTCGGGGACCGGGGACCCTCGGGGATCCCCTGTTATTATTCGGGGAGGGGATGGGGATTCTCTCAAGCAATTTTGACGGGGACGGGGAGGGGACGGGGACATATGCAAAACATCGGGGATGGGTATGGGGAGATTGGTCCCCTCCCCTCCCCTCCCCATTGCCATCCCTATTATCTAAGCAATCAAAGTCAACTGTTGAGAAGTCGGTTAACGATGGGATTGGGACTAGGGATGGCAGTGCACATTGCCCGCAGTAGATTTGTTATTATCAAACGTGCACTCGTACAAAATTTAAATTATTAAACTCACACTCGCATTCACTGTGGGTTTTAACAATTACAAAATCTATAATGGTACCTGACAAATTTTTTTACGGATTCTTATATTTAAAATTATAAATATTCAATATGTAAATTTATATTGAACATGCTAAAATTTCACATAACATACTTAATTCTAAGTTTAATAAATATAAATAAAAAATTAAAATTTTAATATCAATCCAACACATATTCTCAAATTTAAATATGAAAATATAAATCCATAAAAAATAACCACGAGTGCCATGAAAAATTCACGGGTGTGCAGTTGTAACTCATGGGTGAAAGGCAAATGGGTGTGTGCGGCTGCTACTCATGGGTGAAAAGAAAATAATTTTGAAGGTCAAGTTTTGCGACTGCTGCTCGTACGTGAAAAGAAGATAGCTTGGGTTTCCTTTAGCTCGAGTTATGAGTTAATTCTGAAACATTGGGTCCAATTATAATTAATTGCAATATGAGGGGTTGCTTGCGATTTTAACCCAAAATAATTCGTGCCAACCACACTATTGACCAAAGAATGCCACACGCCATTAGCAGATTTCATAGAAACTCTCCATTTCTGACACAATTTTCGCGAGAAACAAACACCCAGTTGGAGAAAATGCATGACTTTTGCTTCACGATCCCGTACGGTCTGATCCTTATCGGTGGAGGCATTGTCGGGTTTGCGAAGAAAGGGAGCACAGCATCCTTAGCTGGGGGTGTTGGCACTGGATTGCTCCTCGTTTTGGCTGGTTACTTGAGCCTCAAAGCCTTTGAGAAGAAGAAAAACTCTTACTTTGCTATAGTTATTGAGACTGGTAACTTTCGTTTTTTTTTTTTTTGGTCTTCTTTTTTGACTTTTTTTATTTAGCTTCTTTTTGCGTTGAGCTTTCTTTCTGCAGATCCAGGGTGGTAACTTTGTTAGAGAGTCTTTCAGTTTTGATCTTTATTGAAGTTCTTTACTAATGTGTGTGTGTGAGAGTTAAAAAATTTTTCCTGTGGAAAATTGTTGCTTGATTTGGCAATCCAATAGTTGGATGAGAAACAAGCAAATGAATGCTTGGCAACTTAGCATCAAGACTATGTTTTCAACCATATAAACTGAAAAGAGATCCTTTATAATCTATGGTGATATTTTTGCTTCTCTTGGGAGGTTTTAGTTTATGTCCCCGCTTTATGTTTTTCATTGATTGATTTATATTACAGGTGGTCGTCCGGCTTAACCCCACCATCTTGGTGTTTTGAAAAAAGAAAAAGAGAAATCTATGGGTTTGAGAAAAATTATGATTAAGGTCAAGTATGCACATAAAAATAGATTTAAGTGATTCATCAGTAAATGAGTGAAATTGTGAACATTAGAGGTCAGAAATTTTGATATATTGACTAATTTTTTGTTTCTTTTCTTTTTTTTTGGGTTGTCTTTCTTTCTTTTGATGCAATAATGTAAGAATTTTGATTTAGTGCTGAGTTTTATGCTGTTGTTACAGTTTGCGCGTAAAAGTAGATTTCAGTGATTCATAAGTAAATGAGTGAAATTTTGAACATTAGAGGTCAGAAAATTTGATATTTTGGCTAATTTTTTTGTTTCACAATTTTTTTCTTTTTGGCTGTCTTTCTTCTTTTGGTGCAATAATGCAAGAATTTCGATTTCGTGCTGAGTTTTATGCTGTTGATACAGTTTGCGCAGCTGTACTGACTGTGGTCATGGCACAGCGATATATGGAAACCTCTAAGGTTATGCCAGCTGGTATTGTTGCTGGGATCAGGTAAATTGAAGATGTGTCTGGCTTCTTCTTTGTTCTTAATTCTCATACGGAGGATATTCCCAATCCTGGTTATACATTAAATGATGATTGCCATATTCTAGTTGCGAGCAATACTATACATAACATGACGGATTGACAGTATCTTTTAACCCATTCGAAACACTGCATAACTGAAGGCTACTTTAGCATTAACTGGCCATAGTGGAACTTGGAAAGAAAATTAGTTTTTATTCATTCGTTTAACTTCTCAACCTTCACATTGATGTTAATTTTGATGTTCCTGTGAGCCATACAATATCTGCAGTTGTATTTTGGATATGTAGATTCTTGTATCGTGTGCTTGGCAAAAAGGATTTTAGACAAAAAGGACTTTATGAGAGCTTGTGGCATCTTAAGTTCATGCTCTCTGAATGCACTCATGCTGCTATACTACCAATCATTTGTTAGGACCGAAAAGAAGTTTGACCCCTGCTGCTTTATTAAAGTTTTTCAGTGATTATGAAATAACCAATTCCACTCCATGCATGTGCTTCTTTAAATATTAAAAGATCAGACCTTTATTGGTGCTATTAGAAATCTTTTAAATTAGCTATTTCATCAATTATTTCTTAATAGCTGCATGTTATTTAGTTTAATCCCGGGTTAAACATTGATTTTGATGTTTAATAGCTAAACTCTAGCATCTGTTTTCTTGCAGTGCCCTCATGACCGGGTTCTATCTGTACAAAATTGCGACCGGTGGCAACCATATTCCAGCCAAGGCTGAGTGATTTGATCTGAGGATCTTTTATAAGACTAATACGAAAAGATGTGATGAGATTACAGAAATGCAGATTCATCTGTTGTAAGATTTTACTTTCTTGAACAAAAAATGTATTAGAATATATTCCTTAGCTTTGTGCATGAGAAACAATATGGCTTGTCTTTGAGGATGAAACAAAAACAGTTTCTCAGCAAGATTGGTTTTGTTCTGATAACTTTGTTGCACGTTCTCATTTTCTTTTATTTTTGGTTCTGCAAACAAACGCCTACATGAGAAAATATAGAATCTATGAGGAAAGTTTTTGGGTTGGATTGTAATTCCCTCTTTGAAATGTTCATCATCATATCCTATGTCATACCTATCATAGTTGACCTAGCAAAATTAAAATATTCTATAATATTCGAATAATCAAGTTGACTCTACCATTCAGATACGTGACATCTTACAAAACAGACATAAACGGCAACAACAATAATAATAATTTAATAATTTTCCAATATCTTCTTATATGAATCCCTTGTAGTTAAATAAAATCTTGAAGCCACTGGGACAGGCCCGTCGAAGACAATTGTTGAGGCCACCATGGTGTGTGTGTATGTATAGAGGGGCAAGTTGAGGAGGCACAATTTTTGACCACTAGATTATTGGATAATGAATGATTAAGATTTATTATAAGGGAAGACTTTTAATTCATTTAATTTTTTTTTTCTCCCCCTTATCAATTGCTAACTGTTTTATATATCTCTCTCTTTGTTTAAACTACATCTCATAGTAAAATTTACTTTTTAAATAGTTTTGTAATCTTTTAATCTTGTAATTGCTGAATAGTGTTTAGGATAAAATGAATAACCTTAATAAGGAACATGTCTGTTAAATTTTTCATAAACACACATTAAATTTCACCTAAAAACGAAAAGTTTTAGTTTTGGAGAAGCCTACAAAGTAATCATAAACTAAATAAAACACTTGTATAGTCTCGAAATTCTACTTCATTAGAAGTTGGATTGTGCCTGAATCCAACTTTAAGAGTCATTCATATGAATTCAAATTCATTTTCAATAATATCGGATTGTCTTTTGTCAATCTCAATAAAATTAATGTAAAATATACCTTGAGTGACTATCTTTAATTTTGAGGGAAGAAGAAAGAGAAAATGAGAGCATGTTAAATATATCTTAAGTGGCTAGAAAGAAGAAGAGAAGATGCTAGTAATAAAAAAAGAGAAGTAGATGAAGACGATGACCAGAGAAGAAATTTTTTTTTTGGGTAAATAATGCTGGAGAGAAAATATGAATACATTCATGCCAAAAAAAGTGATGGACGGTTTAGCTTGCCACATTTCAC